>NC_143012.1:237905553-238205553 GCF_055824585.1 Amblyomma mixtum
AAAAAGTCGATATTATTTGTCTCATGGGCCTAATGAGAAGTCTTCAATCAAGTTTCAGTCTCTGGTGTGGAGTGGATCATAATTTAGTGATTTTGAATGTTGTCTGAGGAGCCGCTCGTCACTGCATCGAATGACGTCGGGGTGTTCCTGCTCCAATCATTGTGACTTCACTGTAGCCAGTGGCTGTTCACGGGAACAAGTGCTCGCCGTCGACGCTGACATCATCAGGAATGTGGTAGTCCCGGTCGGCCTGTCGCCATGACGCTAGGGCGCACTTGAGCGCTGACTCCGACCTAGGCCTAGAGTGCCGGTACAATGTGGTATGCGATTAATTACTGACGCTGCGCAATGGTGTTTAGAGCTCATTAATAAGGCATCCCTGAGCACTTCCAGAAGTCTCAAAGATTTGAAACATCTGGTCAAGCGACACTGGGAGTGGGTAGGGGGGAGGCACCTCTCAGCAGCTGACAGCTACTTTTCATCCAAGCGTTGAAGCTGAGACAGGGTTATGGCCGCACGAGCCCCAGTCAGCCTTCCGATACCTCCTCCTCCCGATCCTGAATACTTCGTGTCAATGTTCTTCAGCTTTTGTGTTTATTAATAATGACATCTTGCTGTCATTTATTTTGGACCGTAAGTTGCGGGATTCTGTCAGCAGAGACCGCAAATGCATTGAAAAAGTACCTTGTACATTGCGCAGAATGTACTAAACGAACTACCCGCCTAATGAATGTCATAAATCAAATTAACATACGAACTCATCTTGCAACACGTACATAAACATGTCAAAGCGGCGCCAAAGTTTACACTTCTACCTTTAACTACGAAAAACGTGTCTGAGAGCATCTTCATATTAAGTGAATAGCTTGAGAGCAGAGAAGGTTAGGGAAAGGAGGGGCTGGATATGACATGTATATGAAGGAAGTCAAAAGGCAGCGAAACCAAGGAAAGCATAATGAAATTTTCAAACTTTTTCTTCGTTTGTGATATCGATCAATGACCAATATCAGTATGATAATTCTATGGCAGAAATATAACTGATTAGAGAACCGTTATGGACGAGGGTGGCACTAGCGAAAGCTCTCAACGTTTGCTCACATGCAACAAAAATACCCCCGAAAGTAGAGGATTGGACAACTGCCGCCGTAGCTCAGTTGTTAGAGCACCGTACGCGAAATTCGGAGGTCGTAGGCTTGGATCACACCGGCGGCATGCAGCATGCGGCTGTCATTAATACTTTTGAAACAGTTATCATTCAGCCATAAAAAAATTGCAATATTAATTTCTGAATAACTAGTACCACAAATCAAGAAAACAAATTCTCCTACACTCTTCTTGGTTTTGGTGACTTTTAGATTCCTTCCAATGTAAACACTTTCAAGAAAAAGAAAAGCTCGCTTAAAGATGACACTTTCTCGACCTTTTCTGTTTTATTCTACCCAACCGCTGCTCACCTTTTAAGGCGGAACAGAAAAGTCGAAATGCCGCTGATAACTGTCTGTCAAAAGTAAAATAAATAATTCAGGTATGAAAAACAGCAAAACCGAATTTCTATATATGCCTTGTAATCATCAAGGACCTGCTTTCTTTAGCTGCCCAGATAAAGGAGGAAGGCTCCTACCAACACCACAATAAAAGTAAGTGCGCAATATTCTCGGCGTTTCTCTTCCTCCTGGCAAACTTGCATATGTTGCGAAGCTTAATTATTACCGCAATTTATTCTGTGAGTGAAGCAAAAACAAAAGAAAAAGAACTGCAGTACAGCGAGCGTATGGTGCCTCATAGAACTTCTTGACAAGCGTGACATGAGATTTCCTACGGGGTGCGTGTTTGAATAGATTCCAGAAATGAAAGTTTCGCTACTTTAGCAAAGTTACTTAGAAAGTTACAAGTTAATTAAAACAGCAACATCGGTCCAAATATTGCTAGCTTTGGGTACTGAGCAACAGATAAAGGCTTGAAGCAGCAACATCGGTCTAAATATTGCTAGCTTTGGGTACGGAGCAATAGAAAAAGGCTTGAGGCAGTAACAGAGGTCTAAATGTTGCTAGCTTTGGGTACGGAGCAACAGAAAAAGGCTTGAGGCAGATACACAGGTCTAAATGTTGCTAGCTTTGGGTACGGAGCAACAGAAAAAGGATGAGGAAGTAACACAGGTCTAAATGTTGCTAGCTTTGGGCACGGAGCAACAGAAAAAGGCTTGAGGCAGTAACACAGGTCTAAATTTTGCTAGCTTTGGGTACGGAGCAACGGAAAAAGGCTTGAGGCAGTAACACAGGTCTAAATGTTGCTAACTTTGGGTACGGAGCAACAGAAAAAGGATGAGGCAGTAACACAGGTCCAAATATTGCTAGCTTTGGGTACGGAGCAACAGATAAAGGCTTGAGGCAGCAACACAGGTCTAAATGTTTCTGGCTTTTGGCACGGAGCAGCAGGCTTGAAGCAGCAACGCAGGTCCAAATATTGCTAGCTTTGGGTACGGAGCAACAGAAAAAGGCTTGAAGCAGCAACACAGGTCCAAATATTGCCAGCTTTGGGTACGGAGCAACAGAAAAAGGCTTGAAGCAGCAACACAGGTCCAAATATTGCCAGCTTTGGGTACGGAGCAACAGAAAAAGGCTTGAGGCAGTAACACAGGTCTAAATGTTGCTAGCTTTGGGTACGGAGCAACAGAAAAATGCTTGAGGCAGCAACACAGGTCTAAATGTTGCTAGCTTTGGGTACGGAACAACAGAAAAAGGCTTGAGGCAGTAACACAGGTCTAAATGTTGCTAGCTTTCGGTACGGAGCAACAGAAAAAGGCTTGAGGCAGCAACACAGGTCCGAATATTGCTTGCTTTGGGTACGGAGCAACAGAAAAAGGCTTGGGGTAGCAACACATGTCTAAATGTTTCTGGCTTTTGGCACGGAGCAACAGGCTTGAAGCAGCAACACAGGTCCAAATATTGCTAGCTTTGGGTACGGAGCAACAGAAAATGCTTGAAGCAGCAACACAGGTTCAAATATTGCTAGCTTTGGGTACGGAGCAACAGAAAAAGGCTTGAGACAGCAACACAGGTCTAAATGTTCCTAGCTTTGGGTACGGAGCAGCAGCAAAAGGCTTGAGGCAGCAACACAGGTCTAAATGTTTCTAGCTTTTGGTACGGAGCAACAGAAAAAGGCTTGAAGCAGCAACACAGGTCCGAATATTTCTAGCTTTGGGTACGGAGCAACAGAAAAATGCTTGAGGCAGCAACACAGGTCTAAATGTTTCTGGCTTTTGGCACGGAGCAACAGGCTTGAAGCAGCAACACAGGTCCAAATATTGCTAGCTTTGAGTACGGAGCAACAGGAAAAGGCTTGAGGCAGCAACACAGGTCTAAATGTTCCTAGCTTTGGGTACGGAGCAGCAGGAAAAGTCTTGAGGCAGCAACACAGGCCTAAATGTTGCTAGCTATTGGTACGGAGCAACAGAAAAAGGCTTGAAGCAGCAACACAGGTCCAAATATTGCTAGCTTTGGGTACGGAGCAACAGGAAAAGGCTTGAGGCAGCAACACAGGTCTAAATGTTCCTAGCTTTGGGTACGGAGCAGCAGGAAAAGGCTTGAGGCAGCAACACAGGCCTAAATGTTGCTAGCTATTGGTACGGAGCAACAGAAAAAGGCTTGAAGCAGCAACACAGGTCCAAATATTGCTAGCTTTGAGTATGGAGCAACAGAAAAACGCATGGTCATTTGAAACGTGGAGCTTGTAATATGTGCTGGGGGAAATCAGTACATAGGCAAGTCTTTTCTGGCGGGTAACATAATCACTTCTGAAGAAACGCTTTCTTCTTTTCGGCTTATTAATAATACAACTTTTATCACCTACCAGTCCCGCTCGTTTACGCGTTTAAGCGTTTGCGTATCGTTTGGAAAGTTTTCTGGCACTGATAGTGTGAATATTAAGGTAAGGTTCGACTATTTATATCCAGTACCACAATGAATAACGTTACCTGCTTGCTGTTAACTTCCCAAACCACCAACAGCAGCGTTTAAATTGATACGCGCGCTCATTACATCAATATTCTTGCCTGCATACCGTGGTCGTCTCAAGACATTTACCCAAGCACGAAGGTCGGGCTTCAGTGAAAAACCTTCGTCATAGAGAACGATAGGTAAACTCTGGTCATGCATATGTTATATCTAAGGAAAAAGTAACACACACAGGGTTTCTCAAAAGAGATGCTCTGATATTTCGATTGTGTGCTGAGCGAAAAACATGAAACCGCAGTGTATACAACTGTTCAATCTAGCTTCCACTACATTGATTCGAATGAAGCTCACTACTGGTGTTACCGCTCACGCATTACGAGTAATGAAAAGAAATTTGGGAGCATTTTGTAGTCTTCTGGAAATCGGGAGCTTGCAATGGTCAAATTAATGAAGATCCATTTCTTTGAGATGCCCTGGCGCACGTTTAGTACAAAAAATATCGTGCATCTTTCTTATGTGAGGTCTGAGCACAGATATTGCAAGCAGAAAAGAATTCTGTCGCATCAAACTGTGCACATATCAAACTCACACCAAGTATGTCAGATCATGCTTACAGCCTTTTTTTCAAATCGTTAAAAGGGACATGAAGAGACAGTCACCTACTTATGCTCACGCCCTTAATGATGGTGGGAGGGCGTCATGTTAGGTTAAATACTAAAATCCCATTTTTTGTAAGTGGCGGACAAATAGCATTGTGTTGGACTTTTACCAACACATTACGCCATAAAGACTGTCATTGGTTGTGCACAGTTGGCCACCAGTTCAAAGCTCAAAACTTGAAGGTGTTCTTTTCTTTTTAACATAATGTGCAGTAAAGGTTCGCACGCATGTGTCAAACAACACTTGAAATTGGTCTCTTTTTGTGGCTAAAACCCAGGAGGCGGCCATTCAGGACCCTTTAGATGCAGAAGCATTAACCTTGTAATACTAAGTATGTCACAGGCGGTACAAGGGCTACAATTTCGATAACTGCTTTCTGCGGTCGGAAAAGTATACCAGATTCTGACTACTTTACAAATCATATTCCCAACTAGCTTGGGAGCGGAAAATTGAAGTGTTAACTGCCAGAGATTCAAAAATTCTTGCTATAAGACCACAAATTGCAATTCATAACCATACCGGCCAAATGACCTAAATTTAAGTATGCATTTTGCAGCATCAAGATGTGATGGGATAATTATGATTATTTTGCATTAATTTACTATATTTACCAAATTAAGTGCACGCAGTTTTATTGTAATTAGATATTTAAAAATGATCCCGATTAGCAATCTTAATCATGAAGTGCTTGCATTCCGACAATGAGGTCTGTCGGCTAACTCTATTTCAGGAGTTATCACTCCAGCCTATCCAATAAGTTTTTTCATAGAATCTGTTACTTATCGCGCCGCATTGATCATCCCCACAAACTTGCCATCACCTTATGCAAAACATGTTCTTTCTTGCACTCATTTGTTTCCCGTACTTATGAGGAATGGAACGATCTTCCTGATGAAATTGTATCTATTGCAGACATAAATAACTATCGCAAAGCTTTGTCTGGCGTGGCATAAGCTCTGATAATTTTGTTCTGCACTAATGTATTTATTGTCTTAGCTAACATTGTATGCACAGGATTAATCTTTTATGCACCCATTTTTTTCTCTCTATTCTTCACTCTAGATTTTTCTGCCCACTCCCCTCTGCAATGCCTGCAAGGCCCTGAGGGCAAAATAAATAAATAAATAAATAAACAAATAAATAAATAAATAAATAAATAAATAAATAAATAAATAAATAAATAAATAAATAAATAAATAAATAAATAAATAAATAAATAAATAAATAAATAAATAAATAAATCAGCTATTTTTTAACCACATCTTTTCAAAATAATGATCAGTAATGCCGAAATGCCTGAAGTTCACAGCTTTTGTCCGCCATTTACATTGCCTTTGCATTAGCGGGTTCAGAGCCAAAGGAAATTTTCCTGATGTATTTTGCCGCTCTTTGGGTATAAAGCTAAATAATACAAAAAATGAGGCTCAAACATCGTGCCGTTCGCTGTGCTCTTGAACGCTTGGCAACAGTGTGCTAATCGATCAAGTTAATTTCTGAAAGCAGTTCTCTATGAATACCTATTTTTCAGCTAGAAGAGTCGGTGAAGATGCATCGAAAGGAGGTGTTGGGAGTTTTTCTCTTGCTTGTAAGTACTAATATGCGTTATCGCCTATGGCGACTATGGCGACTACGAATATGGCGACTATAGGGTCGAAGTCCAGCAGCCTTTCCGTGCTGATATTGTCACATAATGGTGATGACAACGAACACAACAGACGAACACGCTAGTGTACATGGCACTGGAACCAACTGTTTATTGCGTTGACTTGCGCGCATAAAGTTTTGAAAAAGTGCGGGCCGGCGCGCAGGTCCTATGACGACAACATCACAAACAAAATGATAAAGCCACGTGCCTGCGGCTTTGAGCTTAAACAAACATTACAAGGTTTCGCGTCATTACCCCTCTTGAACCAGCATCGGCCCGATGCTTCGCAACGAAAAGAAAGGTAGGCAAGAATAAGCCTTGATAATGCAAGAACAAAGCGACCATTAGAACTCATATACACAATACGGCTTTAAGCGCATATGTACGACTTCTGGGCGTGCGCAGTACCCCTGGGATGCCGCGGCTCCGTGCTTAACGACGTCATAGCGAATTTCTCCGATTCGACGGAGGATCTTGTAGAGGCCGTAGTAGTGGCTAAAAACCTTTACGCTCAGTCCGCAGCGGTAACTGGGTGTCCGCACCCATACACTGTCACCCGGCATGCATTCCGTGCGCAGTGTAGCCTGCAGCGTCCGGCATAAGTGCGTTGTTAGTCCTCAACCCTTAACCGGAAAGCCATCGGGCTTCTTCTGCGCGCTGTAGATAGGCGGCGACGCCGAGATGGATTTCTTCAGTGTCGATCGGCGGCACGGCGCAGAGCACGGCCGTAGCCTTCCTTCCATGGACGGGCCTAAAGAATGCCATCTAGTTAGTCTACTGTACATTGGTGTTACGCATAAAGGTGACGATGGCATCCTAGGTCGTGTTTTATGCGTCTGCATACGTGGAAAGCATGTCTGCTATGATTTTAACGCGACAGCGTTAAGGCTGTCGTTCTGCAGAAAATCTGCCGTCGTCGTCGTGGGCGTCGTCGGCGTTATGAACGAAAAGTCACCGGAGAAGTATCGTAGGTGGGCCACGTAGGTCATGTGGCATTGAGTCGTCATCACAACCTGCCCATCGGATTCTGGACAAACTGAACACCGTGGCTGGCGGCGCTTAAATTAATGATTGGTCGCCTGAGGTTGCTCGGGAAGAGCAACATGTGCCGCACAAGCAACTCTGGTGGCAGCACTTGCCACCACCAGGGCAGTGGCGCATCGTTTAACCACTGCACCACTGCGCCAGGAGTGGTATAACGACTCCCAGGGAGCCATAAATGTAAAATCGAGAATGATAACTTTTGTATTTATGAGCTTCAACCCATTAACGTTATTGCGTCATACCCTTAAGGCGGAGCTTGAGTGTCCCCTCCAGTTTTCATCAAGCGCTCCGTGGGACCATTTGTCTAAGGACGGCAGTTAGTTGCGCTCCGGTGGCTTTTCTGACTACAGAGCACTACGGCTCGCGTTATCTCCGCCGCGAACATTGTTCCCCAGTCCGTGATGCGCCCTTCAGGGACACCATGCTTTAGGAGGATGTATTCAAGAAAAAAAATTGAGACCTCAGTTGCACTGCTGTTCGGCAGGGCTTTTTATTTATTTATTTATTTATTTATTTATTTATTTATTTACATATACTGCAGCCCCGATGGGGCTATTGCAGGAGTGGGGGGAAGAAAAAAAAAGGCAGAGAGGGACAACATATTCAGAAGTGAACACCATTAAAATGCAGAACAGAAATGGAACAGACTAATCACAGATTTGCAACAACATTGAAAAATAGGTTTGGTTCCAGGGAGCGTATATCACCGGGTAAAGAATTCCATCGTTCGATAACACGAGGAAAAAAACTAAATTTGTACATATCAGTGCGCGCGTGAATGGGTGTTACATTCAAAGGGTGGTAGCTCCTTGTAGATGAAGATGCTGAAAAATGCAAATACTCAGACAGTGAAGCAAAGCGGGATGAATTAACAATACCATGAAAATATTTTAAACACTCATTGTCGCGGCGGGTACAAAGGAGGGAAAGGCCTATGGCAGGAAGAGTGGATGAAGGTGAAAAATGTCTGTCATACCGTCGGCAAATAAACCGTACTGCTTTCCTTTGGACGGATTCCAGCTTACTGATATCGGACTGTTTATGAGGATTCCAGATTATTGACCCATACTCCAAAAGTGGACGAATTAAAGCTTTGTATGTTACCAGTTTAGTTTCTTGTGGGGCAACACTTAGTGTACTATCGCGCTCAATATGAGTTGCAACGCGCGGTCATCGACCGGGGTTCGTTCCGTGGTGTGCCTCCTCCAAACAGTCGCTCGGAATTCTGGGATAAACTTTTTCCTGAGCGGGGGTGCTGTTGTTTCGTGGAACAGCAGTTTCTCCCAGAATTCCGAGCGACTGTTTGGAGGAGGCACACCACGGAACGAGCCCCCGTCGATGACCGCGCGTTGCAACTCATATTGAGCGCGATAGTACGTTTTAGATAACCAAGCCTCCGCATTGCATTATTGGATATTGTGTTAATATGCTTTGACCAGGACAAGTTAGAAGAAAAAAGAAGACCTAAATATTTGTACTCGGACACTTGATTCAGAGAGTTATCTTTGAATGAGTAGGTGTAAGAAGATGGTATTGTGCGATTACAGAATGACATGTATACAGATTTACGAAAGTTTATTTGCATTTGCCATGTTTCACACCATGAGCAGAATGACACGAATGACTGATTTAGTTGCGCGTGATCCTCAGGGGTGTTAATTGAACTGTATATGACACAATCGTCTGCATACAACCGAATTTTAGAAATAATATTTTCTGGCAAATCATTAACGTATAATAAGAACAACAGTGGCCCTAGCACGGATCCTTGCGGTACACCGGATGATACATTAACAGTTTCAGATGAACAGGAGTTGAAAGAAACATACTGTGTACGATTAGAAAGAAAGCTTGATATCCAGTCTACCAGTAACGGGTTTTTGAGTATTGCATTAAGTTTACAAAGAAGTTTGCTGTGGAGAACGGTGTCGAAAGCTTTAGAAAGGTCGATAAATAAAGCGTCGATTTGTGAGCCGGTGTCGAGGGAACTAGCAATGTCGTGCGTGAATTCTACAAGTTGTGAAATGGTACTGAGCCCGCGCCGAAACCCATGCTGGAATTTGCACAAGATATTGTTAGCTTCAAGAAATTCTGTAATGTGCTTATGAATGATATGTTCTAGTAATTTGCATGAGTGTGAAGTTAACGAAATGGGGCGATAGTTGGACAAGATTTGGGTGCTGCCAGCTTTAAACAGGGGAATAACTTTTGCAAGCTTCCAGGCTACGGGGACGGTTGCGGATGATAGCGATTTCTGGAAGATGGTAGTCAAATAGCGGCTGGTCCAAAGAGAGTAACGATGCAGAAATACATTAGGGATATCATCAGGACCACTGCTTTTTTTCACATTTATGTTCAGAATGAGGTTCAGAACACCTTCGACGCTTATTGAAAAATCTTCGACAGAACATTGAGAGTTGCTAGGAAAAGTAATCATTTCAAGGTTATCTCTTGTAAATACCGACTGAAAATATGTGTTGAAATTAGTAGCTATAGCTAATGAGTCACAGACCGGCTTATCATCAATAATGAAGGTATTGGGACTAGTGCTCTGTGGCAATATGGATGCCCAAAATTTGCGGGGATTGTGTTTCATTAATTGCGGCAAGGAATTTCTGTAGTAAAAATCTTTTCCCGAGTGAACTTTGGCACGCAGTTCTTCTTTAGCGTCGCTGAACTGCTGCAAGAGTTCAGGGTTACCATTGCGCTTGGAAACGCGTAGTCTGGCAACACGGCGAGAAAGATGCAGTATGTCCCTTGTTATCCAGGGCATACTGTGGTTTTGCTTTTTAGTTTTTAATGGAACAAAACGCTGAATACAGACCTTCACAATGTTTTCGAAAAATGTTACTAAAGAATTCACGTCACCTGATATGCTAAGGTGCTGAAACTGTTCAAATGCGTCACTTAATAAATCCAGGATAGCCACGTCGTCTGCTCTACTGAAATCCGGAAATGTTGAATAAGTTAGTTTTGAGGAAGGAATAGAACATGGGATCGAAACAAGAACAGCGTTGTGATCAGATATCCCCTCGACGACTTCGCATGTAAAATTCGTCGCGAACCGTGTCATATAGTATACCGTGTCATATACCGTGTACCGTGTCATATAGTATAGAACGCGACTAAAATTAACCAGTTTCCGGATGTCGACGCTGGGAAGGGGCCAAGGATGTCTATGCCGATTCGCGGCAAATATCTCGTTGGCCGTTCAATGGGTTGTAGGAATCCTGCTAGCTTCGCTGGTGGCGTTTCTCAGCGTTGACAGTCTTCGCAAGTCTTGACGTACCGCACGACGTCGGCGTATAGACTGGGCCAGCAATATTTGTCTTGAATTCGGCGAAGTGTACGCGTAAATCCGGAGTACCCTGCCACTGGTTTGTTGTACGAAGCTGGTAGATTTTCGTCCCTAAGGCTTTCTGAGACAAGTAGGCAGGCAGTTTTGTTTCATACACAGGTTTTCTTGATGAGGCTTTAGCCCTTCGCTTTGCACTGGTCGCTGTGACAGTCATTCTGATAAGCACTGTGCGTGCGGCCGCCCCACCAATACGCACTGAGATATGCGCTATGTCTTCCTTTCCCTCACCCAGTTCTCACATATGTCATGTGACCGTTCTGGCTGTATATATTTCGCGACGGAACATTAAAAGGGGTCATTTTCTTGGTCACCATCCCGAGCATCTGTCTGACTGGTCTGACAGTCGCCTTCCTATTGCATTTTTGATTTCGTCTACATCGTCACTTTTTCATTAGTCGCCTGCGCACCCTTCTGGCGGGTAGAGATGGGAGAGGGCCTCCTGGAGGTGGCAGGTGTGTGGTGGATGGCGCTTCTGGAGGACAGATGCTCCACTCCTCTGTTCTCACATGAAAACGCGGGAATTTAGCCGAATGGTGCTACCACTGTTGTTACAGTACAAAGACAACTGCTATACGAAATTTCAATCATACACGGTGCACATCTGGTCAGTCGGCCCCATTAACCATAGCACAGAAGAGTATTAAAGTAAGCACTAGACTGCGAGGTCAGAAAAAAAGTTAAAGGCTCATAGAAAGGCGAAGAATAGATGCAGCGCAGAAAAAAGAACACAACACGCTCTAAACCCCTGCTGCATTGTTACCAGTGCAAATGAGTATACAATCCCTAAATTTCGTTCTTTAGCGAACGTAGAGTTAGAAAACAAGTCACCTTGCTGAGTCTTTCAGCGAAACATGCCAGTAATTAGTGAACATAGGACGAGAAAACAGGTCAGTATGCCGGGTGTTTTAATGGATCATGCCAGTAATTATTAAAAATATCCTTTTTGAATAAAAAAACGCCTTTCGTGACTCAGTAATACCAATAGTGGCGGCCATCAGAAAACAAGTAAATTACGTTAAATAGTAAGCCGGCTAACTACATTTTAATATTATTATATTTATCGGATTGGCCATAATCAGAGATCACTAACTTGCCTGTAGTTTCAACCACATTAATTGTTTAGAATTCCGGAAACACAATTACGCTCACCGCTGAGACGCAACAAATCCAACTCACTACGTGCGCTGTTTCAAAGTCTGTCGGCCGTGGAACTCAGTATAGAACATCCATCAGTACACGTCATTCGGGAACGCACATTTCATGTGACGTTTTTTTGCACCGCCAGTGCTGGGGCTCGAACAGCGAGCAGCGGCTCGGTACTGGACAGAAAATGTCACGCGACAAGAGTGCATCAGTGCGACGTTGGTTGCGCGCTGTAAATTGCGTTCCACGACCGACCGATGTTGAAATAAAGTGCTCATGATCCGGATTCGTTGCGCCACTGCGCTGCGCGTGTTCGCGTCTGAAGAATTTTAAACAACTTGTGACGCTATTATTTACCTTCTAGGCAAGCTTGTGCTTCCCTAGACGGAGTGTAGCGGATACGAACGCGTGTAGAGCGCTGTATTCAGAGCTCTCATTTTAATTTGTGCTGTGCAAACAACTCGTTAAATTTTCTCTTCCTTGGCTCGTCTCTGCCTGGGCGACTGCCTCTTCACCTCCAAGCCCCGGGTGCCTGACGTTTCACACAGTCCATCGCTACTCTTGATGTCAACTCCCGCATAGGCCTCTCTTAACACCGCTCATATATTTCGCTACTGTACACGATTATTTACTTTAGCAGCAGCCAGCAATGAACTATATATTTATTGATTACTTATACGCTAGCGCATAGTGTGTTACAGCGAAATCTATAGGTGTCCCTGCACAGTCGTTCCTGTGTCATGTTGGTGTCTTCCGCCGAATGATTTCCACCAGAACTCCGTTGTGCGGACGGTACTCGCATGATCACGCTAAAACTCTCTTAACATTGTGGTTGTGTTGAAATGTATCGGGAAGAAAAATGCCATACCCGTCTGACTTTTACGTGGGCTAGGAGGGAGTCCGATTTGAAGACCTTTTTGTGCTCTGAGAGAAGTCCAATTGACCATGTGGATCATAGACATAGGCTACTCCTGAAAGTCTGTGTCTTATATTTTGTGCTCGTATGTAATGACAGTTGAGGTAGTTTCCTGCCCAAAAACCCAAAAATGCGAGGAGAGCCAGATTGCATGCGCCCGGTAATTTGAACAGCCTTCAGCCTGCACGGGAGTTCTTCGGGATCCTATGTGAATGGTCGAGACATTATTCTGAGCCCTAAGAAGAAGAAGAACCGATGCGCCTCTTCTTGAGCGTCACCTTAGTTTCTCAACATGCCCACCGCATCATTTTTTTTTACTATTGCGCTATATTGTTTCCGCAGTGGGGTCATCAAAGGATTCTGATGCTTATATCTGTCACGTTGATGCAGCCTTCGTTTATCGCTGCAGAATGCTAAAGTGCGTTATGCAAGGGGTGTATAGAACCTCGATCCACCTCTCATTAAGTATGTTAACGCCATCCCTGGAAGTCCGTAAGCGCAAGAGTTTTCCGTTCGACATTTTATCCGCAGACGGGAAAACAGAGAGCAGATTTCAGCGGAAGAAATTTGTCAGAATAGAAGCCTGTTACACTGATTGCGACTCCGAAATACTTATTAGTCGCTCCAATTCGCTTGGCATCGCACTGGCTGCTAGTGTTATCACTACCGAAACCGCAGTTGCGCCTTTGAATCATGAAGAAAAGGGTAACGCATTTTTCCCTGCAGCCGTGGCTAATTGTTATACAAGGTAATTCAAGCTGCCATTTACTAAGACCGGCGAGCAATGTCTCAGGCAAACATCCACCTCGTTTGTGAAGGCAGGTGACAGGTGAAGAGAGGGTTTCTTGAGTTCCACCAGAAAAAGCTTCTGGTGCGACTCACGTGTTTGTCTCCTGTTCCTTACGATGATGCTATCTTTCTTTCTACTTGGAGCACACATTAGGGACCTCGCGCTGAGCTCCCACAACAGCTCGTTACATGAGTTTCGGCTACTACGGACTGGTATTTACCCTCCAAGAAATGACAAAAAAAAAAACAACACCGAAAAGGGCAACCCTTGTTCGTCAGAGCTCATGAAGTATTATCAGTTATTAGTGCTCTTTTTATGTGGGTCATGCGTCTTTCTGCATATCGTTATAAAAATGCCATGCAAGCGTTTTAAAACTCCTGTTTTTAACAGTCTGCGCTGTTTTGAAGACGTGCACCAATAACATAACAATATTTTGTCTTGGTATGCGATGTTCGAAGAATGCTGAACATGAAAGGATTGCTGAAGCAAGTCAGATTGGAAGGCGTAGTCAAGACGTCATGCAGAAAACAATGATAGATCAACTGAATTAAAAAAGTACGCTTTTACGTGCGGTGAACCACATGACTACTTTCTTGCTTTCAATGCGACCTTAAGAACTGCGTCTGGTATGCTTAATAATAAAAAAGGGCAACAAAATTATTTGTATTCTAAGCATTCCCCGTTAAATGTAATGTTAATAGTTAGAAGCGTAAGCAACGTAGCAGGTGACCGTCTCTAAAGGGATTTCTTATTTTCTTTCAGGTCGGCTTAACAGAAGGTGAGAATGACATCTTGCTATATTGTTATGATAGCCGCCGCGGTGGCTCAGTGGCTATGGTGCTCGGCTGCTGGCCCGAAAGACGCGGGTTCGATCCCGGCCGCGGCGGTTGAATTTCTTTGGAGGAGAAATTCGAGGCCCGTGTACTGTGCGATGTCAGTGCACGTTAAAGAACCCCAGGTGGTCGAAATTTCCGGAGCCCTTCACTACGGCGTCTGTCGTAGCCTTAGTTGCTTTGGGACGTTAAACCCCATAAACCAAACCAACCAGCTATATTGTTATGCACCTTTATGCACAATTTGTGTACTTCGCTTGGCTTTTACCTGTAAAAAAGGTGTTTAGTATAATAAACTCATGTGCACGCTACTTGGACTGAGCATGAATTTCGTTGGGTCAGGGAGCAGTATCCGTAAAAGGCAGTATTGCACAGGATCATGTAAACGCTCGTTTAGTAAATCAAATTGAAAATCGGAGATCAATCATTTCGTAAAGGTCAGTTTTGTGGACCCGGATTCACAAAGCCTGTAGCAAGTCTGGCGCCTAACTAACGATTAAAGATATTCAGTAAAAAACACGAAATAAATCAGCAAAGCCACTGGCCGGTCACAAACCAATGTGGTTCATATGGATGCGCGGAGAGAATTATGAATATGGCAAGTCATTTGGACGAGCGAAGCATTTTTTTTTCCAATGTCGTACAGTCGGGGAAAAAGTCTCTGGACCACATGTTCCTCAAACGAAACCGACAGCTCTGCTATTAGTCGGCGGCTGAAGGCCACTGTTGTGGAGATGAAAGAACAATATTTTGACTTTTACTTCCCCTAGTGTCGTCTCTAGCCGTCGGCTAATAGCAGAGCTGTCGTCCTCATTTGAAGAACACTTGGTCCAAAGACTTTTGTTCCCGACTGCACGTACGTTTGATTGAGGTTTGTGCAATAGGAAAAAGGAGATTAAAAGTATATAGCGTATAAATGAACGGGTTAGTTGTTGCTGAGGCTTGTCGCAGGCCCATTATCGCCATGTAAAGCAAATATATTTGAAATCTTAAATTGTGCTCCCAAAGACATTTTTGGAGGAAAATGAATTGCCCGCGTCAGCGTATTGCAAAAAACAATCTCCAAAGTTCTCCGCGGACAATATCTGAGGGAGGTGCCTATAGGCACCCACACGCTGACGTCGCATTGTGCGTGCTCATCCTACTACTGAAGTGCCTTACGCACAACGGAAAGCTCCAGGAAGACTGTCGTTCTAAAACATCTGCAGCTTATTGTCTGTGAACTGTTCGTGGCTTGGTTTATGGGTGTTTAACGTCCCAAAGCGACTCAGACTATGAGGGACGCCGTAGTGAAGGGCTCCGGAAATTTCGACCACCTGGGGTTCTTTAACGTGCACTACCATCGCACAGTACACGGGCCTCTAGAATTTCTCCTCCGAAGGAAGGGAAGGGAAAACTTTATTTACAGTAATGGTTCTTCTGCGGTTTGGGGGCTTCTTCAGAGACGTCTTGGTTCTACCCCCATGAACCTTCTCTGTCGAAGTCGTCCGCCTCTAACCAGTGGTCGGTTGCCCTCAGTCCAGGGCTCCGCTGGCCACTGCCGCCCGTTGAGCTCGCTGTACCAGACCTTGTTGGTCTTCGCAGCGGTCGCTGGACAGCAGAGTCTCCCACTGCTCCGCACTCGGGTTTTGTATTTTGGGGACCACGTCTATGTTTTGGCAGGCCCATGTGATGTGGTATAGTGTAGGTTTTTCGTCGCACCAGGGACATTTGTTCGTGTATATCGTAGGGTGCATTTTGTTTAGTATATGTAGGTTTGGGAAAGAGCCTGTTTGTAATTGTCTCTAAGTGACAGCTTCCTCTCTGCTGAGAGATTTGTGCGGTGGGGGATATCGCATTCTTCTGCCTCTATAGTTTTGTAGTATGGCCGAGTATTCCCTGGGTGCTGGCGCGAGTTCCGCGGTCTCGTCGGAAGCTCGGAAAGTAATGTATCCTCGAGCTATCCTGTCGGCCTCTCGGTTCCCTGCAACCCCCGTGTGCCCCGGTACCCACACAATTTTGTGTAGGATCTTGTCGTTTTGTTCTTCCCGGTTTTTAATTCTGTCACTCGCTGCGAGGAGTATACGGAGCGCGTGACGACCTATCCTGCCATTCATGTAATTTCGGCAGGCTGTTTGAGAGTCCGTAAGTATTGTTAGTGACCGCCCGGTTCTATAGCCCTCCGCCACCGCTAGAGCAACGGCTACTTCCTCGGACTCTGCAGCTGTGCAGCCTCGGAGAGACGCGCTGGTCATTTCGCGTAAAGACGAATCGACCACCGCCGCTACAGCGATTTTGGTATCTCCTCCTCTCCAAGACGCGTCTGTATACACGGTCGTGGCTTGAGGAGCGTATGTTTTCTCGATTCAGCCGCCGCGGCCGGGATCGAACCCGCTTCTTTTGGGTCAGCAGTTGACCATAACCACTGAGCCACCGCGGCGGCATTTTGTGAACTGTACACGAGGCGTAAAACAATGTGCATCGGCTAAGGACCTATACCACGTGCTCTTTTGGGGAAGGTCAGGTATTTCATTCCTTTTTATGCACTCTGTGGCTAGAACAGAAGCAATGTTCGGCGCTCAAATGGGCGTCCGCCGGGACCTTCACATGGAAAAAGGTTCCGTTGAACTTTAGAAACAAGAGCTCTATGCGAGTTTTTCCTCGACTTAGTGTCGTCTCGAATGCTCGCTCCACACGTGAAGATCCTCTGCACGCAGCCATTAAAGGAACACGAGCCCGCCAAGATTTCAACCTGGTTTTCCTGATTCATAGTCAGTCGCGTTATCTATTTCGCCGCCGGCCAGGACGCACAGCGGCATGATGCATTGCCATGCACCTTTACGTCATGCCGCTTGATGCTGGGCCGCCGCGGTGGCTCGGCGGTTATGGTGCTCGGCTGCTGACCCAAAAGACGCGGGTTCGATCCCGGCCGCGGCAGCTAGAATTTCTTTGGAGGAGAAATTCTAGAGGCCCGTGTACTGTGCGATGTCAGTGCACGTTAAAGAACCCCAGGTGGTCGAAATTTCCGGAGCCCTCCACTACGGCGTCTCTCATAGCCTTAGTCGCTTTGGGACGTTAAACCCCATAAACTAAACTAAACTAAGCTTGATGCTGGAAACTCAAGAGATAGCAATGTGGCCTCTTTGCTCTGGTGAATTTTCTCACTTGATTTATGAAATAGCTCGAGACATAAGCGTCCTCACTTTGCTGAGCCCACACATAGCCCTTGTCCGCGTTAATATTATGAGTAGTTATGGGGAAAGGCGTGGTTATTACAATAGGTGTACTCAGCATCGTTAAGGAAGGGATTAGGAAAGGGATAAACGGGACCCATATTAAAAAAAAAAGAGAACTTGTTAACCTTTATGCTATCTCTCGTTGAATTTCTCGATATGCGCAAGAAGCACAAACGTTGTCATTTCTTACATGGTAGAGTTGCAGGGTTTTCTAGGTAAAAAAATACAAAGAAATTTGGTAGACTAGCTCGCTTTGCGTTATGCAGTACGTGGCGGCTAACCCTAGACGGCGTGTCTTAGTATCAGAACAGAAAATTGAACGAAAGGAACAGATCAAGCATGAGAAAAAAAAAGTATCTCACCGGGAACATTTCATTGACACTGCAGACCACAAAGAGCAGCAAACACCTTTTTAGAATTATTTGTTCGTGTAATATTGTAACAGTTCTTACACTGAAAAGAAACTGCAGCGGCTGAACGAGGGCACCAGAGAAGCCGACCAACACTTCAGCGTCATCTACTTCTACCCGCTGCCATCGCTTTCTACTTCTACTTCCAATCCTCGTGTCAATATGTTTTGACGTGGTATTGCTATACCCACCACGAGTAAAAGCAATATACTGCTATCATCATCGAATGGCGTCAACCAGAAGCACTCATTCTCTGATCCTAAAATTGTCCATGGCGGTAATAATTGAACCTATTAGGGCGTCTCCGTACAAAGCCAGTCACTTTATCAAAGCGCAGCAGTTAGTAGATCATTCCCGCTGAATTCATCGGCGTTGGCATAAAGCACGGCTGATCACGTGATTTTGTATCGTGATGTTAGCGCGAGCTTGCAGCCATCGGAAAACACTCCCCGCTTACAGATCACGTAACTACTCGACACCTCTGATTGGTTAAGATACGAGCACGCCCCCTGCAGTTGGCCGCGTTGATGAAAAAAGAAAGAGGGTGGGTTAGAAACGGCTAGAAGAGATGTCGTCGGGAGCAACGTATGCCAGGATGACAGCACGCAGTCATGTAACAGCTGTGCTCATCTCACATGTAACAACGGTCATGCAATAATCATGCAACAACTGTGCTTTCGAAGGCATTGATGAGAAAGCATAATGATAGAGCAATATGTTAACCATATATAAAAATGACCGCTTCGTATTTACAAATCAAGCTCGAAATTTCTTGTTCCCTACGTTACTGTTCCGTCCCATCTTAAAATCTAACACATGACATTTCAATTTTGAGCATGATGTTTCTTAAAATAGCACATCTGTGCGTCTTTAGTAGGTCCTGTAATATTTTAAAACTAATGCCATATCGCTGTTATTACGAGTCTATTACCGACTGTAATGATCCATCTATGATGAGGACATAATGAATAAACAGCGCTAAAGGCGAGGACGAAGAGCGAACAGGACGAGAGCTGTTTGCTCTTCCACAGCGCTCGTCCTGTTCGCTCTTCGTTCTCGCCTTTAGCGCTGTTTATTCATTATGTCACCGTACCAACTAGCCCAGTTGTCTCTTCTGTTGCATTATAATGAGAAATAGCCGGAGAAAAAGCTTCTTTTCGGCATCGACCGCGTGAGGATTGCAGTCTTCACACATCACTGTCTGGCTGCCAAATGTAGCTCGGAGCAGAGAAATTCTCTACAATGCCCTCTATACGCCAGTGAACGACCTTGCAAGAACTATAAAAGGTAGAAACATCATTACGTCACATACTAAAAGAGGCTCATGTATTCGTGGTTTTTTCAATACGGAATGAGCTCTGGCCACTCGAACGCAACGCCTGAGTCGTTTTCAATACCAACCCAAATTGGGAGCTGCATTAGGCTTACGAACTCACGAATTTAATGTCCCGTATCACAAACAATCACATCCGAATACGCATATGTTAGCATCTGTACCAGATTAGAAGCAAAAACGAATACCTCGAACACCACCGACCGCAAGGCAGTGTGCGTGAGACAGTGAGTTTGTGGTCAAACGATAACCTGGCGGTTCTATGGGCATCCCTGTTTTATCTCGCTCTGCTTGTAAACTTGTAAGTTTGAGTAAGAAAACTAAGTGGATTTCGGTTTTATTCATCCAAAGATTTGCGACACGAAGAGCAGCTCCGGCTTTCATTTCTGCACGGACGGATTGAAGTCGGCCGCTAGCACCCAATATGATAATTTGCTTATTTATTTCATTGGATACCTTCAGGACCAAGAGGGTATTACAAAAGAAAGTGGAAGGAATGGAGTAATAAAAAGAACATTACACAGGAATGTGGCAATATAACGAGAGGAAAAAAAATGACATAATCAAAGTGCAGAATAGAGGTCAGTAAACATGTTCTCAATGACATATTTGAAAAACAATGCGTCGGTAATTGTGGCGATTGAGGTGGGCACATCATTGCATTGCTTACTTGCCTTTGTAGTAATGAGGTAAAAATTGCTCTAGTTTGAAAAAATGAGATGCTTACTTTATGAAGATAATCTCTACAGGATGACATGCTTAATGGTTCAGAGAGAAGATATTGTTTAAGACGCTGATTGTCATGATAGCTTGTGCTGCTAAAGAGTGTTTGTGAACGGATTTAATATGCTCAGAAAGAGCGCAAAGACATTGTTTGCGTGCCCAAAAGGTTGATGGGCAGTTTGATTATTACAAATTGTGCGCCAGCGCCACTGAGTTGCTGAGGCGTGTGAGCGAGTGCACAAACAGGGATTCCAATTTCAGCTGTGAAGCGGAGTAGGGGGGGGGGGGGGGGTGAGTTCTGGTTCTTATAGCTGTTCCATGTATTTCACTGATATTTTATTCTGGGCAGTATGAGAAAAATACAAGAGTTGGCTTGACATAAACAGATAGAGAAGCATGCAGTAATTTTAAACAAATCGTAAATTATAGTTCCATGTGAAGCACGTGCACAGAAAAAGCAAGCTTGTGCAAAAAATTAACAATCGGTCGTCCCGAATTTATTTTACGTTTTACTGCCAGCTGCCACCAAAATGTTGAATTTAATGAAGGAAGCGGAGGACTATGCTAACAAAATTAAAATGAGATCAACAGATATTGGGAGCTTGGGCATGACAAGAAATTACAGCTACTGGACCGGTGGACACAGCAACGGGAAGTGAGTAGCGCCCGTTCTTGTATTACAAATGCACTTTACAAACTCTTGTGCCATCGTAACGTGCGTGTGAATTTGAAATTTCCAAAACCTACTGAGGCTACATGGCGGGAAAGAAGCTCAAAGAAAATCGAAAACCTTTGCAGAGTTAATCAGTTGCTCGCATAAAATGGGAACTGAAAAGGCAGATGATTTCGGGCGTCCTCTCGTGTTGACACCCATGCTTTTGTCTAATCTGCTCATATTTTACAGCGACAGCGGTTGACCGCCCGTTCCTGCTTGTCGCGTCGTAGTAGTATGTCGTTGTCTGTCGTAGTCTGTGTAACCGGCAGGTGCGTTGCCATGGAAACCAATCGGAGAGCGGTTACTGTGCAAGGAGGAAGGCATCACTTGAGCGGCTAAATACGTAACTGGTGGGGGGTTATCACAGGAACCATCCGGAGGTTGGTTATCGTGGAAGGAGGAGGGTATCAGGAGACCGGAAGAATCCCTATTAGAATGGTTATGCTGGAAAGAGAAGGGTGCGGCGAGAGCGTTATCTCAATCTATATAAATGATATTTCACTCGGTATCTCCTCAAGTATACGTCTGTTTGCAGATGACTGCGTTTTGTACAGGAAAATTAACAATGCCAACGATGTCGTTCAACTCCAAACTGACTTAACACTTATCCACGATTGGTGTCTGAAATGGAAAATGTCTTTGAATACGGAGAAATGCGCTCATCTTTGTTTTTCACGAAAAAAATCAAAGTCCAAGCTCAGTATCGCATAAGTAATGAATTGATCACACAGAAATGTACTTACAGATACTAACAGATGACTGTTCCTGAAATGCTCACGTGGATCATGTGGTTACCACAGCCGGTAGGGCACTAAATTTCATACAGCGGAGTTTAAGGTGTTCGCAGCCAAACCTCAAGAAAACTTCTTTTCTCTCTTGTGTTCGACCTATAATTGAATATGCCTGTATTGTATGGGACCCTGCACATCGGGTGTTAATTGAAAAACTTGAAAAAATTCATAACAGAGCAGCAAGGTTCGTCTTGGGCAGGTACGGGCGAAGAGATAGTTGTACAGCAATGAAAAAAGAATTGCAATGGGAACCACTCGCTTCCCGTAGAAGAAAATTGAGGCTAAAATTGCTGTACTTAATAGTTCATGGAAAAACGGGGATTGATTTTGAAAGTTACTTAAAACATCCCTTTTACGTTTCTCAACGACATGACCACTCCCGTAAAATTAGAGAGTACCGTACCAGGACGAACTTGTTTGCAAATTCATTTTTTGTTAAAACAGTGCAACAGTGGAACCGGCTTTCCGAAATGCAAGTGTGTTCTGCAAGTGAAGATGTTTTTTTGCCAATCTGTAACTGCCCTGCTATAACTACTTCGGGCAAATGCGGGGTAACTCTTGAATAAAGAATATAATAAAGGCGCAACTGGTAGGCGGTTGCCACAGAAATCACCCGGAGGTAGTCACCCTGGAAGGACGAATAGGGTTACCATGGAAGGAGGCTTTATAGCGAGAGAATAGGAACGCGTGAACGAAGGACAATTACAAAGGTAACCGTCTGGAAGTTGGTTACCATGGAAGGAGAAGAATGTTGCGAGAGCAGAGAAATCCTCAAATAGATGATGATTACCGTGGAAGGAGGAGGGTATGGCGAGAGCATGAGAAAGTGCATCAGGTACGTGGTTGCATTGTAAACCAACGCTAGAAGGACAAGCACGGTTGCCGTGGGAAGAGGGTACGGCGAGAGGTTATGGAAAGAGTGTAGGAAAGCGTACCATGATAACCACCCAGAGAGTGAGGAGGAAGGGTATGGCGAGAGCGGAGGAATGTAGCCCGGATCATCTGGGATAGCTGCTGCGAAATGCGCCAGCCGTGGAGAGGTTGACCGGCGGCGCTGAGCTTCTAGAACAGCGGACTAGAGAGCAGACCTAGACTAAAAACGACTATGTGTGGAAAACTAGAAGTTTACACATGTGAAGTCACTCTTATATGCTCTACCAAAACATATGGAAAGTACAAATAGCTTTGCAGCTGTCGCTGAATCTTGCCTCACAGGCCGTAACCATCCTGTCAATTTTTTCATTGTGTTTTGCAACACACCCGAGGAACGTATTGACAGCAGCCTAATTATTTACTTTATGTTCTTGCTCTTCTTTACTCAAGTCTACCAGCTTCTAGAATATTTGCAGTCAATATAAAATCTTGAAAAACACTGTAGCACAGCAGAAGGCGAAAACACAAAGAACAGAAACGAGCACCACGGGCGCTATCGTTGACTGCAAGTAAATGCCTAAAACCTCTAAAAAGCTGCTCACTGTCATACCTGCAGAGCTCTGGAACGCCAGACATCCGAATTCATCAGTATACTCCTCTATACACCACGGAACCTTGACATTCGGCAACGAGTAATAGAGATCCTTATTGTCCACTGAAAATGCGCAATAGTTTCACCAGATTGCGTTCGGGCAAAGTCTGAATTATCTTCAGAATTTTGAGGCGAAAAGCTTCACTTGCGGGTCAGAGCCGAGCTTCGCGTGAGCCAAACTGGTGAGTTATGCGCATGCGCGAAACCCAGTGACGTCACACGCCGCGCTCCTCGCCACAGCCGCAGCCGTCGCCGCCGCCGACTCCGACGTCTGACCTTTCGGCGCAGCCGCGCGCTACTACGCACGTGCGTCTCCTCCTCACTGTCGCTGCAACTGCGCGCTTCGCCTCCTCGCCCACCGTTTGACCCTTCGTTGCAGCCGCGTGTTGCCCTCGTCGCAGGCGGCAACCCTCCTCTCCGCATTCCTGCGGGCAATTTTAACCGCGCCGATTTCCGTCTCCTCCTCCGCCTCCGTACAGGTAGTGTGTGGCCGGCCGTCAGACCAACCATAACTGAAGCTTTTCACTTGTATATCCAAGCTTAACCAGAGCTAAGCCACTGCCTAATTTTTTAACACCAAAAGGGTTGCCAATCCTTAAAAGGTTAAGCCTGTTTTCTAAGCACATGGAGACAACTTTTTGTCATGTGCTAGTTGCAGAAATGATTACCCTGAACAGTGTTTCTGATCTATGGGCTTTAGCACTGAAGAACACGTCTAAAAATCTTTTCGTGAGTCGCCTGTTATTTTAACCAGCTTGCTAAGGTATAACTAGTTACATAGGTTCTTTGCTTTAGCTTTTACTTTTGATATATATTTCGTCATGGCCGCTGAAAACAGAGACCACGGCTTCGTGAGCCTTGGAATTCTATAGTCCAAAGGAAAGAACAGCAAAGCCACCTTCTTTCTCAGCAGAAAGCATGGACAAACCCTGTTCCTTGACGAAGGCCTCAACGCGATTGAGAGGTAGCTTGGAAGTCCCAGGCTTTGAGCGCTGCAGTACGTCGACTTCTTGTGATAGGCAGCGGTCATGTTCCAATTGCGCAGCACGCGACGACAGTTGGCATACTATCGACAGCAGCTGAGCCGCCGATGGCTTCGGTTGCACAGGAAACTTGGACCCCAGCGAGAGAGAACCTCTGTCACGTAATCCGGTAGATCCAGAGGCTCCAGGGTGTGGACAGTGCTCCGCGCTGTCTTAGGATGCTCTGAAAGGTCGATCCGTAGTTGTGCCTGCTGCTGAGCCCAGAATCTTTGTGTTATCGTCTTCTGCTGCACTATAGTGTTTTTCAAGACTGAATCATCAAGCCCACAAAGCCACACTACTCAAGATATAAGCCCATCTTTGAAGCTTGGCTGCAACCTTAAAGGCGAAGACATGTAAAAAAGCACACAGTCGAACTGCAGTGTGCTTTTATATAGTCGTTCTTTACGCGGGCGCAATGTTCCAAATAAAGGGCCACCAGAGAGCTAGAGGTAACTATGACTGAGCAGTGACTCTGTAGGCGCAAATTTTAGTCCAGGATTCTGTTGGATTTGGCGGCCTTCGAGGCCCGAATGGTCAGCTGGCGCTGAGTCCATGGGTTTGAGATGGACAGCACTTCCTCCCACTGCTGCTCGAGCGATGTTGCGTCAATTTGGGGGTATATCAGGTTTCTGTCGGCAGGTCCCTACTATATTATATAAGCCGTTATAATACTGACAACTTTAAAACTAACACCAGGTTTGGTATTCTTCCGCATCATCATCATCATAAGCCTGACTACGCCCACTGCAGGGCAAAGGCCTCTTCCATGTCTCTCCAATTAACCCTGTCCTTCGCCAGTTGCGGCCACCGTATTCCCGCAAATTTCTTAATCTCATCCGCCCACCTAACTTTCTGCCGCCCCCTGCTGTGCTTGCCTTCTCTTGAAGTCCACTCCGTTACCCTTAAGGACCAGCGGTTATGTTGCCTTCGCATTACATGCCCTGCCCAAGCCCACTTCTCCCTCTTGATCTCAACTAGGATATCATTAACAGGCGTTTGTTCTCTCACCCACTCCGCCCGCTTCCGATCTTCTGCATATATTTGGTTAAGTCCTGTTTGGGTGTGGGTAGGTGTTTTTAGTTATCGGTACGCAAGTTATTCCTCCTAGCTTAGTGACTTGTTGAAAGGAGGATACCTCTGTTCACTGAGGGGATAGAGTTATGTGTCTATAATAAGGATAAAGGCTTCTCCTGGTCCCGAGTTCCAGTTTATAGGGGCCCGGTCAGCGAGATCGCGTGCGAGATCGTCGTCTGCCGCGGTAGGCGCACGGGACGATCAGTAGCTTCTTGATGGCGCCGACTTCTGGTACCGGGCAGCGAAGCGAGCGGAACAAACGCGCGCTCTCGCTCATCCCCCAGCAAGCGCACGGAGATGGCATCACCTCTGGAATGCGGCGCGCACCCGGCCGCTATTCTCGGCGCCGAAGTTGCGCTTGATAGTAGGTTTGTGCTAAGTCCTTCATACTAGCTTTTGTATACGCATTTATATATTACTCAGTAGTGTTGCTAGGAAAGCACGGGTTGGTTGGTTGGTAAACATTTATTAAAACAGTCAAGGGGCCGAAGGCCCAGATCTAGGGGTCGGCCAAGACTCCTTGGAATCTGGCAGCCTCTAGAGCGAGACCGATGAGCGTTCGTTGGTCGTCTAGGGTAGAGCTGCGTAGACGAGCCTCCCAGGTATGTTGTGTGGGTGTTGGCATGTGTTCTCGTGGACAAGTCCAGACCATATGAAGGAGGTCTGCTGGGATATTGCAGTGTTTACACATCGGCATATACCGTTCAGGAAATATATTATGGAATCTTTTGGGATTGGGGAAAGTGTCCGTCTGGAGTTGGCGCCATGTGACGGCCTCTGTCTTTGTAAGTTCTTGGTGCGGACCTGGATAGAGTTGGCGAGAAAGACGATAGTGCTGGAGCAGATCGCGTGAAGTGATTATGGTGTCCTTCCTGACCAAGGCGGGCATGTTGGGGGCGGGGTGATAAGCTGCTCGGAAAGTGAGCCCTCGAGCTAGCTCATGTGCTCCCTCATTACCCTTCAGACCCATGTGGGCTGCAGCCCATATCAGTAGGGTCAGGTGTTTAGGAGGATTTGATACGAGTACGCGAAACGCTTCGACTGAAATACGGCCATGAGTAAAATTAAGAATGGCGCGCTGTGAGTCACTTATGACTACTCTAGCTTTAGAAGTGGACAGCGCGAGAGCAATAGCTACTTCCTCCGCTGTAGTGATATGTGAAGTGCGTACGGAGCAGGAGGAATGGAGAGTCATGTTCTCATCTGTGGCAACCGCTGTTGCAGCAGTCCGAGTAGGATGGTCTGCCGCGTCTGTGTAAAGCACGTCAAGTCGGCCAGCATATCGCTGCTGGAGTGACGCGGCCCGAGCTTCCCTGCGATCTTGATGATGAGTTGGATGCATGTTGCGGGGGAGAGGGAGAGTCTTGATGTTGGCCCTGATGGCAGGTGGGAGATTGACCACCGAGGATGGTGGACGGAAGGGAGCGATGCGAAGTCGTTCGAGGATAGAGCGGCCTGCGGAAGTTAGGGAGAGGCGTTGGCGCTGGGCCAGGAGGGCCGCCTCAATGAGCTCGTCAACCGTGTTGGAGACACCAAGGGCGAGGAGCTTGTCGTTGGGAGTAGAGAGAGGAAGACCAAGGGCTGTTTTGACGCCGCTGCGGATAAGGCAATCCAGGCGGTGCTTCTCCGTGAGCGTGAGACGTAAATAGGGCAACGCGACAAGTAGGGAGAGAGGATTCGTGCAGCCAACGTCCCTGTATTCGTGAAGGAGTTGACTCGACCGAGTGCGTGTGTCGGCAGCCGTGATGGCCACGCGACTGTCATGTATATACGAAAGAAAACTCAGGTCCTTTTGTGCCGGTGGTGGGATGATTGACGTCGAAGTAAATGCTTTCCCTACGCCTGCGTCGTCATTCTCAAGAAATGACGACGACGACGGGGTTCTCAACATGACCACCCCGTGCATTAATGCCCACCATGACCCGATTAGTTGAGGGCAGCAAGTTCTTGGCGCCTGAAAGGAGTTTGATGCGCGTCTTGCGTGTGTCGGAGCTGTGTGCAATGACGCATAGTTATCCGAAGTGTGCGCCAGCCGACCCCATCGCCATGTTTCTCCTCCATATTGCTGATAACTGCGCCTTCATGCATGTCGCCCACAGGCAGAACGTTGCCAACCTGGAGGGCAGCCTTCTTGCCACAGTAGACGAACTCGCCAGTGCGCCTGCCATCTGCTCCTAGCAACAGCTCGTTCTTCAGCTTGTAACCGTACTGGTTGCGGAACACCATCCGAGCAAGGGGGGCGCGAAGAACAAAGTAGGGAAAGACATCGTTGATAATACCCTTGATATAGCCATGGCGCTCGGCATAGTCCACTGCTCGGAGCCTGGCGCTCTATTCCTCTGCTTGTTGTGGGTGCAGAAGAGGCTTAGCGCTCCCTTACGCTGAGCCTGGAAGAGACGTCCCATGTGCGTGTTCACCGTGAGCAGCTCCTGAGCATGCTCGTCTAGGCCGAGCTGGAGGAAGCTCTTTGAAAGTTCCAGAGCACTGAGCATGATTCCACCTACAAGATTCGCAAAAATGCCCCCAGGAAGAACTAAAAGGTAGTGGTCCACTTCAATAGCTTTGTTGACAGTCACTCTGCGGTCATCAGGTATCCTACGTCCTCTGTATTAGAGCGCAGCTGTTTGGCGGCCATTTCTGCGCTTCGCGGCGTCGCCGTAGCCGTTGCCCGTTGTAACCAGCAGTGGACACCTTAGTCGCGCTTTCAGTTGCGAAACCAAGGGAGCGGGAGCTTGGAAACCAGAGGAAAGGCGCATAACTGCCCTCTTGGAACAGTGGAAACCTCAATAGCGCTTTAATCTACGTGGCGGTAAAATTGGTAAATTGGTTTTTGAGGAAAGGAAATGGCGCAGTATATCTGTCTCACATAGCTCGGTCGACACCTGAACCGCGCCATAGGGAAGGGAGGAAGGTGGAAGTGAAAGAATTAAGAGAGAAAGAGGTGCCGTAGTGGTCTCCGGAATAATTTCGACCACCTGGGGATGTTAACGTTCGCTGATATCGCACAGCACACGGGCGCCTCTTGCTTTCCGCCTCCATGGGGGGCGCTGTGAGCGCGCGGAGCGAGAGGACGTCAGTGCATCGGCTCCGCCAAGTTTTGGCTGGAGCCACGGATCTTCGACCGCAACCCCGTCAACACAGCCGCGTCTGGCTTCCCGAAGACGACAGCTACCTGTGCATACCTCTCGCACACAGGTGGGGCAGAATTTAGGCCATTTAGGGCCGATCTTCACTTGGGTATCGTGGCGGCGGCGCTAGGCCTAACGTCTACGCCGGCGCCCGGCCGTGAGTGAGTCGCCCACCCGCGGCAAGATGGCTTCGCCAAGCTTACAACGTGGCTACGACCCGGACGCCATGGCCTGGTCCGAGGTTCCAGCAAATCCAGCGCCTGATAGCCCGGACTCTGCGCCCATCGAGAACTTGAAGTTATTCAAGCTAGTGGAACGCCGCTCCCGCAAGCGGAACGCTAACTCCAAGAAAGCGGACGCCACGTCGCCAGGCCGCTCAACACGGCACAGCGCTGCTGCGCGTGCTGCAGCGCTTCACGGTGGGCCCCAGGGACCTGCTTGGAAACCAAAGCGGCTTCCGCGGCTTCATCCCGAAGACATCGTTATCATCCTGAAGCCCCGGGTGACCGTCGCTCTGAAGGATCTCTTTCAACATGGTGAGCTGGGAGCAGCGTTCGCGGCCTACCTGGGCGCCAAGGCCGCAGCATCGCTCAGCCTGCTCCCCACATGGGAGCAAAACCTGATCGTGGCAGGCACCCGAGAGCCGCACGTCGCAGACAAGCTATTGCGGGACTTCGAACTAACAACACCGAAAGGCCAGCTCTCTATGTACGGCCAGTTGAAGCTCACTGGTGACGTGTGCCGCGGCGTCATCACCGTGGCCAAGCACGAGACCAGTGAGTCTCTGCAAAACAAGATCCAGTGGCGTGCTGGAGAGCTTGCCGATATCCGCAAGCTTGGAAAATCAGACGTCGCGGCGCTCACCTTTGTGGGCAAAGTGGTGCCGCGATGCGTTCATTACAACTCAGAAGTCACCCTTGTGCGTGCCTATAAGAAAACGATCCCGGCCTGCGTGCGGTGCGGTACCGTGGGACACCGAGCGGACACATGCCCCTGCCCGGATCAAAAGTGTGGCCTTTGTGGCAGTGCGGTGTCGACCGTCGACGGGGTGGAGACACCGCATGAATGCACTCCGTCCTGTGCAGTCTGTGGGCAAGCCCACGCCACCAACTCCCGGGACTGCACGGGGAAATTCAGGCAGCTCAAGGTGCCCGGCCGCAAGGCTAGGCGCTCCGAGTTCCCTGGAAAACAGCGACCTGGCAGGCAGCCCAGTCATCCCAATTCAGGTGCCGGTGGCGGAACGCCGCGTGGGGCTGACGGCATCGACAACAAAACGTCATCATCATCATCCTCGGTGAAGTCACTGCCCGGGAACGAGACTACGCCCCCACCGCCACCGCCCAGCGGCAGGGACGCTGGCCACTTCCCTTCGCTCAAGACAAATGGCGCTGCCGGCGCCCGGGCATCAGCGTCTCAACACGGCAAACAACAGGTGAGCAGCTGGGCTGAGATCGCCTCCTCCTCCTCCCATTCCCCCGCCTCCCCAGTTACCGTCTCCGCACTCGACGCGGAATACAAAAAACAGATCGACGTGCTCCGGGCACAGAATGAGCTTTTGCTCAACAAAATTCAAAATTTAGAATCAAAATTGGCGTCCGCCGCTCCGAGCCCGCAGAACTCGGACGCAATGGAGAGCGACGCGGAGATCTCGCCTGTCCTCGTGACAGCCATCTCCGCGATGGAGGAGCGCTTAACCTCTAAATTACGATCTATGATCGAGACCGCCATGGACCAAATCTTGACCAAGGTCAAATCTGCCGTCCCCGCGGTAGTATCAAAACACATCTTGGACAACCCCCGCCTCCTCCGTCGGACGGGGCCCATTAGGGACGTATCCCGTCCTTCAAAATTCAACCGTCTGATTATTGATTCGGACAATGAGGACAGCTGCCCCGCTCCTTCCATCATCACCCCCTTGATGGCGCAAGTAGCTGGCTCTGAGGCAGCCAATCCCTCCTCCTCCCCCCCAAGAATTTTAAATCATGGCGAGACACCTTAATCAAAGGAGTTCCGCCATCTCCAATTCGGCCATGTCAACTTCAATAACACAGTGGAACTGTAGAGGCTTTAAGGACCGCACTAAGCGGGCCAATTTCCGCCTCTACCTTGAAACTTTCGGGTCCTTACCAGCCGTGGTTGCCCTCCAAGAGCCAGGCCTGGGCGCCACAATTTCAAATTACACGACGTTCCAACAGGACCCCGCGTCTTGTCTTCTCGTTCACAAAGACTACACAGCCAACCTAGTGGATCTCGACCTCAAGCTCGAGTATTCCTATGTAATGGTGACTATCCTACCACTCCGCCGCAGGGACCCGCCGTTGCATATACTCAACGTGTACTGCGCTCCCAAACTCAAGCGAGTGACTTTTTCGGACCTCTTTAGCCGCGCGCTAAGAGTAGCGGGCCGCGATCCCCTGCTGATTGTGGGCGACTTTAATGCTCCCAGTCAGCTGTGGGGGTATCGCAAGGAGGAGTCGCGCGGACGTAGGCTGGCGGAGCTTGCGTCCACGTTGGGCCTCACCCTCCATACGGACCCCGTCCACCCAACACGGCTAGGAAACTCCGTGACACGGGATACGTGCCCGGACTTAACCTTCACTCGCAACATACAACACGCAGACTGGCTCAACACCGAGGAGACCCTCGGTAGCGACCACTGCATCATTAACACTACACTACGCACACGCCATCTCAGGCGTCCTAGAACACAAGCCCGTATCCCAGATTGGACGAAATTCAGGCAAAATTTTAACTCACTTGATAATACACCAATTTCCGCGCAAGGCTACACAGCATGGTCCCAACAGCTGCTGGCACACCTTTCCTCGCACGAAACACACATCCAGCTCTCAGAGGCGGTCACGGACGTGGATAACCACCTTCTACACCTCTGGGAAGCCCGTCGCAGCCTCGTCCGCCGTTGGCGACGCCAGAAACACAATAGAAAGCTTAAAGCTCGAATTGCCGAGCTTACCCAGAAAGCGGCAGAGTACGCGGCCCAACTCGCCGACTCCAACTGGGTAGATAGATGCAACACGGCCGCGCGACAAATGTCCAGCCGAAACACGTGGCGTCTCTTTCGAGCCCTAATCGACCCAACCCAAACACGAACCGAAACACAAAAACATTTGCAGCGAGCCATGCACGCTTTTCCTGGCAACACGACTCAACTGGCACAGAAACTTCGGGACCAGTATCTATGTACAGCCCAAGACCCCCGTGGATCTGCGTACTATTATGCAGGCAGAGAGAACACGGAGCTGGATCAACCTTTCCAGCTCCATGATCTGCGGGCGGCTCTCGCCAAAATGAAACGGGGCACTGCGCCAGGACGGGATAAGGTCACCGTCAAGCTTTTGACGAACCTGCCCGACTTGGCATACCAGTCCCTCCTGGAATACGTCAATGCGATTTGGCGCGGGGACACCCCCCTACCAATCGAATGGAAAACAGCTTTGGTCACTTTTATTCCTAAAGCTGGCAAACCAATTGACACAAATAACCTCCGCCCGATCTCTCTCACCTCATGTGTGGGCAAACTAATGGAGACGATGGTGCGGGATCGGTTATCTACATATCTTGAATACAAACATGTCTTTGCGAGCACCATGTTCGGATTCCGCCCACACAGATCCGCACAGAATGTCCTCCTGCAACTCAATCGGGAAGTCCTTGACCCCCTCGAATGCCCCCATAATGACCGGGTCGTACTCGCCTTGGATCTTAAAGGGGCATTTGACAATGTAACACATGAGATCATACTCACTAACCTAAGTCACACCGACTGTGGCCTCAACACATTCCGATACAAAAGCCAATTTTTAATGGATCGTCAATCCTACATTCGAATTCAAGATAGAGACCATGGTCCTTACCTACTCGGCACGCGGGGAACCCCTCAAGGCGCGGTACTTTCCCCGCTGCTCTTCAATCTGGCCATGATGCACCTGCCGGCCCAGCTGTGTGGTGTCGCCGGCGTGCAGCACGCCCTGTACGCCGATGACATCACTCTGTGGGTCACGCAGGGCAGCACAGGGGATATTGAAACCAGCCTGCAAACAGCGGCGACGATAGTAGACCGCTACGCCCGCCGCTGCGGTCTTCAATGTTCCCCTCAAAAATCGGAATTTGTGCACCTCCGCCCCTCACAGAAGTGCACAACTAAAATATCTCTTTCTCTCGATAGTGGTCCCATACGCGAAAGTGATGAGATACGGGTACTCGGACTCTACATCCACAAACACAGGCGGCCAGACACTACATTGGCCAAACTGCGTAAGGTGGGGGACCAGGTGGGCCGCATGGTCCGCCGGGTTTCCAACAAACGCGGAGGGCTACGAAGTAAGGATGCCTTGCGGCTGGCAAACGCCTTCGTAACTAGTCGAATTCTCTATTCGACTCCTTATCTCCACCTACGGAAACAAGAGGAGGATGCCCTTGAGGTCATCCTTCGCAAAATTGTTAAACGTGCCCTTGACCTCCCCATCACTACTTCGAACAGCCGGCTTATGGCCCTTGGGGTGGTGAATACTTTCCGGGAGCTCCGGGAGGCGCACCTTACAAACCAGTACACGCGTTTGTCGCTAACGGAGTCGGGTCGCCGCCTTCTTGCTCGACTCCATATACAACACACCCCTCCAATGGAAGACAGGTTTCGCATTTCGGAATTGTGGAGACGTGCCCTCCACGTGCGGCCTCTTCCAGCAAACATTTCACATGAAGACCATAATGGTCGGCGCCTGGCACGAGCGGAAGCGCTAGCCCGATATTATGGCAACAAAACAGGTGTATACTACGTGGACGCCTCCGGCCCTCACCACGGGGGATGGTACACGGCCGCGGTAGTTCACAACAGCAACACAGTTAACGGCCTCACTTTCAGAGCCCGCAGTGCAACACAAGCAGAAGAGGTCGCGATTGCTCTCGCGGCCTCACATTCCAATTCAAAATACATAATTACCGACTCGCGAGGGGCCTGTCGGAACGTCGAACAAGGCAGCACTCCCTTCCTAGCCTATCGAATCTACCAAAATTGCATACGGGATACGGACCCCGCACACCGTCACCTCATATGGGCCCCTGCTCATCAGGGGTTGGCAGGAAACGAGGCAGCAGACGCAGCCGCCCGCGCGCTCTCTCACCGGGCTGTTTTCTTCTCCCCACCTGATCAGGAACCCGATTTTAATCCGGTTTATACGTTCAAAAATATCGCAATCTACTTTCAAGATAGCCATCGCCTTTACCCTAGCCCATGTAAAGGCCTCAAGAAGGCGGATGAGCAGCTTCTTCTCCGCCTCTTCACCAATACATTGCTGTGCCCGGCAGCACTAAAACATTTTGACCCCTCCTTTAGCGGCAACTGCCCGCACTGTGGTGCGGTGTCTTCGGACACCTATCACATGGTGTGGGCCTGCCCCTCCAACCCGGCCATTCCCCCTATCCCCAACCCAACCCGGGAGGACTGGGAGGCGACCCTGCTCGGCTGCCACGACTTACAGGCCCAACAAGCCTTAGTCGGGCGCGCCCGGGCGGCGGCTACCGCCACTGGGGTCCCAAACTAGGGACCTCCACCTAGTGTTTGTAAGGATCGGTCCCTTACAGGCCGATCCAAACACCTCCTGTTCTGAATAAATGTTTTCACCACCACCACCCACCGCCTCCATCGTAACGCGACCGCCGCGGTCGGGTACGAACCCGGGTACTCCGGCTCAGTAGACGACTGCCTTGACCACTGAGCCACCGCGGCGGGTGGCGGTAGTGATAGATGTGCGCTGCATGCGTTGGCATTGACAACCTTGTGCCAGAAACGCGGCGCTGAAGCCATATGCACTGAAGCCATAGTGCGCATAACTGGCTCCCTGGGTCAGTGGACGCCTGTATAGCGCTTATAGGTAGAGTCGGGGACAATATTCTCTGGACCACGTGTTCCTCAAACGAAACTTATAGCTCTACTATCATTCAGCGGCTGGAGACCGCACTTGTGGAGATGAAATAACAAAAATTTAACTTTTACCTCCCCAAGTGTGGTCTTCAGCCGCCGACTAATAGCAGAACTATCGGCTCCGTTAGAGGAACACGTAGTCCGGAGACTTTTATCCCCGACTGTACGTGGGGTGGTGAGAGAGAGAGATGTGGCTGCATGCGTTAGCTCTGATAACGGTGAGGGAACTCTCGCGATAAGCCATTAGCTGCCACCTGCCAGGGTGGGAGGGTGGGTGGGGACTTCAAATTAGCGAAAAAAGTTATCAGGATGCTTTGATTAGGTCGCGAACACGGATGTTTTAATGAACAGCCTTCTCGCCACGCGTTCAATGATGAAAGGCAGGCTGCTCTTTCAAAGGAAGTTTTAGAAATTAGTTGCGGAGGTGATACGTACACTGACACGCCAGGTATTCTTAGAGCTTGCTCTAACTATTATGTGAGGCTCTTTGTTGGTAAGAGTAACCCCATCAGTGCGTCCAATTTCAGCTACTTAAAAGAAGCATTTCCTCGTCTTGAAGATGAGCAGTGCGCACTCAGTGAGGGATCTGTTACTTTAGAAGAGGTGAAATCGGCCATTTCTTCTACGCAGGGTCAGACGTCCCTTGGCCCGAATGGTCTAAGTAGTGAGTTCTATAAAACTTTTGTGCCTAGCTTAGCACCTTCCTTATAAGTTTTCAGTGCAGCTTATGACATGGGCGTTTTGCCTCCCACGTTCTACACTCGCCACACAATACTAATCCCGAAAAGCAGAGACGCAAATCGGTTGAAAACTGCTGAAGGGTATCGTGCGATATCTTTTACAACGTGAATTATAAGATATTTGTTAAAGTTATTTCTTCTCGACTGCAGCTTATGGCATCAGATTTATTAGGGCCGCACCAAGTGAGCGGATCGAACGCAGCAGTATTTAAAACCATATCAATATTGCATTTTCTGTGTTGGAGACTGTGTCAAAACAGGTCAGTCAAGGGGATCTTAATCAAATTGATCTGCCAAAAGCTTTTGATAAGGTGGGTCAGGATTTTTGTTTGCTATATTATAGAGTGCAAATATTGGTGATGTCTTGCTAAAAGGCATAAAAGTATGTTATAAAGTGGCCACTACAGAGGGCTCTGGTTTAAATTGCGACCACTTGGGTACCTGCCCATAATATTCGTTTTGAGCTCACTTAGGCGTAACTGCGACTGCCGCAGTGGATGAAAACTAGGAGCCTAGGGGAATGGGGGGTAGTTGGTTGCTCTCACGTCGTTCGGATCGGTTCCAAAAGCACACGTAAAATGTGCGGCTAGTTTGGAGCAGATGCATGTAATGTATTTCCCGACTAAATCCTGGGAAAATATGTTGCGCTTCTTGTCGGGAGAAGAACATCAAAATTATAGTCGCCTGTTCTATCCTGAAAGCGTTAAGAACTACCGAATTGATCCTTTGCCTTTTTCACAGGAGCCCAATTCAAGCGGGAGTGAAATATCTCAAGTGTTCACAAAAAGGGCTAAAAGAACTTGAAAAAACCTATCTCAATGGCTGTATGGACGTATTCACGTGGAACGTCGAACACGGTTTGCAGAGTCCTTTCCAGCTTTCGGTACAGGTTTCCCTCCCAATGATAATAACAAAGGACGAAAAGCACACACAAGTTGTTACATTGGACCTAAACAATAAAACAACAATATCTAGAACTTCTAAACTAAAAAAAGGAAAGAGAAACCAGGTCACAATGGTGAGTGTAAAACATATATCCATGAAATTTTCTTAGTAGAATTTTCAGCGTTTCAATGTTTCTCTTGACTCTCACATAAAATATGTCACACGGGAATGGAGAATCATACTGTCAAAAAGACTCCATTCCTCTGTACGTATTTCACTCTACAGCTCCACTGTACTCGCACGACTTCATGATGGCCCTACTGCTGGGTTTCACGACGTGTCACGCGCGTACGATATATCGGGCGATGACGTTTTTTTGCCTTGGCCTTTACGGCTCTGTCCGCAGCTACGTTGCTGCTTGGAAGCAATGATAACGCCGTAAAAAGCCCCCCTTCCGCCTAGTGGCCAGCCCTTCACTTTGTCACATCTATCCACTGTCCTCTCAAGCCCATCGCCATTTTCCGCGTCCATTCGTCAGTGTCTTCTATTCAGGATCGGGACGATCTCTCGGTGGCCCAAGTAGTGTCACCAAGACGACGACGAATACGAAGGTGGCAGTGGCGCAGGACGGAGCTCTAGCGCTTGGCTGAAGGCCATTAAAGTAAGCCGGAGACTGCAACGGTCGTCCTGTTGCAGTCCCCGGCTGTCCGTCACTTAACATTATCACCGAATGGTAGCATCAGTTGTTTCTTCGGCACTGCCATGCCTTCCAAGGGCGTCGTGCTTGTGCAACAGATTGGAACAATAACGCACCCTGCTCACGTCTTGAGCAGACAAGGGAAGGGAAATGTTGAGCTTGTTATGAAATGTATACGAAGAAAGCCAATAGTCACCGAAACCAAGGCGCACGAAGGAATGTCTCTGCCTTTGTTTTTTATAATTGAGGTATTGATCAATGGTGAATTAATAGTGCACCTACATTGTCGCTGAAGGACATTTGACTACAAGAAAGAGGAAAAAAGATCCACATGCCGCCGGTCGGATCCAAACCCACGACCTCCGGATTTCGTGTCCGCTGCTCTACCAACTGAGCTACGGCGACGGCTGTTCAAGTTTCTGCATTCAGGGGTATTTATGTTTGCGCGTAACCTAACCTTGCTAGTGTTGACCAGCGTCACCCGCGTCTGTGTATTTATATATATAATTATATTCTTCCTGCTACCCATTTTTTGTCCTTTCGTTTACTTACTGCAGCACAGGACAGCCAACCGGAATTCTTTTTTTTTTTGGTTACCAGCACCTCGTTTCCTTTCCTCTTCCGCATATATGTGTTTTGATTTATTAAACATGGTTGCAGTGCATTTAGCGTAGCTGTTGATGTGTTCTTGATACAGATATCTGAAAGTACTTGTTAATTGCAAGCCAAACTTAGTATTTTGTATGTTATGTCAGCTTTGAGGAGTGCTGATGAAAAATATTTGCCTTGTTTCCAATCGCCTTCGCGATGGGTATACAGGGTGGTGCACCCAAGACTTTACACATTTTTGAAAATCACCTTTTTGAATTAGAAGAGCGCTTTTTTCAGCATATCATTGTCAGCTTTGTAGTGCATCAGAATACAGCTAAGACATGCTAACTTGCAGCCTGGTTAACTACTACTGAATAGTTAACTTTTTAACTATTACCGTTAGGTTCCTTAATTATTGTGAGGCGTGTAGACCACCGTAAGTAACATTCATACTAGCTTTTAGAATTTCGAAAATATTGTTCTAAAAACTTCTAAAAACTGATTTAGAAAAATTCTAAAAACTGATTTAGATATTACTTATGATGGGCTACACGCCTCTAAAGAATTAAGAAGCCCAATAGTGATAGCTAAAAAGTTCACTATTCAATCTCAGTTAACTAGCCTGCTAGTTATCACATCTTAGCTGTAATCTGATGTACTGCACCGCTGGCCGAAAAAGTGCTGTTTCAACTCAAAAAGCCTATTGTCACGTTGTAGTGACGGCAGTCCAGCGGTCAGGAAGACACCAGAAATACTTGCAAACGAAGCTCTTTATTTGGGCTGACTTGCGCCCTCAAAAGAACTGAATCACTCGGCGGCGGCGTAAGCAACAGGCGTGCTCGGCGGTCGTCGAACTACGAATGTCCGCCGCTCGCGGCATCGCTCAATTTAAAGGCGGCAAGGAAACTTCCAGATAACAGGACAAGATCATCTACAGTAATCTAGAAAAACCTAGATGCAGCCCTTCATGGCTGCGATCAATCGAGATTAGTCTGGTCGCTTCTCGCCCCACGAACAAAAGTGATAACAACCCTTTCCTGCAGCCTTGAGCGTGAACGAACAAACACTACAATGATACGTGGCATTACCCCCCTTCCAAAGAAGCATCGTCTCGATGCTTTAAAATGAAAATAAACACGGAGAATGAAACTTCGAGTCCTTCAGCGTTCATAATATGGCTTCAGGCGTACGACATGTACGACTTCCGGGCGTGGGCGGCGTCGCTGAGATGCTGTCGTGCCGTCGGGGATGACTTCATAGTCGAGGTCACCGATGCGACGGAGAACCCTGTACGGGCCAAAGTAGCGTCGCAGCAACTTTTCGCTCAATCCGCGGCGGCGAACTGGCGTCCATATCCAAACCCGATCACCTGGCTTGTAATGCGTGTCTCGTCGGCGCAGATTGTAGCGTCGGGCGTCGGTGTGCTGCTGGTCTTGAATGCGAAGCCGTGCAAGTCTTCGGGCTTCCTCGGCGCGATGAAGGTAGGCGGCGACGTCGAGGTTGTCTTCGTCGGAAACGTGCGGGAGCATTGCGTCGAGTGTTGTTGTGGGCTTCCTGCCGTATACCAGCTGGAATGGAGTAAACCTGGTTGTCTCCTGGGTGGCAGTATTATAGGCGAAGATCACGTAGGGCAGAATAGAGTCCCACGTCTTGTGTTCGGCGTCGATGAACATGGAGAGCATGTCTGCGATGGTCTTGTTCAGACGCTCTGTGAGTCCGTTGGTTTGCGGATGATAGGCAGTTGTCCTCCGATGACTTGTCTGGCTGTACTTTAAAATGGCTTGCGTCAGTTCCGCTGTAAATGCTGTTCCTCTGTCTGTGATTAGTACTTCGGGTGCGCCGTGTCGGAGGAGAATTTGTTCGACAAAAAATTTTGCAACTTCTGTTGCGGTACCACAAGGCAACGCTTTTGCTTCGGCGTAGCGGGTCATGTAGTCGGTGGCCACGATGATCCACTTGTTACCTGATGATGAAGTAGGAAAGGGGCCGAGTAGGTCCATCCCGATTTGCTGAAAGGGTTTAGTTGGCGGTGGTATGGGGTTCAGGAGTCCGGCTGGTCTAGTCGGAGGCGTTTTGCGTCGTTGACACTCACGGCACGTTTTCACGTAATGCGAAACGTCGGTAGCTAGCCGCGGCCAATAGTACTTCTCCTGGATGCGGTGCAACGTGCGAGCAATCCTGAGATGCCCTGCAGTCGGCTCATCATGACATGCCTGCATAATTTCTTGCCTGAGATTTTTGGGCACGACAAGAAGATGCACTGTCCTGTTGGGCGCGAAGTTCTTCTTCAGAAGGACATTATTGTGAAGGACGAAGGACGACAGTTGGCGCTTGAACCCTCGGGGAGGCGATGCGGTCTTGCCTTGCAGATAATCAACCAGGCTTTGCAACTTAGGATCCGAGCGCTGCTGCTGCGCGAAACTGCTCGCGCTTACCGGTCCTAAGAAAGCGTCGTCGTCTTCCTCTTCCGGTGCTGCGTCGACGGGGGCTCGCGACAAGCAGTCTGCGTCGGAATGCTTGCGGCCAGATTTGTAGACTACAGTTATGTCGAATTCTTGAAGGCGCAGGCTCCAACGAGCAAGGCGGCCGGAGGGATCTTTCAAATTGGCTAGCCAGCACAGAGCATGGTGATCGCTCACAACCTTGAATGGTCGTCCGTACAGGTAGGGGCGAAATTTCGACGTGGCCCAAATAATGGCGAGACATTCTTTCTCGTTGGTCGAGTAGTTGGCCTCGGCTTTCGACAGTGAACGGCTAGCGTACGCGATAACCTTCTCTTGTCTGCCATTTTTCTGAACGAGGACCGCTCCTAAGCCCACACTGCTTGCATCGGTATGAACTTCGGTTTCGGCGTTTTCATCAAAGTGCCCGAGCACAGGAGGGGACTGTAAGCGGCGCTTCAGTTCGTTGAAAGCTTCCTCTTCCGGCCTTTCCCATTTAAAAGGCACGTCAGCCTTGGTAAGTTGGGTCAAAGGTTCAGCGATGCGCGAAAAGTTCTTGACGAATCGCCGGTAATAAGCGCATAATCCAAGGAATCTGCGTATAGCCTTCTTGTCATTAGGCTGTGGAAACTCTGCGATCGCAGCCGTCTTCTTGGGGTCTGGGCGAACTCCATCCTTGCTTACGACGTGACCAAGGAACAGCAGCTCCTCGTAAGCGAAGTGGCACTTCTCTCGTTTCAGTGTCAGGCCTGAAGACTTGATCGTTTCCAGCACTATCCGAAGCCTTCTGAGGTGGTCTTCAAAGCTTGAGGAGAAGACAACAACGTCATCTAAGTAGACTAGGCAAATCTGCCATTTCAAGCCTGCGAGCACCGTATCCATTACTCGCTGGAACGTCGCTGGGGCAGAGCAGAGGCCGAATGGCATCACCTTGAACTCGAAGAGTCCGTCTGGCGTGATGAACGCAGTCTTCTCGCGATCTCTTTCGTCGACTTCAATTTGCCAGTAGCCGCTCTTCAGGTCCATCGATGAGAAGTACTTAGCGTTGCACAGCCGGTCCAGTGTGTCGTCGATGCGGGGGAGGGGGTAGACATCCTTCTTCGTAATGCTGTTCAGGCGGCGGTAATCGACGCAAAAGCGAAGGGTGCCGTCTTTCTTTTTCACTAGGACGACCGGTGCTGCCCAGGGGCTCCTCGATGGCTGGATGACGTCGTCACGAAGCATTTCCTCAACTTGCTTGCGGATAGCTTGGCGTTCTAACGGCGATACGCGGTAGGGGCTCTGTCGCAGTGGTCGTGCGTGTTCGTCTGTGACAATGCGGTGCTTGGGAAGCCGGGTTCGTCGCACATTCGATGCTGATGAGAAGCAATCGGTGTACCTTTGAAGAAGACTGCGTATTTGGTCTTGTCTGCTCCGGGGTAATGCTGGGTTGATGTCGAACGTGGGTTGATGGCCTTGTTCAGATAGTTCTGCAGGTTGGTCGGGTAGGGCAAATACGTCTCTGATGTCTGCCAGCTCGTCGAGGAAAGCGATCGTCGTACCTTTGTTTAGATGCCGGTATTCTTCGGTGAAGTTGGTTAGCAACACCTGGGCTCGGCCATTTCGGATTTCGGCGACTCCCCTCGCGACGCCCAATCCTCGATCCAGGAGTAACTGGGTGTTCCCCTCGATAACACCTTCGGCATTTTCGATGTCTCCAGTACCTATGCAGGCGACGACACTTGATCGGGGCGGCACGCTCAATGCTTCGTCGAGGACGTTCAAGGCAACGGGATGAGTCGCTGTCGTCGCTGCAGATATGGCTTTGTCCGTGGAAAGCTTGATCGACTTAGATCGAAGGTCGATGATCGCTCGATGTTCATTCAGGAAGTCCATTCCCAAAATCACGTCTCGCGAGCATTGCTGTAGGATCAGGAAGGTTGTCGCATAGGTTCTCCCGTTTACACTAACTCTCGCGGTGCAGCGTCCTGACGGCGTAATCAGGTTGCCACCTGCGGTGCGGATCAGCGGGCCATCCCAAGTTGTTGTTACCTTCCTGAGTCGGACAGCGAGTGGGCCACTCATGACAGAGTAGTCAGCTCCAGTGTCGACCAAGGCAGTAACCGCGTGACCGTCGACCGTAACTTCAAGGTCACTTGTTCGCGTTCTCGTATTGTACGTTGTCTTCGGTGTCCGATCTCGGCTTCGTCGAGTAGTAAGGCTGCGGTGGGCGTACTCCGACGTTACTTCACTGGGCAGCGGTAAAAGTCTGGCCGCGTTGTCGTCGTCGTCGTTGTCGGTGTTGTCGTCGTTGTTGTCGGCGTTGTTGTCGTCGGTGTTGTCGTCGGTGTTGTCGTCGGTGTTGTCGTCGGTGTTGTCGTCGGTGTTGTCGTCGGTGTTGTCGTCGGTGTTGTCGTCGGTGTTGTCGTCGGTGTTGTCGTCGGTGTTGTCGTCGGTGTTGTCGTCGGTGTTGTCGTCGGTGTTGTCGTCGGTGTTGTCGTCGGTGTTGTCGTCGGTGTTGTCGCCGTAGTTGAGGCATGGACTTGGGTTTTCGTCGATGGAGGATCTTTGTGCTTGCACTCGGAAGCAACCTCACCTCCAGAGGCTGCTTTATTCAGTTTAACCTTCGGGGGCTGGGGGAGCGTCCACGCACTGCGTAGCCTCGGCTAGGAGATACGAAGCGCGGAGACGATGGCGACGGGGAACGTGATAGGCGGCTGGGCGGTGAGCATTCTTCCCGGCGCAAAAACTCCTCGATTTCGGCTGGTCGCTGCCCGGGTCGGGGTCGTGGAACGTCGTAAGAGAACCCTCGGATGCCCAGTCGTCTGTATGGGCAGTGCCGGAGGACGTGACCGGCTTCGCCACAGTGGAAGCATAGTGGGCGGCGCTGGTCGGGAGTTCTCCACTCGTCGCATTTCCTCGGCTGCGCGCGTCGCTCGTAGGACGGGCGGGTTGGGGCGAGTGGGCGGCGGTCCAACGCAGCTGGCTGAGGGCGATAGGGGCTTGGATCCTGGCGTCGAGGGGCAGGGCGGCGCACAGCTGCGGCGTAAGTCATGGCTGGGGGCTGCAGTGGCTGCGTGGGTGTCGGCGTCACACCCAAGGCCTGTTGAACCTCGTCCCGGATGACGTCAGTGAGCGATGAAAGTTGCGGCTGCGTTCCCGTTGGCAGCAATCGTTGGAGCTCTTCTCGCACAACTTGACGGATAACCTCCCGCAAGTTATCGTTGTTAACGGTGTCCAGGCAGTTTGCTGAGAAGACGCGCTGCTGGCGGTCATATTGGCGGGCTCGGGCGTCAAGGGTTTTTTCCATTGTGGATGCCTCTTCTACGAATTCCGCGACGGTTTTCGGTGGGTTGCGAACGAGGCCGGCAAATAGTTGCTCTTTAACTCCTCGCATAAGCAACTTCACCTTCTCTTCTTCCTTCATGTTCATGTCGGCACGCCGGAAGAGACGCTTCATCTCCTCAGTATACACTGCAACGGTCTCGTTTGGGTGTTGTATGCGAGACTGTAGCAGCTGCTGGGCTCTCTCCTTTCGCATGACGTTTGTGAAGGTCTTCAGAAGCTGTTCCTTGAAGGTTTCCCAGTTGGCAAGGCTGACTTCCTCATTCTCGAACCAGTCTCTTGCTGGTCCCTCCAGGGCGAAGAAGACGTACCTAAATTTCATGGCGTCGTCCCAGTTGTTGAAGACAGCCACACGGTCGAACTGCTCCAGCCATTCCTCGGGGTCGGCGCCAGGCGAAGCGTCGAAGGTTGGTGGCACCCGGGGCTGCTGCAGAATGATTGGAGTGGTCGTCTGGGGCAAGGTCATGATGGACGTTGGTACTTGCTTTCGCTTCCGGGTAGGGTCCGGCAGGGTCCCGAACTCAGGTGCGTCCCCTTGCAGGCGTCGGCTTGCGCGGTGGACTGGACTCAGGTCCTGCGGTAGATGACTCAAAGGGCTGGCGTCTCGACTTGTAGGGGGTGTCCGGAACATGGGAGGCTACCCAGCACCTCCACCAGATGTCACGTTGTAGTGACGGCAGTCCAGCGGTCAGGAAGACACCAGAAATACTTGCAAACGAAGCTCTTTATTTGGGCTGACTTGCGCCCTCAAAAGAACTGAATCACTCGGCGGCGGCGTAAGCAACAGGCGTGCTCGGCGGTCGTCGAACTACGAATGTCCGCCGCTCGCGGCATCGCTCAATTTAAAGGCGGCAAGGAAACTTCCAGATAACAGGACAAGATCATCTACAGTAATCTAGAAAAACCTAGATGCAGCCCTTCATGGCTGCGATCAATCGAGATTAGTCTGGTCGCTTCTCGCCCCACGAACAAAAGTGATAACAACCCTTTCCTGCAGCCTTGAGCGTGAACGAACAAACACTACAATGATACGTGGCACTATTTTTAAAAAAATGTGTGAAATCTTAGATGAAAGGCCCTTTATCCGCGGGGATCAAGTAGAGGAAAAATAGTAAGGGATAGTGCTTTTAGCTGCAGAGTGAAAATGAAAAGCATCGCATTGCGTTCCTTCGATTCATCGTAACCGTGGATAAGTTTTATTGTTTTGCTCTTAGTCTTCACCCTGCGCCTACAGTATAAGGCCCAGTTGAAGCGAACTTATTTTGCACATTCTTTGTGTGCGACCATACCATAAAGGCGCATGCCAAAAATACCGATTTACTGTATTCCTTCGTTATTTATGGCTATCCTTCCGTGAGTTATAGTGGCGGTGCTGCGCAACACCCTAACAGCTCAGACCGAGGAAACGTTGAGCGGTCCTCTGTGGCTAACACATTCTGAAAAATTGATAGGGGCTTAACGTAGTTAAATCGAGTAGACCTGCGAAAGCACGTGTTCATTCTTCAATTGGAGGGTGCACTTAAACTCCGCCTTAGGGGTGTGGCATGATATATTTAGTGGGTTAATGCCCATGTATTCTGAATTGGTAATTCCTAGTTAAAGGGACACTGAGGAGAGCTCTATTAATATTTTTTTATAGCAAAATCCGATAGTTCGGCATTTCATGGCTTTGTTGCCACTTGGCCGGCAACGAAAGATGCATTTATTTCTAAGAAATTTGGATTCGAAGTTGAAATAGTTTTTCCCGCCGCTCTGATTCAAACTTGGGATTCTGCTATGACGACACAGAACTAAGTGACGTGAAACATGACATTCACATGACGTAACGCAGACTCCGTGATTTCTGGCCGCCAGCAGTGCGGCCCAGCAGCAGCCGAAAAGAAAGCTACCGCCGGCCGCACGTTGAAGGCATCTATCGGCTATTGCGGCCGTCGCTTCGTTTACATTTGCACCGGCGTTGTGCCAGCGTTACAATGGATCCCGTTCTCGAAGTCGTCAACGAAGTTCTCGCAAATAGACGCCTTTAGCATACCGTGTACCTTGTTACCGTTAGCGGAATACCGGGAGCCCCAATACCGCTGAGAGCAAGCGCTGATTGGTCCCGGCGCTGCAGGAGCGCGCGTAGCTATCGGGTACGTGGCGCCATCTGGCGACGTCAAGGAGATTTGCGCATGCATTTGCTGCGCCTCATTCATTCATTCATTCATTCATTCATTCATTCATTCATTCATTCATTCATTTATTGATACTGTCAGCCTTTCTCAGGCTATTACAGGAGTGGAAAACCTAATAAATTCACATTCAAAACAAGGTACATTTCACAACTGCGATATCGACACAAAAACAAAGGAAAAATCAAACAGTAGACAAGAATAACGTATGCAAGTGCTGAGGCAAAACTATTACATTGTTGTAATACGGTCCAGGTAAGATTTTAGGCATTCTAGAAAGGCGTCGAGGGAGTTAATATTTACAATGGACTCTGGCAGCATGTTCCATTCTTTAATAACACGAGGAAAAAAACTGTACTTAAAACAATCGTTATAAGAACGCGGCACAGGAATATACATGGAATGGCGATGTCTTGATGTTTCATTAGGGTGTATTGTAAAATATGGTGATGTGTTGATATTCAAGTGGCCATGGATTAAAAGGTAAAGAAATTTCAGCCTATCTACCTTAGTGCGGTATTCTAAACTTTTAAGGTTTGCTAATTTACATAATTCGGTCGGTGAATCAGTTCGGCGATATTTATTGAAAATAAAACGGGAAGCAAGTTTCTGAACTTTCTCAATCTTTAATTTGTTAGACGCAGTGTAAGGATCCCAAACAATTTTACCATATTCAATTACAGGTTTTACAAGGGTGTTATAAGTGAGTGTTTTTACATCGGGAGCTGCGTTACGGATTTTGCGTCTTAGTGCCCAAATTGTTTTGCGTGCCTTAGAGCATATATTATTTATGTGAGTATTCCAGTAAAGGTCAGAAGTGAAGGTTAAGCCGAGATACTTATGCTGATGTACTCTATTAACTGGTTTACCTGCAATGGAGTAAGGGTATATCATTATATTTTTCTTTCTAGTAACAGACATAATTACGGATTTTTCAGAGTTAAGCACCATCTGCCACTTAGCGCACCAATGTTCTATTGCATGGAGATTAGCGTTCAGTTCTTCTTGATCAGTTGGGGTCCTAATCGTTTTGTATACGACACAGTCATCAGCGAAAAGTCTGATTGGGACTGTGATAGCTTTTGGGAGGTCATTTATGAAGACTAAAAATAAAAGGGGGCCCAAGACACTTCCCTGTGGAACACCTGAAACCACAGGGGAAGAAGACGATTGAAAACCTTCGAGGTGTACAAACTGTTCACGGGAGGTGAGGTAGGAAGAAAACCAGTGTGTTATTTTGGAGTTCCTGAAAATAGCATTAATCTTTAGCAGCAACTTTGGATGGGATACCTTATCGAATGCTTTTGAAAAGTCCAAGAATAATATGTCAGTTTGACCTCGGCTGTTTATTCCCTCGGAAAGATCGTGAACGGTTTCTATGAGCTGGGTAATTGTAGAAAGGCCTTTTCGGAACCCATGTTGAGAAGGATGAAGTATGTTATTATTTTCAAGATATTCCATAAGGTGTTTAAATACAATATGCTAAAGCAACTTAGAACATGTACAAAGAAGAGAAATTGGTCGGAAATTATTGACAACCGATGTAGAGCCACTCTTATGGACCGGAATAACTTTGGCATATTTCCAAGCGGACGGGAAAGAACACGAGGTAATGGATATTTGAAAAATTTTTGTTAGGTATTTGGCAACCCACTCTGCATATCTAAGCAGGAATTCATTGGGGATTCCATCAGGGCCAGGGCTTTTCTTTACAGGCAATTGAAGCAGCAAGTTAAGCACTCCTTGCTCTGAGACTTCCAAGTCTTGGACTGGAGGGCAGCCAGGCGCGTCTGCTACTTCTGGTGACAAGCCGTCGTCAGAAGTGAAGACGGATGAAAAGAACGAGTTCAGGTTTTCAGCTTTCTGCATTAATTTTGTCTCCATTCTTTTTAGGCTTTGCAGGAATAACATAGCGCCAAAATTTAGTAGGTGCCTCTATTAAAAATTTTTTTAGTGTTACATTATAGAACTTGTCCTTAGCCACCTTGACAAGATGCTTGAGTTGCTTACTCATTTGGCTAATTGCACTGCTATCGCCAGGAACAGATTTAATCCTGTTTGCCCTCCGTTTTCTTTTTAATTTCCGTTTCATGTGTATGATTTCTCTTGTGATCCAGGGATTCTTCTTCCCTGTACATTTTGAAAGCTTTGGAATAAAGTTCGTAATACAATGTTCCACCGTGTTTGAAAAATAGGCCCATAATTTGTCGACGGTAGCACCATTGTCGGCAAGATGCATAAAATCATCAAGTGAACCCTCGAGGCATTCCAACACACCAACGTCGTCAGCGGCTGCAAAGTTTAGAAACGTCTTACGTTTGCTATGCGAACGATCTGGCACCATATCTAAAACCATTGTTACAATTTTATGATCAGATATACCTTCGCAGGGTTCGCAATCACGAAGATGTGGTAGCAGTTCTGAGGATATAAAGACTAGGTCCAGAAGTGATGATGTTGTTTCGCATACTCTGGTTCTACAACTTGAGTTAGGTTATGACAAAATGCAAGCTCAATTAGTTCTTCACAGCTAGGCATATCCGTTGCACTAAAGGAGAGAGTATTCCAGTCAATTCCGGGCAAGTTAAAATCACCTAAAAGTAAGATTGAGTCGTCCTGTTTTATATTCCTGTCCATGAAGTTTCTTAAGCTAATAAGCACGTCTACAGGGGAGTTTGGGGCTCTGTACACACCACCTACTATCACCGAGCGGTTATTTAACCTAACTTTTATCCATACTGATTCAATGTCACTTGGACCCTCCAGAACAGAAAATACTATACCGCTTTTGACCATTATTGCCACTCCGCCCCCTCTTTCTATCCGATCTCTTCTCACTATTAAATAATTTGGCGGCGTAGATTCGTATTTCTAGTGATTCGTAGATTCTCGTGTCCTAGTGTTGCTAGAACTATTGGTTCTAGCAACACTGTTTTGTTCTATGACGCCATGAAGCTGGTACTTGCGAGTTTGGCCTGTGGCGGCGATACCTGTATTTTGGTTCTTGCTCTTTTCTATGTTACAGGAGCTTTGTTGTCAGTATGAATGGCGTTTTTGTAATCAGGAGCTGGTATTCTGTCGATGCAAGTCAACTTCAATTTCTCCTCAGTGTCCCTTTAAGATTCGTAGATGGCGGAGAGTCCTCATATACCACTACCAGCGCAGTGACGCAGCGGTTAGGCTAACCGCGTAACCGCGTATCAACAGCGGTTAGGCGATGCGTCACTGCACTGGCAGGTGGGTGTTTCTATCACAGTCACCTGTTTTGCGACCCATGTTGCTCCTCCCGAGCAACCTCTCGCGCCGATGGCACGACGCTCGTCCGAACTTACCCGAGTTTACCCGAGTAACTCGTGTAAACTCGGGTAGTAACTTGCGTTGCTGGGCGACGGAACAAGATTGTACGTGCCGTTTTTGCCAATACGCTTGTGGTGTTAGCTTGTGGTTAAGCGTTTGGTTTAGCTCGTGCCGGCTCCCTGGCCGGCACGACGCCGTCATGAGCTGTGAAACCCAGCGCTTGTGCGAGGGTGGTGCCCTCTGGGTGTGTAGGCGACAGGCGGCAGCGGCGCGGCGCCATCTGTTGGAGCGCAGCTGAAGCGGTTGCTAGGCAATGGCAACTCAAGGTCGTTTGGTAGCCGCACTGCCATGAGCATACGCGACGGGCCGAGCTGGGTACCAGTAGTGTTGCTTTTGCCAAAAAAACAAACAAAAAAACTGGAGGGGTCACTTAAGCTTCGACTTAATGCTATGACGCGATAGGGCTATGGGGTTAATGTCGACATATGCGGAATTGGTTATTCTCTACTTTGCTTTCATATATCCCTGGGAGTCCTCATACCACTCCTGACGCAGTGGGGCAGTAGTTAAACGATGCACCACTGCCCTGTTATGGCAGGTGCTGCCACCGGTAGGGCTTGTGAGACGCAGGTTGCTATTCTCGAGCTACCACTCGCGACCAGTGAATAATTTAACTGCCACCGGCCATGGAGGGCAGTTTGCTCACAATCCGGTGGGCAGGTTGGGACGACGCCACAAGGTCACTTGACGTAGGAGGCCCACCTAGGTTACCGAAGCAGCCGGTGTGTCCCGGCCGCTCTTCCGGCTCCTAGGCTTCAAACGGTCGTCGACGACGACGTCGTAGAGTTTTTTTCGAAAGGGGATTACTAACGCTCCGGCGTTAAAAAGTAAATAAGTATGCTACTGCCAACTTTCAAATTATAAAACTTTTCCTGCTCCCGATAATGGGAGGAAATTGTCTGTAAGCATTTAAAACATCATGATTTGGCACCAGGAACACAAGGAGTTCTACGATGTTGCGGAATGAAAAAGAAACAAAAGAAAAGAAAAGGAAAAAGCAGCGTAGTATAATAGAGGGAAAGTAAAGCAATGTTCAAATTGGAGGCGGCTTAGCTTTGGTTAATCCAGGTAGGTTGCGAAAGCAAAAGCGCAGCGCCTCCAACTGAAGAAACGCAGTGCGCCGCGTCTACAGGTCACGCGTGGCTACCGGCCACCGCTGCGCGACGACTCGACTTGGTAGCCCATCTCTCATCTCACCCTGGTATGACGTCACGCTAGGACGTCACTAGGCATGACATGACGTCAGATGTCATTCTAAATGTCAGGCGTGGCTACCGGCCGCCTCTGCGCGACGACTTGACTTGGTAGCCCATCTTTCACCCTGGTATGACGTCAGAGGTCTTTCTAAAGGTCAAACGTGGCTACCGGCCGCCGCTACGCGAAAGGACGTTAATGAGCGTTGTATTGCTTTTGCAATAAAAGTAGGAGGCCTTTAACTGGGCCACAAAAAGTAGGACGTTTTTTAAGTAACCATAAGCATTGAAGTAATCTTAACAAGTCTAGTAATGCCGCGGGGATATGAGCAAAAGTTAGATACTTCATATCGCGCAGCACAGATCTTGCGTAATTACGACACAAAAATAAGTTTTGAATCTCTGAGCTTCGCCACTTCCCCAGTGAAGCAATAAGCGTCTTGACCTCTGCAAAATATTTGCCACGATTAGTGGAGATTGTTTTCTGCGAATAGTTTCACGCGGTTTTTGTCTGCACTCTGCAGATACTGTTAGGGTCATATTAGTCGTCTGATTCTGTGGCGCAGAACGATGCTTGTGACTGATTAACGAAGTTGACTGCCTTACCGACAAGACAAGCAGAAAAGCGTCTTTTGATGCAGTTTTCTGCCATTTCAGTGCTCTGTACGAAATCAGAAATGCCCTTCGATTACAAAGTGCATCCATGTATTTCAGTGATTGCTAGTGTTTTTGTCCAGAGCAATATTTCCGAAAAGTGAATTTCACTATGCTCTACAACTAATGTGCACTAATGAGTTTTACACTTGGCTAACAGCAGTTAAACTTTGTAATTCACGGGTTGACATAAATTATGAAGTGAGAAAGATGGGCGAAGACGAGAGGATGGAGACTATGTCTCTTTTTTGTTAAGTGTTCATGATCTTAGGATTGGTGCTGCCAACTGTTTCTGAGGTGATCACCGCTAATCACCTAACATGCAGAATTTTTCGCTCGGAAGGTTTTCATGCAGCACATTTTTCTTCTTCTCCAGGCATGCCAGTTCTACGCTGAAGTTAATTTGACCGGAAACTTCGCGTATTACATCAGGCACCCAAGAGGAGACAACCCGAACTATTATGGTGTAGATGTCACGAGGCTAGAAAACTCTAAGAAGGGGCTGCTGAAAGATGGGCACAGCCTGATCTACAACATAACAGGGCGGTACACCGAAACATTATGTCGTCTCGTCGAGCGGAGGCGGAATAAAAGGCTGGAGAAGCCTAAATAAAATACGGATGGCTCTACCTAAAGCTTAAATTGTTGCCGTTTTCTTGTTTCTTGAAACGTTTTTTACCGTTTCCCATTCCGTACATTTGGCGGCAGTGTTCCGGTGCACTGAGAAGTCGTAGGAATGTGGACGGGGTTCAGAGGTGACGGAAGCTGGGTACTAGGGCGTAGGTTACTGAGCGCGCAAAATGCATCTGCTTCGCCATAAATTTATATAAAAAGAAACCATTAAAATACCACAATTATTCCCAGTTTCTTGGAGTGACCAAGTGAGAATGATCGCAGTAGGACAGCTTGAACAGTCCACCCACTACCTTCCGTCCTAATCTACCTTGGCCACAAGATGCGAGGCGGGAGATCAACAAGGATGCTACTCAGTCTCGTCGTCACCGGCAGCCGGTGCCACCTGTGCGGCGTGAGAGCGGTGCTGGGGCAGCAGCGTTACGGCATCTCATAACTTGTTGAAAGTCTTTCTGGAGAGTCGTCCAAGTTTATTTAAGGCGCCACAAAGTCCAGTGGGGTGGCGCGTCGGCCAACTGACGAACACGTCAGCTCTGCAGGGTAGCCATGGACGTTCCTCCCAGCTGGTGGCGCCGGCGTAATGGGTCGTGTTCACGTGAAATGAATTAGCAATACCAACAGCCCCCCCCCCCCTCTCCTCCCCTACTTCTCCTAAAAAAAACGCACTGTATTTAATATTTCGTAGGTTGCAAGGAAGAAAGCGAAGACCTTGTTTGAACTGAACGTCTTGGCCGAACAGCTCGCTCTGTGGCGTGCATGAAAATCCGGCTAGGCCACGCCGCAGTTTTCTCTTTTTTTTTGTGCGCTAGCAATGAGCCACCCTTATCCATCTCGCCGCTGTCTCTGCAGGGGATGCGGGTTGCTCGGGAAGAGTAACCTGTGTTGTTCATATACCCAGCAATTTTCGACAAAAGTATTTTGTTGCGAAAGCAACACTACGCGAGTCGTCGAGCCATTTCGCGGAGCTGATGAAAGGCCATATGGCGCATGCGCGAGGAGCAGTGCCGTCACACGGCGCACAGCTGGCGCGCCGCCGCCGTCGCTACGCGGGTGACTCAGAGGTGCCGCCGCCGCGCTCGCCAGTTGCGCATGCGCAGTAGCGGCGCATAGCTAGCGTACCGGGGCCGCCGCCGTTGCCGCGCGCTCTCCATCGTCTCTCTCTCTCTCTCCTCGTTGCTTTCGCAATCCTCCAGGCTTAACCAGAGCTAAACCACTCACAATTTTTTTAGCAGGAAATAGTCTATGAACGTAATTTTTTCATATATCGTAAGGTGTCACTATAACACTCAATATATCAGCAGATCATCCCTTGGCAGGCTTGCATTTTTTGCCATTAACGTTTTTGCTGTAGTGAAAAATGTTTCTCATTGGCGTTCTACGCGGCTTTAACTATTCGATGCGAGCGGTTGAAAAACTTTAACAGAAAGATTTTGCTACGCGTCAGTAGAATTCGCACTTGCCTTCAATATTTTCACAAAAGTTCCTTATAATATTTCAATATTCAAAATTTTTCGCGAATAATGCTGGATTTGAGCCCCACCATTGGCGGCACCTGCCATTGCGAAGCATTGGCACGTTGGCGCATCGCTCAGACGCTGCATCACTACGCTGCGATTAGCATGAGGTCTCCCAGCGCTGTTTATCAATGTAAATTAGCGGATGAGCAATTCCGCATATATGGGCATTAACCTATTAGCGCTAGAGTGTTATACCCTTTTGGCAGTATACAAGGCAGCTAACTACGTGGAGGCTGCTGAGTATGGAGACAGGCAAGCATTTGCGATAACGGTAGTGGACGCGCGGAGAAGCTAGTTTGCTTCTGGGACGGTAAGAACGAGGTCCTCTGAGACGGCGGAGTGGACGGCAATCGCTCTAGCGATAGCTAGCACCAAGGCCGATCTGATTTTCGGTGACTCGAAAATGGCCATCTGCAATTTCGCGAGGGGCAGGTTATCGGCTGCAGCGCCGCGGCTTTTGAGCCGAGTCAGACGTGGAGGCATATGAGAGAGGTTGACGTGATATGGGTACCGGCGTGCTTCGGAAACCCTGGAGAACGAGGTGCTCACGCAAAAGCTCGAGGTTTCGTTAACCGAGCATGTGTGCCGCCTGTCTAAGAAGGGTTCACGATGGATGGGCTGAAACTTCGAATTATTGTCCGGTGCTGCCGATTTTTCTAATTTAATGCGGATTAAACGCCCCGACTCCCGCATTTTTGAACTCTCCGCTGAAGGTAGGAGGAGTCAGCTAACGCGTGCAGTGCCTTTCAGACAGTCGCGCGGCTGCTTCACTTTTGCTTTATTTTTTTGTTTTTGGCGTTTCCGTGAATAAACAGATCAAGTCAGAGACAGCATAGCTGCAAATTAGGCCCACGGAAATAAAAATTCGCGAGGACTCTTTGCTTTCGCCAATCGCTACGTATCAGTCCGCCGATGGCAGAGCGGCAAGCTGACACGGGACTGGCTGAAAGCCACTGCACGCGTTGGTCGACTCCTCCTACCGTCCGCGTTGAGATAAAAAAAAATAAAATAAAGGTGGTAGCCGGGACGTTTAATCCGGCTTAAATTAGGAGAATCGGCCGCACAGGACAATAAGTCGAAGCTTCTAAGGATTCTCGGAACGTGCAGATCGAGTTCCCGCGGTAAAAAGACGAGTTCAGATTCCTATTTAAGTGCTTTTTGCTTCCTCCTTCCCCGGGGTGCCAAACGTGAGCGGCACATGGAAACCCCAATGCGGTACAATGTGATATGTAGCGTGATCGCTCCCGAATGCACATGCTAGTTAAGCACCGTGTACGGGGAGCCACGGTCGAACGTGGAGAGTGTGAGAGAGGGAGAGTGAGGACAAAGGAGATGGCGGTACTTTGAAATTATTGAGGCAGCGCTCGCGATCACGGTGCGAGGTCGGCGGTTGTGAGCTGTCAGCCGCGGTTAAGTGAGGGGGGGGGGGGGGATGTATTTATCATCTTATTTAAAGCCCAGAACACCAACTAAATTTAGATTTAGGCTTCTAGCGGGGCGTTACTCGTCGGGCGATACAGTGGCATGCGGACCCCCTTCATGAATAACGAATTTAAAGGAAAACTAGCGGCAAACCAAGGCAAATTAATGAAACAAGAAGCCACACATGCTTATAGATCACATTACGTAAAAATTACAAAATTATTTCTTTCTGCGCGAGAAGCTGATTTCATTGGTAAAAAAAAAATCGGAGACGACGGCCCCGACCGATTTCTTCCCCCATACCCACCCACGAAATACTGGTGCTGTTGCATGATTTCTGCGACGTCGGCGCTCCGGCGAGTAAGAGATATTGTCAAAATTCTTCAGCGAATCACAAAAAACAAACAAAGTCGGAGTTATCCCGATAATTACTCTAGTATATGTGAAATTATTTGTCTGTTAATGACGCCACTAAACACACACTGTCATGAAACTCTATTTGCCCCTTTTACACTAACTGTGGCCTAACCACTTAGAAAATATACTCACATGACCCTGAGAGTTTGTGCCTGGAGGTGCCGCGCACGAGGCCTCCCCACATAACGACAGGGCGGCATGCGAAGCGAGTGGCGGCATTTATTCTTTTACCTGGGCACCATTCGCTGCGGTGTCAAATTTCGAATCTGTTTTTGCTCCGCTGAAATTGCATTGCACGAGGTCGCGATGTGCTACTCGTACAAGGCAAATAATTCATGTGAATTGTTTCATGTGAACTCGGTGAATTGTTTGCGCACGTTTGTACATGCATTAAAGAGTTTTTATACGAGTTTGTTTTTGCGTATCGATTGCGCACCGGATCGCAAACGTTCGGACCTTCTCGCTGCACGGCGATGAGGCTTATGCATGTCATGGACGCAAGATGTAGACGCGTTTGATTGTTTAGAACGCGCACGCACGCACGCACGCACGCACGCACGCACGCACGCACGCACGCACGCACGCACGCACGCACACACACACACACACACACGCACGCATGCACGCACACACACAAGTTTATTAGCTATAAAACCCGAAATAAACAAAATACAGGTACTGCCATCTTAAACCAACTGAAATGCGTGCGTCGACACCGAATTTTTCTCACGACATACGCGGACAAATGTCCCTGGTGCGACGAAAAACCTACTCCCTATCACATCACATGGGCCTGCCAAAACATAGACGTGGTCCCCAAAATACAAAATCCGAGTGCGGAGCAGTGGGAGACTCTGCTGTCCAGCGACCGCTGTGCTGACCAACAAGGTCTGGCACAGCCAGCTCAACGGGCGGCAGTGGCCAGCGGAGCCCTGGACTGAAGGCAACCGACCATTGATTAGGGGTGGACGACTTCGACAGAGAAGGCTCCTGGGGACAGAACCAGGGAGAGAACGTCTCTGAAGATGCCCCCAAACCGCAGGAAAAAGCACAAGAGTAAAATAAAATTTTCCTTTCCTTCGCGGATCTCAGAGCTTACGCTACACCGCCGTCCATTTATAAACGGGTTCAACTCGTCCATCTTGGTAAAGACGTCAGGAGTTTGAATCGACTGGAGAGATGATTTTCAGATCCAATTTCCGCGGTGATAACTGCATTTTTCTCTGCTGCACAAACGTCAGCCTAACCAGAGAAAGCTAGAGAACCAATCTTAATGCGGTAGCGTGAGAAGCCTCATTGGGATGAAAATGTGTCGTCGGAAGCTGAACTCGCTACTTGGCCGGAGGGAAATGAGAACACCAGAGCAGAACACTGGCTGATTGGCTGGACAGAAGTGACGTCACCAGACCGGATGTGCTTCCACTTCACGCTAAGGCCTCAGCAGTGTTAATGCTACCGCATTCCCAACACATAATCGAATCAGCTGTCCGTGTGAATTTTTAGTGACTAATTGACTGGGCGGTTGTCCTTAGTATCCCGTTAAAGCGGAAGCTTTTTTCTTGAACCAGTCAGGGATCAACTTCGCTTGTTTACCAGGTTATGACACCCATGTGCATGACCGCTCGACTTGCGTTCAAAAAGGTAATCTGGTCAGGCAGAGTTAGTCATTGTCACTAAATTAACTTACTGTCGTGTAAAAGCAAGATCACTAAATTAAGGTATTATAGTGTAAAATCAAGATCAAGCGCAGAAAAAGTCATGGAAGTTGAAAATTCAGCTCTGCTCAAGTTTCCGCGGAAGTTGTACAGCCCGCTTCACTTGAATTTGTTACAAAGCAAACCACCTGGAAGGACGAAGGAATTCCTTTCTTGTAAAGGGCGGTAAGCGCTCAGAGTCAAGCGTACTCAGTTTCAAATTTGTAATGTGCAGCACATTTTGTGTTGTAAACCTTAACGTCACCGGAAGTTTCAGGGTATAAATTATTCACTGTTATGACATGGTTATAAGGTAGTTTAGCTGGGCAAGAAAAATCCTATTCTAGCATCGTTTGACGACGCTGCAATTTTTGAGTGGATCTTAAAGCGAACGCATATTTTTTCGCCGTTAAAATGTCGCCTTACTGGCATTTGTCTGAAATGCAGCGCAAACAGAGCAAGAGCTAATGATCTCGTTAACTAATGATCTGCCTCTGCCTGCGTAGTAAAATGTCAGGGCCGCCAATTAGAACAAAATTTCTACTCGTGTTGGGAAAAGATGTGTTTAGGGTGTGCTGAAGAGATGTAAATATTCTAACACAAGTGAAACTGTTTGGAATGCGAGATTGTGAAAGAGGGGTCGGCTGAAGCCGGCTCCTCGAGATAGCTTCTTTCGTGAAAACGCTTACGCGCTGAACACCATTGAAATTTGCAATATGAGGTGCTTTAGAATAATACATTGCTAATATTTCTGTAGCAAAACCTAATGCTTTAGTGTCCATTTTGAAGTGTCGTGTGATATCAAAAAGAAAAATTCTTGAATAATGTATGCGATCCTATTGCCTGCATAATTGTTGTTGATTTAAGCATCGGTTACCTAACCCGTTTTCATGTTCCCAAGCTTGTACTCGGATATTATTGCTTGAAAATCAATGCTTCAACTTTTTTTATATCATTCGCATGTGATATAGCCTCCAGCTGGCAACTGCAGCCATGAACTGCAAGAAATTGCTCCCAACTACAACAAAACAATGAGAGACCACACTGTAGTGGTTTGGTTTGGTTTATGGGGTTTAACGTGAGACGCCGTAGTGAAGGGCTCCGGAAATTTCGACCACCTGAGGTTCTTTAACGTGCACTGATTTCGCACAGTACACGGGCCTCTAGAATTTCTCCTCCAAAGAAATTCGACCGCCGCGGCAGGGATGGAACCCGCGTCTTTCGGGCCAGCAGCCGAGAACCATAACCTCTGAGCCACCGCGGCGGTCACACACAGTACTCCTTCCGTGGCATCCAACATTCTCATAACTTAGAATTCAGACAGACACACCATCAAGCCCACACGCCCTTTCCTTGCTTGTTTTTTCCAACACCCGTAATTGCTCGCACTGTTACGCACTCATAGCAAACTTTGAACGTCTCGTTCACAACTGCAACGCAGCTATGACACCCCTTCTATTATCCTCTATCGCCTCCTGACTACAGGAGGACCTGGTCGATTTCGACATGATCGGAGTTGCGGAGAGCTCTGGCTGCCTGCGCCACCCATACAACTGCACCTTTACTTCCTGTGCGAATAAAGGCTGTTTTCTCACCCTGAGAGCATGCGAGAAGCTGCTCTGAAGAAGCCTGTTTATTAGTTCTGGTTGTATTTCTTACCTTCCTACCTGTGGTTAACGGAGATTTCCACAAAACCTTCCATTCGAATTCAAAGTAACTGTTTGGTTAATTTTGTGTATGTACCTTCCACAACGTATTGATAGCAAACGTAGCACGAAATATGATTTACCTTTAGTGAAGATTTGCGGCGAAAAATATAGCAGTATAGCAAAGTATAGAAAAGTATAGTTTAATAAATAAGACTATGTTTCCCTTTCTTTCACCAGATAAGCATTGCCGAGACGTTGCCATTCCTTGTAATAGATCACCCCCTAGCCCGCATTCTTAGTAAAGTGACTCCTGAGGGTACGCTTATTTGATTTTCGATAAGCGGTGGAGAACAGGCTAGCTCGTCTGTACGATGGTGCGTAGCTGACATACTAGTATAACTTACAAATGATCCGAACCCGAAACTTAGTTCACCAAATGAACAGATTCGAATTGTCTCTCCTTTCTGTATACAATAAATGTCTTTGCCGACTTTATCTCCAGCTGTTTATGAAAGAAGAAAACTAAAATACTACTACATCGCTTTATGTCTTCTTTCACGACGCTTTGATGACGCTCACGTCTCGTGTATAAAAGGATCACCTGTTTCCACCATTAAAACTAGTAGTACGTTCGCGCTCTGCGTTGGTGTCATTGTTTTGTCTCTTGTTCTATAAAAAGCTAAACGCGTTGAACCATCTTGAACACCCTACTACACCCAATTTTCGCCTTTTTGTGCGTCTTGATTCAATATACATCTGATTCAATACCCTTCTGAATAGACATCTCTCATAAGCACATGCGGCATACCACTGCACTTCAGGAAATGACCCCTTAATTAGAAGGTGATCTTCAGTAAGCAGCGCCTAAGCAGGATATTAAGCATGAAAAACTTATTTTCAACTACTGTAAACTAATTCGTACAGATTCCGGATACCGCCGCTAAATTGACGTCGGAACAACATCCGCAATCAACAGCCTCCTGAGCTAACCAGCCTAAACGCATGCTTTCGCAAGTCTGCTCGGTTTAACTACGTTAAAACTCATTCATTTTTTTCTCGTAGAGATAGTTAGTTCTTAGTGGCACCCTCGAGAAGCGATTTGTGCACCAAAAATCGCAGTTCCGACCTTCATCATCGCTTTGTGGCGCTTTCATCTCGTCATTTTTCTTATAAAACTTGCGCCTTTGTCCCCTCGTGTTTTTACCGACGCTCATAAAGCATCCTTTCACACAAGGAGCTGTTAGCCCTGCTGGTAGCACGAGGAATGTAGCAGACATGTGCTTCCAGTTCACCAAGAGCCGAACAGCATATCTCGAGGCGCTGTACAGAGAGGCTCTGCGCGTCATTAGCGTGGCCCATGGAAGTTGGAGAGCTAAACCAATGCGCCAACTTTCCCTACTGAAAAATATTGTATGACATTTATGCAGTATTGTCTATACCGGTTTACTGCGCAGAATAAACCTGCATGAATAGGGCTGGCTTGTTTCATGCAGGATGCGTCTGTAATAAGGGAGTAATTAGTCACTGACATCCACCGAAGCGCAGCCATACGGCTACAAAGGAAAGCTATACAGTTTTCTCAGAAACTGAGCAGTTAAAGAAAAATTCCTCTTGGTCTGGGACGAATTTTTCTTTCATTGCGAAGTTTCTGAGAAATCTGTATAGCTTTCCTTTGTAGCCGTATGGCTGCGCTTCGGTGGATGTCAGTGAGTAATTACTCCCTTATTACAAATCCACTCCACCTTGAGGTGCATTCATCAGATGTGCATTCATCATGCGTACTTCATGCATTACGTCGCCGGCTAGGAGGCTGCCTGTGTACAATATAGTTCGGGCGCCACCGCTCTATTTCAGTTATCCTCGTGCGTATTTTTCATTTCACTGACCAAAATCGACGTTCTGGCTTTCACTTCTGAGTTACAAGATGTTCCCCAGTTACTGGTATGATTGTGTCCCTCCAGACGTATCAACAGCAGTTCCAGTCTCTCCAGTATCAGCCCTAGACGAGCCCAGGTAAAATACTTTCAGTTCTGCACAATTCAGTTCCGGTCTCTCCGGCACGAGCGCTGAACCGGACTCGGTTAAACCTGCTTGAGCTCTAAACTGTACTGGTCCCACCGGTATGAGTGCTGAACTAGACACGGCAAACCCGTTTGGGCATGATATTCCTTTTCCTTTTCGATATTCCTTTTCGTAATAAAGTAAATAAAGATATAAAGATTGCGAGAAATGAATACTATGCGAATCTTTTTGCATATCGCCTTGCTAAAAACCCCAGAGAAAGATGGAGGGAACTAAATACAATCTTAAATAAAGAATTATGCAGCCAGTCCCCAAGAAGTCTCGAAATCGACGGTTGTGTTATCTCAGGAAAAGATCTCGCCAATGCCTTCAATGAATAATTCACTGAGTCAGACGATAGTCCCAATTCCAGTGTTCCCGCAGCTGTATATCGTTTTCTGGGTGCAAAAACCTCAGAATCTATGTTTTTCGAGCCAACTGTCGAACCAGAGGTATACTCCGTTTATAATAACTTAAAGAACACACATAGCCTCGACGCTAATAACATCCAGAGAAGGCCTGGTAAATACATCCTTCCCGAAATAGTTCAATGTTTGAGGCACATTTATAACTTAGCACTTCAGACAGGTGTGTTTCCTGCCGATATGCAACTGTCAAAAGTGGTAGTAATTTATAAGAAAGGCGATAAAAATGTCCTCGGCAACTACAGGCCTATCTCGGTCCTCCCGTACTTTTCGAAAGGTTTGGAAAAAATAATTCTACTAAGGCTGCGAAAATTCATTAAAAAGTATTCATTATTAACCGATTATCAATACGGATTCACATCCCCACAGATCGACAGAACACGCCCTACTTGCACAGAAAGAATACGTGCTTAACTCTTTTGAAAATAAGTTACTCGCGCTTGGTATTTTTTCCGACTTCACCAAAGCTTTCGACAACATTAACCATCGTATCCTTTTCGCAAAACTGGAACATTATGGCATTCGCGGTCCACCGCTGAACCTTATCATATCATATCTAGGCTCGAGATTTCAGTACGTACAAACTGACTGCTACTGCTCCGACATACTAGCCATAACAAAAGGCGTACCTCAGGGTAGTATTGTGGGTCCCTTGCTCTTAAACATATCATCATCATTCAAACGATATTCCTAACTTGTACGACAAAACGACTTACATCATATACGCGGACGACACAAGCCTTTTCTTTAGCTCCGATAATATCCAATCACTTACTGACACTGCAAACCAAGCTCTATTCGCCTTAGAAACATGGTCACTCAACAATGCTCTAAAGATAAATAACAAAAAAAACTGCTGCGTTACTTTTCTACCCCAAGGGAAAGCACGTGCTTAATCCGCCCTCGATTTATTTAGGTCACGATACTATCAGATACGTGGATAGATTCAAATCTCTTGGCATTCTGTTTACATCGACAATGACATGGGATGCCCACGTAGAAGCTATGTCTCTTACCCTTTCTCAATCTATTGGAATTGTCTATCACCTTAAAAATGTTTTACCCTTGCAGGTCAGGATGAATCTGTATTACGCGTTTTTTTATTCGTCTTTAAGTTATTGTTTTCTTGTGTGGGGAAATACGACTGTGACGAATATTAACAAACTTTCTATTCTCCAAAAAAGAATGCTTCGTGCTGTTGCCAATTTACCTTATGATTCACCAATCACGCCAATTTTCCGCGAGAACAGGATTGTGTCTGTGATGCACTTGTTTGATTACAGGTTTGCATGCTTTTATAAGCGAACAATATCCGAAGATGACACCTACTTTTGTAATCTTGTCACACTTACACCTCGCCATTCTTCTTATGACATTAGAAGCTGTGGTTCGTATATAACCCCACAAATCAAAACCAACTATGGTTTCATGATGCTCGGGTCTATCTTGCCTCGGTTTCTAAACACACTTTTGTCTAATGAACTTGGTACCATGTCACTGTATTCTATTCGCAACCTGTATATGTAATACCACTGCTAACTAAAGCTTTTTTTTTTCTGGAAAGCACCATGCCCGAAATGCTGTTTGTAACAGCATAAGAATGTAGCCACTATTTCTACAGTAGCAACTGGTATTACCAATATATGACATGTTCGTCTATATGTTGCTGTCATGCCTAGTTATTTTGAGCCAAGTGTTGTTTAAAATTTTTACCCCTTAATGCTCATACGTCGGTCTATGTCTATGCACTTTTTGTTATTTGTTTTTTTTTCGTTCATCATGTGCTGCTGCCAACATTAAGGGGCGGCGAGGCTTGTCGCGCAGTGGTGGAACACTGCTTTTTTCTAGCCGTCCTCAGTTTTTTGTATTGCGCGAAAAACTGGAATAAAGAAATGAAATGTAAATGTATCAGACTATCTGCAGAACCGGACCGGAATGAAATCTGCTTATTCCAGTAAAGTACGGTTTCATTGCGTAGAGGATTTTTCAAGAGAGGCACCACACTCGACATGATCATCCCATCGCTATACAAACATGCGCTGCTGTGGACACCGGCGAAGAGCACCGCCGATGGTATCAACGCCGGAAATTTTAGGTAGCAATGGCGCCGAACCAATGCGATCCACTGTCTCTGAGCGCAAGCCGCTAGAATAGATGGGCTTGGACAATGTAAGGCCTAGTTTCGCCATAAGTGGCAGACGCAGTGGACATAACTACGATAAAACCATGTCCAAAACAGTGGCAGTAGACGCCAAAACATATGGCACGAGATGAGCATGTGCAGCTAAGGTACATTTAATAGAAACAAGAACCGATTTTAGACATGTTCTACGCGACGTTTGAGTGAACGTGCTTACAAGAACTAGCTCGAAGCATCGGCTTGCACAGTTAATTTTCGGTAAGTGTATAAATTCGTTGTCAGTCGAAAGAGACTCGTGAGTGGCACTACAGCTTCGCCCGCAATGGCGGTCCGCAGACACTCCTCTTCTCCTGCGTTCCTGTGTTCCTTGTAAACCCAAGTAGGCCTTAACGCGTCATTGTCCGAGTAAAATTAATTCTAAGCAATATGGCGTAGAAGCACTGACAGGAGAGCCCAGCGAAGGTATAATGAAGTCGCAGAGCTATGAAGATTCATGAAGAAATCTTAAGAAAACATAGAAATCAAAAAGCAGGTTGAAGTAAGATATGCCAACAAATTGAGACACTTCTTGCAAATTTATGCTCTTCAAGCCTGCAGCAGAGTTATGGACAAATAAATACGCCTACGCGACATAGAAACCCCGCGATCAAGACAGGAAAATATGTAATGACATGACTACGACCTTGGTGAAGTTGCCATAGCTTCATGCTTTCTAGAGGAGCCGAAATTGTTGCGGCGAACAACGAAGTCAAAGAGGAGCTGTTTATAGTGTAAAGCATATCTTTTCACAAGTGCCGGCAAACAGCCGATGGGACACTTCGTAATCGCTCTGATTAACAGTGATCTCACCGTCGTTGTTGCCATCGTTGAAATGACATGAACCTGCAAAGGTGATAGGGCACTGTTTAACGCTGAGTTCCACAGAAATCAATGAAAAACGAACACGTAGAGTTCATGGCTTTATGTAAATACTAGAAATCGAATAAACGTAGAAAAGATTCAAAATGTTTATACGTGCACACTGTGCGTGTGAAAAATTTAAAATATGCTCATACAAAGTGAGCCCCAATCATGCTGCGGAATTTTCGTTATTAGTCTCTATGGAAATCAAATGGGATCAAGAAAATAGTTCGGTGATAAAGGGATTAAACTCCCGCGCCTTAATCTCAAATGCTGAAAGATGTGAGTTTAGTTGTTTACAGATGAAAACCTTAGCTTGGCTTCCAGTGCGGGAAGAGCTTCAGCAGTATATTCATTTAATGCGGGGGAGAGGTGTTGATGCTCTTGCGGTATGCTAATTTACCCGCGAAAAATTATCCGCGAAAGCAAGATGTGGTTCATTACTTTGGCCGTAAGGTTCCTTGTAACGCAAGAATCAGTTCATGACATCAAATAAGGATTAGTATAAAACTGGCAATATTTTTACAAAGGCCCAATCTTAGCAAGACGTAAGCCCTAAGGTATAGTTTATGCCACAGTATTGAACTATCCTAATGAATCGGAATACATTCGCTATTATATGAAGAATGAACGAAATGGAGCACCTTGAAAAAAGAATTGGGCAGTTTTCGAACTACATCAGGACGGAGAGGCAACTTGCAGCTAATATTACTTGCAAAAAAATGCAGAGATTATTTCAGACTAAAAAGCCAAAAGCGAGAAACGCGTTAAATGCCTGTAACTTTGTATCTAGGCGATAAAAAATTTCCGAGAACAAGTACCGACCGCCACCCTTCAGCTACCTCGAGTGGAGTCGCTGGATAAAGAAATCATCACGGAAACTTTTCGAAGGGCTGATGAAAAATGAGTCAGGCATCGATCTTAGCTTTTCCTTTCTCTCCTGCATTTATTTTGTCACGTTCTTTTTGCTTCACAATCGTGCACAGTCATAACCGTTTTTAGCTTATTTACGTTTGCGATCGCGACAACATTCTGATATTTACATCTTCATTTTCTGCATAATTGGACCTGATTATACCGTCTAATGCTCCCTGCACTTAAGCGAGACATTTTGCTGAAATGGACGGGAAGAACATTTTGTTATTGCTGAGAACAGAATATTCTATAAAACAGGTATTGCCGAAGAGAAAAACTTGCGCCTATTAAAGTTGCAGGTTCGTAATGCTAAGTGGCATTAGGTACGCTGACACTCAGACTACGTTTATTCGTTTATTCCATTCCATTTGATACGCTTAAAGCCCAAGACGACGAGGACAGACAAAAGGCTCTAGTAAAAGTGTACAGGCGAAACGTGCATCTGTTTATATTTTATGCAGTTGGTGGATGACTTTTAGTTTTAGGAACGCAGCTCCGCTGTTCGCGCGTTGCTGGTTGGAATCCTATTGAAGTCTGTGGTAAAAGCAAATTATTTCCTGCTCGATACCACATAAACAAAGAATTTGGAACTTTCCCGAGATTTCTCGGCTATGACTCGACATAATTCCAGGACGATGTCCGACTGAATTTGCTTATTCCGGGAGCTCCCATAATTTGGTGTTCAAGATGCTTTTCAGCATTACAAGAGCACATGATAAAACCTAATTATGGGTTCTTACTGTAGGCCTCATCGTTTTTAGCCTGACGCCAGTGCAAGTGATCTGGATGCAAATGGAGCTGGGAAAAGGAGAGAACCTATGCCCTTTATCTCAGACAGCGGAGCATACACCAAATCCTGCTACACAAGCAAGCTGTTAAGTTTGCTTTTCTTGGGCCAATTAATATTTAATAGAGTGGTTCCTCCTCAAAAATGCAAACTCCTAACCAAAGGCGCAAAGTTCCTTGTGTCATCTTCGTCATTAAATGTTTGACAAAAACTCCAGCGGCATCCAATTAACGTCATTTCTCAGAACTTTGACATGTGTCTCTGAAAGATAAACATAATAGTCGGTAACTTTCTGGGACCCGGGCGCGAAAGGTCTTGAAGCTGTGGATTTTCTAAGAAGTCTCTTGAAAGCGTCAATGACATACGAACGAGAATTTAGCTGTTGTTTCTGCAAATATATTGAAACCTGAAACCTAAATATTCGCTTGCACTTTTAGCGTATATGCTCGCTCAAACAGTGCTCCTAGTTAATGATTTACCTAGAGCATTATTTCTGTTCCTTCCTCTTGCTTGTTCTCAAGCTGTTTTGAACGCTAACTCGTTATTTAACTCAACACAACGGATGTTTTATTTAGCGTGAGCGGAATGAATTTGCGACAACAACAGCCAGCGCTGCTACTGCAAACGAGAAAGACCGATCAAGAGAGCTCTGACGTACCGCATAAAAGCCTCTTCGCAGCCATCCTTATGGTCAGGTCTGGACGACAGGTTTGAAACAGCATCTCTGTAAAAGTAAGTCGTTATTTTCTTTGCGGAGTTTCTTTTTTCCTTCCATTTCCAACTTTCCGAATGCAGCCGATCATCAGCGTTGGCACCTTTTATCATTGCCTTTCATGAAATCCATAGCCCTCATTTCTTAGCTCGTGGCTGACGACGACGCGAATAGCAGGGATGGTGGCGGCTCCATGCAACCCTAAAGATGTTGCAGATTTTAGCATAACGGAGTATGAATGTATAAAACCTTTATTGGAAGGAGAGATATGGCTCCCGGCTGCTGTTGGAGATTATTTATTTGAAATATATCTATTTTTATTTGCTTATTTTATTATAATTTTTTGAATTTAATAATTTATTTTTTATGGTCCATTCTGCTAGAATGGAGTAGGAAGGAAAGAAATAAAAATGTTGAGGATGCACTGTTTAGAAGTCTATCGTTTCCTGTGCGCGGTCTAGGCCGGTCATATGGGTCGCTACATGATATATGTACTAAAGGGGAAAAGTACATAGGTGATTTCTTGACGAAGTAGGGCTTGGTACCTGCAATTCTGGGCCCAACGCGGAATATAAAACCACACTGGCTATGAATCTTTAAATCTGGCAGCCCTTCCAATAATTCTGCGAGAGATCATTAGGGGTTTTGTACACAAGAGTGTTTTGCCGTGACGCAGCTCTTAAGGCAATCGGCTGGTGACCACAAGCTCAAGTGAAAGGCAGTAAGAGAATAATTTAAATTTATAAAGTGGAAGGTTCTAGCATCCTGCTCCGCATTATTGCTTCTCTCTCTATATATATCTTTTGAACTAGGAGGACGTGGGAGCAGGAAATTGAAGCTACCAGCTGTGATGGGTCCGCCCTGTGTAATAGGGGAGAGCATAAAGTGTGTCTTTTTCACTGCAATAGTAAATAATCACGATAACCAGTAACTTCATCTTTCGCTGTTTTCAGCGACCATCAAGATGTACCAGAATGTGGCCTTGGGCTTTCTGTTTCTTTTGGTAAGTACTAAGTATATTTAATCTTTCACCCGAGCACATCAGCCGAGGTTTAATTAAAGATCATGGTTAAGGCGCTGTCAAGGTTACGATATACCGATAAAACTTGCTTGGGTACATTGGCTCTGAAACTTGGTTGAAAAATGTGTGCCCTTGATATATGTGTTCAAACATCTTGCGCAGATAGTTGCTGATATTTTCGCAAATAATTGTAAACTAGTTCACACAGGACAGGTATGATTACATTAGGCCAGTCATCATTAAAAGAATATTTCTTCACAGCCAGATATAACAGTCCTGCCACTTTCGCCAGTGTTCCCGTCATCCCGTGAGAGGCAGTTCTTTTCAGAAACTGAATGTGACTAATTTGCGACACTTGCGAATGAAGACAAGGAAAAATTTTGTACTGTACTGCTCTGTGCAGAATCAATCATAACTTTTGCTGCGCAGTCCCGATAATTAGGTAAATTTTGTACACGCTTGTCACATTTATTTAGAACTTTTAGTATCGTTTTTCATACTCGCATTTTGAGGCACTTTCTTACCTTCTACAAACTTCCAGCCATTAAGTTTCACGCCTCTTGTGCAGTTATATGTTATTAAAAGGTGTAAATTGTGCTCACCAGAATTAAACACTATAAAAATTCGCCTTGCAGGACACCCCTTCCAGGAACAGTTTTTGAAGAGGCCACAATTTTCTTAGGAAATTTAGGATAAAGCTTCAAATTATTAAAAAAAAAACATTTTTTGCAATACCTTTACATTGTGGTCGTTCTTAAATCCGGGCAGGTGTCGTTGGTTGGAGGTGCTCTGGGCACAGTGCGTTCTCTCCGAAGACGCATTTGATCCACAGCAGAAGAAGGGAAATGAGAATGTTACAAATGAAATCTGCTACACATCGAAGAAAAGCGGCTTCCAGAAAAAAAAAAATTGAGGGTTTTCTTCTTCTACCCAGCAGAACTAACGGCAATTTCTGCGCCGCACCCAATGCGAATACAGCGCGAGTGCCCACGTTGGCCGTCCTAACTGACCGTATGCCCACCAGTGACACTGTCTCGAGAGGGCCCACTCCTTCGGTAACATGTACTACATTTCAGCTTAGCTCTTTCATTTCCCTTCCTAACAAGCAGGAAGGCAATGCGAGGTCTCCTGGTGTAGAGGCGCTTAACCGGTCCTACTTTTATTGGTGTACAGTCTGCGCTCTCTCTGGGGTATTCAGTGTCGGCATTGCCATCATATTGTCACGTGGTGGTGACAGCAGTCCAGGCAGTGAGGAAGACAGCGAAAGAAGGCTTCCAGAAGAAACTGTTTATTCGGTTGACCTGCGCCCGCAATGAACTGAATGACTTGGTGGCGGCGAAAGCAACAAGCGTGCTCGGCGGTCGTCGAACAGAATGCCCGCCGCTCTCGACAGTGATCAATTTAAAGCTGATAGCGAACTTTAGAAATGCGGCGTGCAAAGTTACCGCAGCATTCTGGAACAACCTAGAATCGGCTCCACCAGGATGAGATCATTCGAGATAAATCTGGTCATGCCTTGCATACAAACAAAAGCGATAAAGCGGCTTGCTGGCACCTTTGAAGAATGAGCAAACAAACAGTACAAAGATTCGCGGCGATACGTTGCGACCGTAATCACGAGCATTCATCTGCTGGTGATCCCATGTGTGTCTGAGCAGTAAGAGCCATGGGGATCGAGAAGTGCTCACTCTCGCAGATGTTCCGTCTATGATCCACTCAATCTGTTGTGTGCGCCAGAGGGAAAACGCAAGTTTGACGAAGGCGATGAGACGCAGCTATCGTTGCAACATGTTTGCTCCGGTCGAACGCGAGATGCCTGGATGGTTTTACTGTACTAAGAGCTATTCCCTTGAAAATTCGTCATAAGGGGTGCGCTAGATCTCTCTTCCTCCACCGTTGCAAACTCTGTTCTATTACGGTCAGCCTTATGTGCAATATTCAGTGTGCCTTTGGAGCTCAGGTGAAGAATCAGTAAGGCACAGCGGCACTGAAGAGTGGTGCCTTTAGTTTTGTGTAGAAAAAGCAGGTTTGGTAATACTGTTCTTGCATTTTTGGTACTCTGCTCCGCTGTACACTGATTTATCTCGCGAACCGAGGAACGGTCACTGCTGCCGTGTCTAATGCCACGTTGACTAGTAGTGTTACATGTGTTTCTTAATCATAAATATAAAATGAAACTTCTTTTATTTAGCACGACCATCGATGAATTGAAGGAAGGAAAGCTCAGTAAAGTAATTCTCCCTTTGGAATTCGCAAACTTTGTGCTCTTCGCAGTTGTATATAACGTTGGCTATCCCTTGTCGATGAAACCGTTGTACGCTTGAAGGTGACGCCTCTTCATTTTACTTTTCTTCCAGGTTGGCATAAGGGAAGGTGAGAAAAACCCATTGTTATTTTTAATTCTAATATCTTGTCGCGTAACCTGCCGGGTATTTAGCTTCATCTTTTTTTTTTACCACAGCGATGGCTTTGTGAGTCTCTTTTCTCTGGCTTGAACAATGTTAGCTTCGGCGACGAAGTGTTCCATAATCGGAAACTTACGCATTTACCATTTTCCCAAAGACAGTGTTGCCCAGATAGGCATAAGCCATAAGGTACTTGCTGGCCACGGAGTAGGCGCTCTTCAGAATTCACTCATGTATAGGTGAAGGGAAGGGTAACGGCGAAACAGGCTTTGCCATTGCTGCTTCGAAGGTGAAGGTGAAACGAAGTGGGGAAGCATTTTTTAAAGAACGTTCTCGGTATCAGGCACCCGTAGAGAGTGACGTTAATTTATGATCATGGACAACATAGGTCGAGTAAGAAGCGCTTGCTGTTGCTGAGTGCGCTTTGCTAATGCGAGGTATACCGATGTGGAATCGGAATTTTATTTTTGAGATTATCAAGAATCCTGGAGCCCAGAGCTAAAGGCAGATAAGTCTGCCTGACGGTGCTCTGGGCAGCACGTAAAAATACAAAGTACAAAGTTTCGTTTAATGCAACACTGCGAGGAAATGCTTGCAAAATGATACATCGTGAATACAAAACAGAAACCAATGCATCTGATGGAATGAAAGTAACTGTTTTTAAATGGCCCTATTATCTCGCACCGAAATATCAGTACAAAGTGGTTCTTCGCTTTTTTTTTTTATTCCTATTGCAATCTGTTTGCCGCTGGGCAAGGATCGAGCCCGCTGTACCTTTAGTACAAAAAAAGCTGCTTATTCACCACTTCCTTTCATTTTGTTTTAACCCACTACGTAGCTATTGCAGAACTGGTGTACTTTCCGCCAAGAGTTGGTTTGGTTTATGGGGTTTAACGTCCCAAAGCAACTAAGGCTATGAGAGACGCCGTAGTGGAGGGCTCCGGAAATTTCGACCACCTGGGGTTCTTTAACGTGCACTGACATCGCACAGTACACGGGCCTTTAGAATTTCTCCTCCAAAGAAATTCAGCCGACGCGGCCGGGATCGAACCCGCGTCTTTCGGGTCAGCAGCCGAGCACCATAACCACTGAGAGTGTAGTGAAAGAAGTGTGTTCACACGTGTCACGCATCTTTATTACCTGAGTGCTGGTAACAGTTCTTTGCTCTTCCTTTTTATACCTTTACCATTACTGTCATTTTATTTTTGTTTTGGTAGGTTCACCGGCGCCGTTTTGTTTATGCTGCTCGCTTGTAATCTCCGGGTCAAATACCTGTAATGACGGTGCGCAATTTCTAAATAAGTACTTTTTGTGCAGATAATTTTTTCGTCATTGTACACAGTGGAGGTGCAACATGAAGTCTAGCTTCCCTTTTGTAACACAGGTACTTAGTTAGCTTGGAGTAATTGCATGTTAAGGGAATAAATGCCACACCCACGAAACAAATGTACACACAATGCTGAATTCGTGCTAACTAGGACGTAAGTGTAGCCTTTAAAAACCTAACTGAGGGTGAAGTAAACGCATATTTGCACTTACAAAGAAAAACACTAGAAAATATTGGTCAGTAAATCTTCATTGCGATGCCATCGTAAACAAATTTTAAAGGAAGAGGTAGCTAGAGATTGTTTTTTTCTTGTTTCGGTCATTTTTGTAATGCTTCACGTACACGCCTGTGCGCAAAATTGACCATTATTCACTCAACTTTTGTTGTTTTCAGGTGCTAGCACGATGGTTAATTTGACCGCGATAGCGGAAGAATATCTTATGGAACTGAAACAAAATGTCAGTCGTTATGACAATATGGACAGCTGGAACCTGACAGCAAATTATGACTACTGGACCGGTAGACACTTCAGCCGAGGCGAGTAAGTGTTGCCCAAGACGACCTTTACCTTTTTTCCCGACCATATTCAGTAAGCGAAATATTTTCATAAATCCTTGTCCTTGGAGGCGGTCGCATGACAATTTAGCGTTAGTTTCAGTTGAACTGAAATATCGGACACCAGGAAAGTAAGAACTTAGCAATGCCTCACTGAATGCCCTTTTTTTTTGCTCCTTGCAAACTCCATTTGAAAAAGTGTAGCCGCTTTCATCCGCCCGATCTTCCAGGCTAAAGTGGCAGAGTGGTTAACAAGCTACTTGCTGAATGCCTTTGAATTATTTTCGGAAAATAGTTGAATGCTGAACATATAATTTACCACACACAATGGGCAAAACTGCGGTCAGTTTCAAATTTTTGGTTGTGCGCTTCATTACAACTCCCTGTTTTCGATTAGTTTCTACTTATTATGTGAGTTATGAAAATGCATTGCATGCGCTTACTTGGGTGGGCAGCAGCGCTCCACAACTGGAGCGAAAAATTGCACCTCTAGTAAGCGTCAATTTAGATTGTTTCGATATTTCAGTCTGTGTGAGACTTTCCTATCCCATGGAATTTTTCGAAGACATCGCGTAAGGCATGTACTTCCACGTTCAGCGAACGGTCGCCATCTGCTTACAAGCAGGCTTCTTCCCTTTCCAATAGGGCCACCTCAAGTTTATTGTTAGCGCGTCAACTTACAGCAGGCAATTATACTGCTTCCTAGGGAGCATCTGATCGCCTTTGAAAATCATACTAAACGTTTCCATGTCCTGAGCGGGTGCTTATTCCCTTAAAACATTTTATCACTGATTAACGTGATGCGTTGTCGAGAATTTGGGGCATTCCGCGGTATAACAAGTCGCTTCTCAATAAGAGCTTAGGTGAAAGCATTTAATCGCTCATACGGTCGTCCGCTCGCAAAGCGTGTCACACGTGTTTAACTCGGGAACTAAAAACGATAGAAGAAAACCGATGCTGCTTCAGATGGAGGAGGTAAACATGAAGCCAGGTTTGATGACTGTAGATTAATTAGTCAATTAAATATAGGAAAAAAATGCCGAAATTGCGTCAAAACAACGCGGACGTCGGTATAGCCACGGGAACGGTGTGACGTCACATCCACCGGAAGTCATCACGGAATAGTGAAAATTGTCACAGAATGGTCGGAAAAACGTCAGATTTGTGTCAAATTAGATGAAAAATTGTGTTATTAAGCCTAATTAACACATAAGAACCACGAATGATGTATAATTTGGGTATCGATATAGCCACGGGAATGTTGTGACGTGACATCCACCGGAAGTCGTCACGCCATAGTGTCCTCGGCCCTCGCCTCTCAACACTTAAGTTGCCAAAGTGTCCTCGGAAGTTTTAGCTGCAGCATAGCGGCAGCAATGTTGGCCGCGTTAAAGGCGTCCATTTAGGATGCCGCTATGTGAAATTGCAGCCGCACGCTGTAAACTCGGCTACTGTGTGTTGTTTCTTTTGTGTGTTTGTTTATTTTTCTGTATGTTGCTTTTAGAGCGAGGGCTGTACACCTCGGGGTACAACCTCCGATTTCGAAGTGGATGAGCCGATGACCTTCAGTGCCTCACAAGGTCAAATCGAAATTAACTGCGTGGTGGGGTATGTCCGAAGCTATGGTATAGTATGACCACTGGACCATATGACTGCGACCATTGGGCACTTGACCTTGACTTTTGACCTTGACCCTTGACATTAAATTTGAGACTCTGGAGACCATGCTTAACAGAGCTTTCGCGCGTAGAACTAGGTTAAAGCCATGTTGAACCGCAGTCATTTTGGTACTATTCCACTTTCTGTGACTGACAACAAATACCATTATGATTGAAAACTGCGTCGCCGAATTCCTCAACTTCTACCAGCAATTTACGCATGCTGCATGTTGACATCGATCGTTTCAGGCGGTCTCAAAGCTGGCTTCTTTAAATGGACACTGTAGGCAACTACAGACATTATCTTGGTCAAATAAAATTGTATGGGTCTTTGTGGCTACGCTACTTTGGTCTCAGGGTGTTTGTTTGGAACCAAAAGACGCATATATTGCTAATTGGCTTTAGAAGTGAAATGTTAATTTTTTGCGCCGCTAGATTTAAACTCATCACGTAAAAAACGAGATAACTACATGATCCTAGTTGGGAAGCCACTTGATCTGCGGCTAACCCACAGGGATCCGACCACAAAAGAAAAAAAAAAGATCTCACCGCTGTTTGGTTGAGAAAACTTCTGGTGGTGGCGATGCCTATATTTCATTATTTCCCCATTTCTAGGTTATAAATCCTAAGTTTCCGAAAAAGGTAGCTTTATTGTTGTTAGGAAGAGGTAATCTATTTATAAAAGCCATCTTGAATTAGCCCTCAGTTGATTGTTAGTTTCCGGCAACCGAATGCCGGTGCAGTGCCGACATTGCGGCCAAGTGCTGTAGTACAAAGATTTCTGCTCTGTACAAGGATTGTGCGGTCGTCCTTCTTGACCTATCAGAACTTCGTAGTGAAAGGAGGGGAGAAGTAGCGGATAAGTCGGAAGAATGATGTCCGGGAGTAAAGATGCTACATGAGTCATTTGATTGAGATCCTTCAAGGAGCATACAGCGGAAAAACAGCTACGACATAATCGTACAGGCACTCGACGAGGCTGTCTGAAGGAGCGACGAAGCGCGGCTACGGCCGCTTATCTGTTTTTTTTTTTTGTCAGCCAGCGTCCGCTTCGGGGGGCGCGGTTGTTGCTGCGACGCGCGTCTTTCTTTTCTTTTTGCCTTTCCTCTGATCTTTTAACTCTCCTCTATCTGCACGTGGCAGCGGTGGTGGCTCGGCTGGAGGCAGTCGGCAGGCCCGTGCTATTTCCTTTTCACCCTTCTCTCAGTCGCAACAACAACAACAACTACAACACAGCTGTCTGACGGAAGGAATGGGTCACAGTTCAGCTGCACATCTGTGGTGGAGGAGCCCCTCTTGATATGCTATTATGGAATAATACACTGCGAAGGCCTCTAGAGGCCTGTCCTTTATAAAAAGTCGTTCGCTGTCACAGTCACCTGGGGGTACAAACGAATAAACTGAAGGTTATTATGGCAGGGGAACAAAATGTTTTCCAATTTAAGAATGGCCATTGCGGAAGTGCGAGATCTAACCTATAGACTCTAGTTTCATTTTTGTTATCTTACAGGTTTGCTGCCATTTTCGCCAGGAACCGCTTTCAGTGGCTAAAGTTTCGCGGTAATGCCTTGAATTTTTCTGAAAAAAAAAAAAAAAACATGTGTTGTGATTCCCTATAAGAGGGCCTGAATCGCGTTCCAAAGCGGTTCGGAACGGTTCCTTCAATTCGTTCCGGTTTGGGTTCAGTTCCAACATGGCGAAAAAAAAAATACGGCTTGGATTGGCGTCCAGTTCCAGGCAATAATAGGGGTTTGGTTGCGGTTTCGAGTTCAATGTCGGTACCGGTTCAATACCCTGTTTGCCGCACCTCCACTCCGCATAGAGAGCACTGTGCTCACTGTTAACAGTCGCAAGGAAAATTACACGAGCTCGTTATAGCATCATAAGTTTCAAAGGACAGAGAACTCGGCTGAGATTTAGAAGATTGCAACCATGTAGTCACAAAACTCGTTCGACAGTGTCAACTGCTGTTACACGTGCGGCGAACACTGCCATAACGCGATTATATTACTCGAAATTCATAATAGCCACCTCGCGATTGTTAAAGCCATACGCAGTCGCCAAACGCTGCAGTCTGAACGTCCAATTGACACTGAATTTTTTTAAATGCCTTTCGCAGGAACCCAATTCAAGTTAAAGTAAGTGATCTGAATTGCAAGGAATTTGAGAACAGGACCGTGGAAACTGAACAAGCCATAGGTTGCAACGAAACGTTCACATGGAACATCACGCACGGCATGCTGAGTCCTTTCCAGCTTCTGGTCAACGTGACCGTCCCCATGATCAGAAAGCCAACAGCACAACACACGAGAATCTTTGAACTAGACCTGAACGGTGCTGAAATAATTACAAAGCATATCGACGACAGGCTAACAATGGTCGGAAAGGCAACACCAAAGATGGTCACTACCGTAAGTACTCGAATGATGTTCTAGCATACTTTTGTTCTGGAGATTTAGTTGCTCGTTCCTAGACTTCGGCTCTGAAGATAGCAAATAATGGCAACTTGAAAGGAACAAAGCCCTACGTTGTTACACTTGCGATGTTTGTATTTGGTGTTTTTAAATAAAAAAATTTTGACGCTGTCTTAAAATATTATAATAATGTTAATGACTTAATTTTTCAGTAAATGACTCTGTTGAGAATTCAGTATTCGTTAACACCAAGTATCCCCAACCGCTGAGTTGCTTCCGATCGCCTTAAGCTAGCGAAAAAAGAAGAAAAAATTCTAAAATCATAACTTTGGTGCGTTATAAAGTGGTGGTTTTTAGTTAGCAATTTTGCGACCTTGAGATGGGGCCGAATGAAAAGAATTTTTTTTTTTTCAAATTACGGCTGCTTCCGTCCAGTCTGCTTCATTGCTATTGCTACGTGATTATCCTGCAATTCCAACATGGAAGAAATATGGTTAGGCGGGACGTTCATACGCATAGAAAAAAAAAAACTTGCGAGATTAGCATGCGGTTTGGAAAAACTTGGGTGCTTCCCGGTGAAATTTCAGGCCGGAAGTTTTCCGGAAAGATTTCGTCATTTCACATCTCTGCAAAAAGCTAAAACTTCTCAGTGGTCCATGCGGTTTACAACTAATCCAAAAGCAGCAGAAGATTCCAAACCTTAAATTTTTGGTCACAACCATTAGCCGGAACCCGTTTGTTATATCTATACATCTTAAACTTAAAGGCGTAGCGCACGTAGAAAAAATAAAACAATCAATTTTTCGCGCCTCATTTTTCCATTTCTCGCCTCCCACACTAAAGGTTACAGAGGTATGCACCCCGTTGTTTTACGTAATATGCGCTCATATTTTTCATTAAAGCACCGTAAAATTCATTGCAGAGATTTTTTGCCAGCCAGCACACTTCGTTTTAAGCTTTGATTTGGAGCCATATAAATGCGTAAGTTCGAAAGTAAAACAGCGACCTTCTGCTAGACCAGGCTGGTTCATATTTGGGCCGGAATATTCTTTTGAGGATTCAAGACAAGTTCGTAAAAGCGTTGCTTGATTTGGTGTATGGGATTTTAACGCTCCAAAGCCACTAAGGCTTTGATGGACGCCGTAGTGAAGGGCTCCGGAAATTTCGACCACCTGGGGTTCTTTAACGTGCACTTAAATCGTACAGTACACGGACTTCTAGAATTTCGCCCCCATCGAAATTCGACTGCTGCGGCCGGGATCGAAACCGAGTCTTTGGGGGCAGCAGCCGAGCACCATAACCACTGAGCAACCGCTGCGGCTTGTGCGACCCCCTTCCTTGAAATATTTTTCTTCCGAGGGAGAATTGTTGCGTTTTGTTCCTTTGTCAGACAGAAAATAAGGAAAACTTGGCAAGTTGCGCAGACCTGCTTGTAGGCGCGCAGCGATTTGTGCAAAATATGAGAGGAGCCTGAAATTTTGACCGGAATTTGTGCCCATACTGAGAAAATTGCGTTTGAGTTTTATAATGGTTGAATGAAATTACATTACGAGCAAGAAGAATAGAAACGGACAAGAGTGCATTGAGCTAGGGTACGAATGAAATTTGAAAAAACAAACGTGTCTGTTTTAGTACATCCATTAAAGCATGACCGTGATTATGTTTTTGTAATATCTGTTAAAACACGACTCTCTGTAACAATATTCGTTTTCTTTTTTTGTTTCAGAAATGTTCTTTCAAAGCCGACGTGACATTTACAGGCTTCTTCGCGTTTCATATCAAAATAACGAGAGGTGACTACCTTAACTACTACGGTGTGAATGTCAAATCCCTTGGAAACAGGCAGGGACTCTCGATTCGTGGCTCCAGCTTGCTGTACGCAATACAAGGAGAGTATAGACAGACATTATGCCGTTACAAAGTTCAGAGGAAGAAGGGGCGGTCAGTAGCATCACAATAAAGAAAAAGTGGCTCTCTTCAGCGAGTCGATTGTTATGTTCCTGCTTGCCGAACCTACCCCTGGCTACAAGGCATGACGAAGTGGATAGCCCTGGATTGAATTTGACCATCTAGTTTGGTTTGGCGTGCTTCGAAGAGTCAGCACCGGATTGTTGCATTTCGCAATCATCGGGACGACCCCATCGCTGGTGGGCTCACGGTCATGACTTGTGCCAAGTATCGGATTTTTTTAGCCCTTGCACCTTACTTTTTTTAAGGTGTCCAAATTCAGCACAATCACTTGTTATCAAATAGCGCTCGTTATCTTATCTGTTATTTCCGTGTCTGGACACATAGAGCGATAGCTGCTGTCACGTGATGACACGTGTTCGCGGTTTACTTCCTCAGTTTTCATGACAACTTCAGAACCATGAGAGGCCGTCTTGCGACCGCCAGCGACCGGATCCATTAATATTCCGAAGCACTTACCCTTTATGAAGAACAGTCTCTGTGCCTCGCTGCACTTTTCAGCAGGTGACATACTGAGCACCCCACTGTGTCGATAGGTGGCTCGAGAATTCGGGAACTCCACATGTGCATTCACTAGGGTTCTCTGTATTCAAACAGTCGGTTTAATCTTGGCATCTTATCTATTGTAATAGGTTGGGAATATAAAAATGGCATAGTCACTACCAGGGCGAAGTCATAAAGCGTGCCAGTCTTTGTGGCACAGTATAATACATTTTACCGGCCTGTTCTAAACACTTTCCGTTGATTCAAAATGCAGTTAAGCGAGAATAGAACATACCCAACAATTCCGGACAAAAGCATTTCTCAACGTGAGAGAGTTTATGAACATAATTTTTTTTTCATAAATTGTAAGATTTCACTATAAAATTAGTATATCCTCAGATCTCCCCTCGGCAGGCTTGCATTTTTTCATAATAATGTTTTTGCTATCCTCAAATTAGTTTCCCATTGATTTTCTAGGGGAGTCTTAAATGCTTGATGCGAGGGAGGGAAGCTCTTTAAAAGATTCTGAGAAGCATATGGTTAATGAACCATTACCTCCAATATTGCAATAACAGTGCCTTGCAATATAACAATATTCAAAAATTTTATCTGAGAATGTTGCACATGGATATTCAATGCGTCACAAGCTTTGACTGCGGCACCTGCCAAAGTTGGCCAGACGTTCGCGTGAAATCACACCGCCGCGTGGCTCTCCCTTGGCAAATAAAAAAGTCGAAAATTGAAAGAAAAGGCTTGTTGCAGCAATCACGTCTACCCAAACGATTGCTTCTGCAGCAGATGCCCCCACACCTTGATGTCAGTTGGCAGGCAGGTAATAGACACTTATGCAAAGGGATATTGCTCATGTACTAGTTAGCTTACAGTATGTGAAACAATCACAATAGCATTGCCTAAAGGCTATGAGGATTCTTAAGTCACCCTAATAGTGGAATGCAGTTGCACTATTGGTATTTGTGGCTCTTTTATGAATGAAATAACAAAACAATGAAAATAATGTTGATAGCCGCCGCATCTGCCATCGAAACTTAAAGCACTTGAGCTGCGGCTGCCGTGAGAAAAAGGACAGGGATAGGGGGGGAGAGGGAAAGAAAGGAGGGAGCGATTGAAAAAAAAGGTTAGGGGTAGGCCGGGCGGCAGGGTACACTACCAAACAAAAATTTGCATATAGTGTGCAGTGCTGTGTATAGTATACATTAAATTTTACATTTTTCGCAGCTTCTGTTGCAAGTCTGTGTGTGCGTGCGTCAGTCTCATTGCACTACGCCATCGGTGTTTTAGAGTGAGAGCTCTACTCCTCGGGGTACAACTTCCGATTTCGATGTGGATGAGACAAGGACCTTCAATGCGTCACAAGGTCAAATCGAACTTAACTGCGTGGTGTTATGACCCAAGCTATGATAGCATGACTACGTGATCATATGACTATGACCATTGAGTACCTTACCTTGACCATGTCACCGATTCTTGACCTTGAAGTTTGATTTAAGACAGTGGGCACCACATCGACAATGACCTTAAATGCCTCACAAGGTCAAACCGAACTTATATTCGTGGTGTTATGACCCAAGCTATGACAGCATGACTACGTGATCATATCACTATGACGATTGAGTACCTGACCTTGACCATGGCACCGACCCTTGACCTTGACGTTTGATTTCAGACAGTGGGCACCACATCGACAATGACCTTCAATGCCTCACAAGTTCAAACCGAACTTAACTGCGTGGTGGTATGGCCCAAGCTATGGTAGTGTGACCACATGATCATATGACTACGACTATTTTGTACCTGGCTTTGGCCTTTGTCGTTTGCCTGGATTTTGACATTTGATTTCAGATAGTGGCGACAATGCTGAACAGAGCTTTCGCTCGTATAACTAGGGTCAAGCGACGTTTCATCCCAGCCATCTTTTTTTCTTGATTTCCGCACTTCTACAAACAGCTTGTATACTACGCCATCGGCGTAGCCTCTAGACCGCTTGTTTACCGTCCCAGTGTAGGGGATGCTTATTATGTTTCGTCGTGAGCAGACAATCAAGAGGCTTTACCAAAGTGGCACACTTCCGAATGAAATGGTCGTTGTAGTTCACCCGCCGAGGAACTGGCGTAGGGCAGTAACACAGGTAGGTCGTGGAAAATCCAGAATCCCTTGCGACTTCGATGTGACAGGTCGAATGCCACTTGTGTCGACGTGGCGACCAAAAAAATCAAAAGAAAGGACAGGAATTCACTCTTAGCACTGTTGACGACGATTCCGTAGAGAGTCGATCAGACAACTGGCACAGATGGCGCAAGTGCTCGTCCATCGATTGGCCGGCCGCAAGAAAGTCGTCCACGTAAGGGGAGAACGAAGGCCACACCACCAAAGACGTTCTATATGAAACGCTGAAGAGGCTGCGCAGTGTTCCGGTGTACGAATGACATCTGAAGGAATTCGAAGAGGGCAAAATATGTTGTGTTGGCAGCCTACGGAATATCTTCCTCAGTCATCGGAATTTGGTGATAGCTGTGGACGAGGACAGTCCTCGGGAAGGCGGTTTTGCCAAAAATAGCTCCGGGAAGTCCTGAAAATGGGGCAGTGAGTAGCGGTCGGAAATGGTGTGTGCGTTGATAGAGTGCCAGTCACCACACGACCACAAGGCCCTGTATTTTTGCGGAGCATGTTAAATGGAGAGATCCAAAGAAGACGGTCTAATAATTCCAAACTACAGCATGAGCTCGAATTCAGCACGAGCAATCTTGACCTTTGTGGGGGGTAAATCGATCTGGGCGGAAAAATGCAAGTGGGCCAGTGGTTACCTGATGGTGACGTACTTCATGCTGCTCAGACAGAGTCCAGCCTGGTGGGGTCGTGAGGGTCGGATACTCGAGGAGTGAAGGGCGAAACGGGAACTCGGCAACCGCGGCAGAGGGAGGAGCCATTTCATGAGTCGTCTGCGTTCCAAGACCGTGGATTGAGAGGCGAGTGGTCGAATACAGAACACGCTTAGACTTGACGTCGAGGAGAAGACCATGATGAGCGGCGAAGTCGGCACAGATAGACTTGCGGACAACAGCCACGGAGATGCATCGAAAAACTCGACGGAAACCCAAGCTTAGGGCCACTGAGCGCTTCTAGTAGAACGGAATGCGTGTGTCGTTTATGGCGAGCAGGTAGGTGAGTGATTTCGAAGTAGCTGTTAGGACACCGAAATGGGGAACGGCAACAATCAAGAATGTGGTGCCGGTGGTCTTGTCGGTCACGTAAAAAAAGTGAAAGAGCTCGAGCCCTTGACCACTTCTGGCGCTGGAGGTCGGTCAGCCGATTTCCTGCCCGAGAGCGGTGGACTGGATGGGGAGGTCGAACGGTGCTGCTGGGAACCGGGACGGGACGAGGCATGCGGAGATTGGAAATGAGTGCACCAGTGCTGAATAGGCCCGGGGCTTTTGAAGGGTCATTGTGGTTGGTTGGGGGAGGGTGGCGGCTTCTGGACAGTGAAGGTGAGGGGAAAGGTGTATCCATACTGGATGAGGGTGTTCTTTAGCGTGGAGGTGGTTGGCTGGGGGGGGGGGGGGGGGGGGGAGGGAACGTTTGGTAGTGTTTGGAGAATCCTGGAGGGCGGACACAGGTTGAGGGCAAAGATGGGCAGGAAGCGGGGAGATGCCTTCTGGAGAGGGCCGACATAACACAACACCGGGTGGCCAAATTTTGAGCGAGTGATGACCAAAATGCTTCCCTTGTTTTGGAGGTACCACATAGTTTTCGCAGTGAAAGAGCTTTCCCAGAAGACAGTGGATTTTTCGGCTTATGCGATGCGAAGCTTTATAAGGGTGCTTAGTTCGAATACCACTGCAATGTGACGCCAGAATAAGAGTGAAGTTCAAATGTGTTTTCTTTTTGACTCAAAACATCTACAAGCTTTTTAAAATTGAAGCGGCAAGTTTGTACTTGTAGACTTGTGCAAGCGAGCGCAGAATATTTTAAGATATCATCTAAAAATTGCGAGTTAACTGCACTAAAGGCTTGAATGGTGAGTCATATTAGCAGTCAAGACATGATGGAACCTTATTTTGAAGCTGCTTATGCATAGGTGCACTCGTACAAGCCACATACCTATGTGACCTGTACTAAAGCGTAGGTATGTATTTGTCAGGCAATATTTAATTTTTACTTGTGCTCGCGCTTGCGAGTTTGCGTTATTTTAGAGCTGATGTATTTTCAGTCCTCTCTGTATATTTTCGGTCTTCCCCCGTTTTCCTTCCTTCCCTATACTCTATCTCTTTGACTGTCGGCCAGTGCCCAGTGGGAATGAGGTAGTTTCGAGGGTAGACACTTTTTATTTGCAGAAAAAAAAAAAGGAGTAGCGTCAGCATGCTATAAAACTTTACTGGGGCTATGGCGTAGTTAGAAAGCATAATTTGGAGCCCGAGTGTGTCGCAACCTGTCACGAATCTGTAATTTGGAAAAATGTTTTCAGAGCAGCATTTTCTTTTCTCGTTCCTTCGGAAATAGTGAAGAAAAAGGCAAACAAAACAGCAGGTTTTTCCATAGTTTACTTGGCTGCGCACGCTACATTGTCCCACCAGTGCGCATATCTCACCACACACGTCATTCACTTACAGTTTCCCGTCCACGTGCCTGCACTGTTACCTTTGCCGGTTCATTCTTTTCGCGGGCTGCTGCAGAATGGAACGACCTATCCAACGACATCGCCGCATCACGTCCTCATCCGCTTTCGCCGAAAGTGTTGCAAACCATCTTTCGTTGCCATACCTTTTAGTCATTCCAATGTCTATTCCCACCCGTTATTTAACACCCGTCACCGGGTCTTTAAGGAAATAAAACGAAAAATAAAATGAGAACGAAGAGAACGGCAATATGTGTTCAGGGCGTGAACGATTCGGAATGAGGACCTTATATTGAGGACCTTATGCTGGAACAAAGTCCTCCGACGCACATGTCAAGCCAGAAGACTGAACTTTTGCCTAAAAAGGTCCTTGGGTTCAGGAGGTTTTTGAGCTATGCAGATATTTTCCAAATAACACGGCGTGGGGGCCTAGAAGGACAAAAAATCTCGCTGGGATGGGCCACAGCAATCTTTGATTTTCCTATGCATCTGCTGTTTGCAGTGTCTAAATTGTTTCCGTGGGGACTGAGATGAGAATTAGTTTAGTTCTTCGTGCAGATGCAGAAGCAGGCTTTTCAGGGCGCGCGGTGCCATAGTCCCAACACCTCCACCCCACTTCCGCGCCTCTCATTGTGCGCACTAATCGCGCCTGTTTTCCTGCCTGGAAGAGTGCATGTACAGCCAGGAATAATTAACTACGCATGTTTATGACACATGCCCTCTTTGTGATGCTGGACATAAATTCCACGCAGATTGTTTCGAAAATTACCTTCAGACGGTAAACTTTTCAGATCTCTTCTGATGGTATCTCCTTGTCTTTTCTTGAAAGGGACGTCCATCCTTCTGTCAGAAGCAAATAAAAATGTTCGGAAGGTTGTATGGTGTCCGCCGTAGAACGTCTTCAGAAGATGGAGTCTCTTCCGGGTTTTACATAGACCGTAAACAACTTCATTAAGGTGTAGGTTGGGGTCACTCTGTAAGCCTCGTTTGGGCGAGGAGAGCAGTCACTGATTTTTCTGGGGAGGATTTGAATCCGTTTCTGTCTGCCCAGTTAGCCATTTTGTTTACAGTCATCTGTATCTCACATGTGTATCTCTCAAATGCAATTTGCAGGTCATCTAGATACACTGAATACCTAATCGACTTGGGGACAATTTTTGCTATGCAGTTAATTTCTACTCTGAAAAGTGCAATACTCAGAACACAACCCTGAGGTACACCTTCCTCCTGCATAAAATTCACTGATTGGGTAGTACCCAGAAGTACTTGGAATGAACGGTCTGCTAGAAAGTCACCCAAACAGTTCAGCATCCTGCCCCGGATGCCTAGATCTGCTAGGTCGCGGAGTATGCCCAACCTCCAAGTAGTATCGTATGCCTTCTCCATGTCAAAGAAGACCGCAAGACAATGCTGCTTGCGTATGCTCCCGCACTGTGTTTTCAAGACAGACAAGATGATCTGTGGTGGAGCATGCTTTTTTGAACCCACACTGATGTATGTCGAGAAGGTGACGATATTCAAGAACAAAGATTAGCCGGATGTTCACCACACTTTCAGATGATTTTGCTGTATAGCTCGTAAGCGCAATTGGCCTATAACTACCAGTACTTGATGACAGTTTTCCAGGTTTTAAGGTCGTGTTGGAATGATTTGGATTTAGGATGATAATTTTAAAATTGTGGGTAAGTGGTCGCTTCTTCGCGGATTATTTAAAACATCCCAATTAAAATCATTAAAAATTGATGGTGTTACGAAGGCTAAATCGAGGCAGGTCATTTTTCTTGAGCTGGGACAGCAATATATGTTTTTTTTCTGTATTCATTAAGCTTATGTTATTAGTAAGTATAAGGTCTTCAATTATTTGGCTTCTGGTGTATGTGCGCTCACTACCCCAAAAGGGGGAGTCCGCATTGAATCCCCAACTACCACATATGGTTCATGCATTTGTTGCAAAAGGTTTTTCATATCGCTGACAGTGACAGTGAGGTGTGGTGGTATGTATACAGAGCGTATTATCGTTTTGTGTGTAACTACACTGACTGCTACAGCCTCAAAGTTTGTTCTGAATGCAATTTAACGTGCAGGGACTCCGCTTTGCGTTATTATTGCCACGCCACTTGAGATCCCCTTCGTTTGTTTTCTAACTCGTCGGAAAATTTAGAATATTTGCACGATATATGTATGTATTGGACCTAGATTTCTCTCCTGAAGACACGGAGCTGTGGGAAACATTGATTTAAGTATGCCTGTAATGTCGGTGTTGTTTCTCAGTATTCGTCTACATGTACATTGAACCAAAAATGCCATGTCTAAGTGTGTTAAGTATTGGGGAAAAGATTAGTTTTCAGGAGGCATTATCGTTGGCTTTCCGTTTTTTTTTTTGGAGAGAGTTGCTTCGCCCCTCCGTCACAGCAGTACTGGGGGTGGTATCCATCGCCTTCCTGGAGGCGCTGGACTCCCATGAAGCCACGGGTGTACGAGTGGTAGGCCTCTCCCAGTCGGAAGAGACTTTGAGGGCTCTCGACTTGGAGGTCGACGGGCGCTCTTTCGGAGTTGGCATGGTAGATTTCCCTGCCTCTGCCTGAGGGCTGGATTTCTCTGCGGGGGCCCCAATCGGCGAGGCCTGGGCAGGCGATGACGATCGGCGTGGTGCACCACCCTATCGCATTGCATCGGCTAAGTTTGTGTCAGAAGCGAGGAAAAACTTGGCGTTGTCGCGTCGTCTTGCTTCCTTGAATGTGGTGTTTTTTTTGTTTTGAAAGGGATTATTTCCTTTTCTATTTTCCATTGTGAGCATGATCGTGAGTAAGCGGTGTGATCCCCGCCATAGTTCGTGCAGCGAGGTGGAGCAGTGCATTTGTCAGAGATATGATCGTTTGCGGAACATTTTGCTCATTTTTTTTGTTGACCACGGCAGCTCTGCGAGCCATGGCCAAACCTGAAGCAGCGGCGGGGGTTGGGGATATACGTTCGGACTGATATTTTTGTGTAACGTACGTCTATTAAGTTGGGCAGTGTGCAGGAGGCAAACGTGAGGACAAGGTGCTTTGTTGGAATTTATTTGTTATCTTCTCGGATTTTTATTCTGTGTACATGGGTTACATTCTGTTCTTTTAGTCCTTCAATATTTCTTCTTCTGACAGGTAGGTGAGGTGATTATCGCAATCCCGCCACGCACAGTATTTAGGGACATGTGGGCTGTCACAGTGACTGGGATTTCTCCAAACGCGGCAATGTTTGAAAGTTTGGGCAGTTGGATTTTATCAGGGATTTCAAGTTGCAGGTTACCACTGGCTAACTTCGTCGCCTTAGAGCACAAAGCTTCAGTCAGAGTCTTTTGAACGAGAAAAAATGAGATCATTCCGGGTGTTTTTTTTTATTCACTATGTGCTATGTGAAATTTGGCAATCGGTTCTTTCTTTTGTTTTTAAAATTTTGCTATCAGTTTGGTCCGCCTTTTTTTGAGGATGGCTATCATTTTATGGTGAGGAAGGAGCCATAAAATGTTTGTTGTTCAACCGCGGTACCAGACGCCCACCATGGAGCCCAACAAAGGGACGAAACGGGGACTTGAAAGCAAATCCTTCCACGCCAGCTGTACACCACCGCTATAATCCAATGTGAAGTAACTCGGGGTAGTTATTCACAGGTTTAACCCTCGCCGACTAGAAACAGGAAAAAGTAATTAAGAGAGGTGAAGACAGGACAGCAGTGAGAAAGAAGATAGGAAAGTGAAAGATAGAGGGGAGGATAGGAAAAGGTGACCGCCGATTTCCCCCCGGTCTGGTGAGGCCGGAGGTGCCGTCTACAGGAAGCCGGAGCCAAAGTGGTGTGTTGCCTCCGCCAAGGGGCCTTAAAGGTCCAAACGCTCGGCATTGGCTCAGTCACCAGGGTCCCCTTTTCTCCGGACACGGCGATGGCACGCTGGGCTAAGCGTGGGTGCTCGGGTCCGTGGTGGCGCACTGCTCACCACCATCGCCCTGCTGGGATGTCCCTGTGGATGAGGAACCAGTGGTGTCGCAGCTCACCGAAATCTGCATGTAGCAGGTGCCCCTGCGGGGAGCTTGGTGAAATTATGCGATGTAAAATAGAAAAAAAAACAAACACTAAGAAATACAAAAATAAACATATAGGGAAGCTCTAACGCCTTTAAGGCAAGAAATAGCGCGAAGAAACACGGACACACGAAGAAACGACACACACACGAGCGCTGTTTCTTTGCGCTGTTTCTTCCTTTAAATGCATTACCAGCTAACCCGGAACCTTGCTCTAACGCCTCTTGTAGCAACCTCTTTGCTAAGTTCGTGGTCGTAAAATCAGGCAGGGAGACTGGAGGTACCCGCATGTTCGATGTCAGTTGATACCTTCATTGGCCGTTTCTTAATATCTTGACTGTTCATTGCATCACTGAAGTCTACACCGCAGGGAACTTCGAAAAAAGGCTTTTCAGATTCTGCACCACTGATAACGTCAAAGTTACTGGCCTTGGTGCATCAGAATGTATTTTAAATGAGCCAATGCTATTTAGAGCAACAATGGCACTATAGAGTCCCTTCTTCCCCGGGATCCTTCTCGCAACCCTTCTTGGCCGATTTTTCTATGCCATCCCTTTGTTCGATTACTTCTTGGTTCTTTAACCGGCACTGAAGTGTTAGCAGACCCGTGTTTGTGGATTTTTTTACTGTCAAGGTGTTGCCGCTGCGACCGGACTTGAATCTGCTACCTCGAGCCCAGTTGGAAAACATTGCTGGTGCTTAGCAGTCGCTATAATCTTTTACTGGTCCCTTTGTGTATTGATCACATGGGCAGATAAAATACTAATGCATAACGTTGCTTCACCGCATTCATCTTTATCTATAACCGTTTTCTCGCTGCCACTGTAAAGCCTGCTGCGTTAGAACAGAATATCGGTCAGCAGCAGCCACGGGGTAGAATAGCTCACGGCACAAGACATCACGGAGCCCTTGCAGGAAGTATTTCTGCGACTGGCTGGAGCAGTGCCGATATGAACCGGCAAAACGGACTACGCACAACGTGGAAATCATCGCTGCAGATAACTGAAGTTCGCTCAGTATGGCGCAAGCAGATCGTCGCCCTAGGCTAGGCATTATTACGTAATTCAACCCGAAGATTGGAAACGTGCTTTCGTATTTTGACCGCTTTGAGCACTGCGTCAATCAAAAGAATATCTCCGAAGGAAAGAAACTGAGGTAGTTTCTAAACGTATTTTGCTTGCAAGCATATGAAGATCATATGAAGAGTGTGCCTGCTTTGCCCTCACAGAAGAATTTCAGTCGTATAACTCTGAGAAGATCAGTTCCGCTCAGCTCTCGGGACGCTTCCGATTAACAGGGACCTCGTACACCAGGTTTTCATCTGTTCAATTGGCATGAAGCTGTATGGGAGATAAGTCAGTGTTTAATGCGATGCTCCAGAGAAGTAAATTGAGGAGCCTGTAGAGCACAAGACCTTAGGTAAAAATATAAAGCGACCTGAAATAGAAAGTATTCAAACTGAAAAGAGAGAAATCCTTATTGTTTTTGAAGACTGTTCGAAGAATTTCGAGATATGTTTGAAATACCTTCAAACTATGCTAATGGGAAAATTAGAACACGCTTATACACAGTGTCTCAATAATGCTGCAGGATGTCCATTAATTAGTCTCTATTGAAATCAAATCATATAAAAGAAACGGCTTGGCGATCAATAGCATTAAACTTCATCGCATTAAATAGCATCGACACTACTATCAAGTTCTTAAAGGTGTGAACCTGGATCTCTACAGATAAAAACATCTAGCTTGGCCTGCGGTGCACGAAGAGCTTCCACAGTATTCTCATTTAATGGAGGAAGAGGTGTTGACGCTCTCGCGGTATGCTACTACCCCTGCTACACGGCAAACTTAATGTCATTCCCATCGAATGACGTTCGTTCAAAATGACATTATTTTGCTGCCACACGAAAAAATATAATGTCATGAAAACGACATTAGGTATTGAATGAGTTTACAGAACTCATTAGCCAGCGATCTCCGAGCTAATTTGTTATCTCGACACCAGAGACTTGGTGAGAATATACACCGAAAAACACGATTTCAAAAGCGTCACAAGCACTGTAATATTTCCGCGTCCGTATTATTGTGCGGTCGTTCATTTATGTATATAAAAATGCCAAATAGAATTGGAAAAAAATAAAACTCACTCTCGCTATCAGCCTTGCGTGGCTTGCGTGGTTAACATTCACAACATGGCGACGCCCAGCCCGCCCGCTTCGGACAGAATACTGCGTCACCGCTGCATTTTTCGACGCGATAGCTTGCTCTAAACGGTTGTATTCGCTTTTATTTTGTGCATTCCCATCCTTCGGTAACAATATAGGTGTGAAATATTAATAGTTTTTGAGGTAAATTTAAGAATTTCTTGATGCTAGGCTTAACTATGTACGGCGTACACTGTCGTCATAGCAACGACCCCGGGCGAAGTATTTCTCAAACTTTGCACTGAAATCTACATTTTCATTTCATCGAGTTGATTTACATGTGAAACAAAAAAACAAAGCCTTCGAATGCATTCATTACTGCCGTTAATAAAAGAAAGAAACGTTTCTTCGGCACTCAGTTAAGGAGGTTTGACTTGCTGTCATCTAGATGGCGCCACAGTATGTTATGCTTCTCGCGCGCTACGCTAGTCACTCCGAACCACCGTGCTCCCAACTAAAACTTGTGAGGACGGGCGGCAGTGCGCGGAAGGTGCGCCCGTAGCATGCGCAAAGCTTTTGCGGAAGCAGAGCTAATACTGTCTAATTTCATCATAGAGAGCATTTCACAAAATGACGTCCGCCATTTGCCTGCCGCCGCTGGCTGAGCTTTGGCTTGGTTTGGACTCGTGGTGGATAGCAGTGATCAACACGTTATTGAAATGAGGATTAGTATTTTCAAATCGGTGTCCATTAGCAAACTTTCAATACTTTTCAATACTTTTGGCAATGTATTGAAGCATACATCGAATTTTTTTTATGCTGTACTCTCTTTCCATCGTAATCGCCATCATTTGCAAATGTCATTAGTTTTTGCCGTGTAGCAGCGCGCAGAAAAAATGACATTAAGTCGAACAAATGTCATTCCATGAGAATGACATTAAATTTGCCGTGTGGCAGGGGTATAACTTCCCCACGAAAAAAAAAAATGCGCGAAAGCATAAAGCATATGGCTTTGGTCGCAAAGTTCCTGATAAGCAGGAATATGGTCGTGGCATTAAAGAAAAATTGAATGTATAAGAGGCAGCATGAAAGGCACAAATTTTATAAAACGTTAGCTGAAGGTTGGAATAAATGCCACAATACTGAACTTTCCGAATAAATCCGAATATATTTGCTATAGGGAATGAACGAAATAGGTCACCCAGAAAAAAAATCTTGTAGTTATCGAGCTAGACGAGCACGAAGAGGCAGCTTTGAAATATTATGAGTCACAACTGCAAAAATATTTCAGACTAAAAGCCAAAAAAGAAAACACTTGATAACTTCAGACCGAAGCGATAAAAATTTTCTGACAATAAATACCAACCGCTCGCCTTTAGCGGCGTCGAGTGGTGTCGTTGGAGAAAAAGAGCATCACGGAAAGGTTTCCAAGGACAGATGAAGAATGCGTCAGGATCCCATTTTTGTCGCGCTTCACTCTCGGCCGCGTTTACTTTGATGCGTTCTTTTTGTTTGATAATCGCACAGAGTCTTAATTATCGCTTATTTCTGTTTGCGTCTGTGGCAACGCTCTGATATTCCCAAGTTCATTTTTCGCATAATTCGTCCTGATTATACCATGTACTGCTGCTTTCACTTAAGCGAGAATACCTGCAAAGGAAGAACTTACGGCTTTTGGTGTGAATAGAACGTTCTATAAAATAGTTTCTGCGAAAAAGAAAAACGGGAGCCCATTAAAGTAGCAGGTACGTAAAACTCAATGTCATTAAGTATGTGGACCTTTAAGATGATAACCTTATTTCTTTTCATTTCATATCCTTATAGCCTAAAAGGCCAAGTCAAGCAAAAGATGCTTTTAAGGACTGTTCAGGAGAAAGATGCATTTGTCTATTTTATGCTGTTGAAGGGTGACCTGCAGTTCACACAACGAGCACTAACGTGCTCTTCGAAGTTCAAGATTGTGCACCGCTTAACACCACCAAAGCGTTCCGCATTTTGTTTAGCGTATGAACTCATTTGTTCCTCAGAAATAACATCTCTGCATTACAGTTTGCCTGAGCTGACCGCTGCATTCTTCAAGAGCTGTAACTAGGGGTGTCTAGTTCGAACTTTTCCTTCGGGGAATTACAAAAATAAAAAGAAACAATATCGCAATGGGTATTCGTGTGAAAAAACACTGGAAACACAACTGTTGGTCCTTTCGGGAAGAAGTATATTGAACGCAGAAGTGCACTGAAGAGGAGGTTTTTTACCTCCAATATTTAAAGAACAAAGAAGATACTTTATTCAGGGGAGTAATAAACTATACAGCCGGAGACGCGACTTACCAATGCAAAATAAATACGAAATCTCTCGATAACTCTCGATAAATCTCTCGAGCTCTAACCCAATGTTAACGGACTAAAAGGAGCTCGATGTGACGCTTTGGGGCTAATGACTAACTGTTTGACAGCGCATGCAACGTTCAGTGCCAGATGTATTTCACTGGTGAAATAATTGTTGTTAATCGCTTACTACAACAAACTTTCGCCTACTTGAAAAACATACTTTAGGACAAGTTTTCTTAGAAGCGAGCGTCCCTCTCATTATTGATTGGCAGCAATCTTCTCGTACTGAATATCTTCAAGAACAAATTAGAAATTAGTACCCATAATTCTGAACACACACAAAAAAGAATTGATGTTTACCTCCCAGCAGTTAACGTGTTCAGACTGGACGGGAACACTTTATTGAAGTGTTGGTTTGGAGGCAAAATCAGATTTTTTTTTGTTTTGTCTCGCATGCAACCTGGGAAGCGATAGTAGAAGCTCAAAGACCCTAGAAGAACTGTTGGAAATTCTGTACCCCCGCAGCAACACACTGGTGTATCGCTCGCGCACAGAATCAAGTACCCTCCTCAGCAGTGCAGGTTCAACATCAGCACGCGCTGTGATGATCATCTCCTTATAGGCGCGTTCGGACTGGTGAACTGCGAATGTGACGTGGCTTGCTCTCGTACACTCGCGACGGGCGCCGACCGACAAGAAGTGTTCACACGGGCGAGTCATGTTTGCGACTAACTTCCCGAGAAATCTCCCTCCCAGGGAGAATTCGCGGGGTGTTCTCTTCCTCTTGAACTCGCACATGATGGTGTGAGCGGAAGAAGTAGTGACCGTGCTGAAGCGTAATGCGGTTTCGAAAGCTCGGAAAGCTGTAGTGCACCAACGACGAAACCAGCGGTGCCTGTGTATGCGTCCGTGCTTGCGATGGCGGCAAGTAGCCAGCCGCGCGAGCGTCTCCAGACACAGTGGCTTGCGCACGACGAATGGCGCTACCGAAAATCAGTTTCCTTCTGGCGGCCGTGACGTGTTCGTGTCCACATGTAACGTACTGTTCCTCGACTACCACATGCGGAGAAAAGGCCGAGGACACACACGCATCACCTAAGGACGCGTAGTGAGAGCAATCCAATCGCGAAAAACCATATTGTCAATCGCGAATCAGGGAAAATTACTCGCAGTAATCGTCCCGATATCACAAAGGTAGCATGCACGTATATGAGCGCATGACCTGTTCTCTGATAAATGTTCAAGAGAACTTCGATACCTCTTTCGCGGGCCCAGGACGTCGCCCCCGCCTTAGGGACCGCAAAGGACCCAACTACCCTGATTCCCGACGCCTGTGGCAAATAAAGTTCTCTCTATCTCTGCGTTTCAGTATGTTTTTTTTAGAGCCACAAGAAATTGCAGCTGTGCTTTATAATTCGAATGAAGAAATTATATAATGACGTCGTTGATTGCCTTCGCGGAATATTTCATGACAATGACACGAACACCTCGTGAAATGTTCGTGTTTCGCTTTTTTTTTTCCCCTCTATTTTCGTGTCTGATGTTATTTTCTCCGTTTTGTATAAATTTCGTGTTCCTTTCTTGTATTTGACTTGTACCGCGTTCTTGTACCGATATTACGGTTTTTTCCATCTGTATATACCTTTTTTTCGATTTGGCCCCCTCACCCAATGCTCTTCGGGGCCTGTGAGGTACTAATAAATAAATAAATAAATAAATTGTAGACAACAACAGCATACACGACTGAAGGGACGATGCGGCCGGCCGCCGAAGCGTGTATATTTACACACGGACGCCTGGAACGGGCGTGCGCCCAAGCGGCTGCCGCCCGCCTTGGCTTGAATTTCTGGCGGAGCAAGAAGCCAGATATTATCGTCACGTGCTGACATGTCATACCCCGCGAGAGCGCGGATTCATTCGAGAGTTCTGCGACATGATGTCGCGTCGCAAGAATTCTGAGCGACTGCCCCAAAAGTGTCGCCGGCGACTTCTTCGAGGCTCTCCCTACGCGTGAATCGGCTTATGTCTCCAGTGTGAACGCGCCTTCACAGGCACATAAATAAAAGCCTTATTTATTATGTAGCCCCCCCTCCCATGAAGCATGCCGATTTCAATTCTTCGTCCAGCACATACGCTCTAGGCCTCCTTGTTGACGGCCCAGAAACTGCAGAAGCAAATTTGTTTGAAAATCCTCAAAAACGCTGTATCAGCTGGAAGCCGGTGCCCCGGGTGCTTGGAAGCTCAAAACTTCGCCGCCAGAAGCTTGTTCTTCTCCATGGTTATCTATGCGACAACCATGTCCACTTTTTCTTTTGTGTGATAATCTTCCTTCACTCCGCGACGTCATTGCGAGGTCGATGCTGTCACACGCCACAAGCGAGAATGGCGTGAGCCTTTCTTTTTGCCGTTTCCGTAAACAACGGTCACGCAGTTGCTATGACGTCGGATCGCAAGCTCAGTCACAGCTTGAAATGAGTTTCGACAAAGAGCGAAGCGAAACTGGTATCGAGACAAACTAGAAAGGGCGCGAAAAAGAAATGCCCTGCCCGCACCGCCATTTGGCGCAAAGGGTATCCGTTCCGACATTCTGGACCTCAAGTGACTCAGAAATGTGATGAAAAGCGCAGGGATGACGAATATCTCCTAAATGCGCTCACCACTGCTGAGTTACAGTGTGAAGCTACCTACCAGGGTGACTTTTATAGTGCGAAAGCACTACTTTAACGGGTTAAACCTGGTAATCTTGTGATACGTGTCTCTGACCTTGAGGGTGAAGAAATAAAATAACTATTGCCGCGACTAGGGTGTCGAACTCGTGGTGGCGAAAACAGTGGCCACTGCACGAGAGCACTAGGCTATCACTTTCTTTTTGATCATAGCTCTTATTAGAATGATGATATATTTTCTGTACATGAGCTACCTACAAGCATTAAGAAAGCAGTGGCACATCAACACACATAAGCCATGAAGCACGAGAGAAGAGTCAATTCGCAACCCATCGCTAACATCTCATAACACGACACAACAAGTGAATAACAGCACCAGGAGTGAGTGCCACTGCAGTTCAGACTCGTTCTGAGCATATGATTGTTTGAGGTGTACAGTCATGCTACAGAAATGGTCTCTAGCATTAAGAACAGATTCACAATGTCGGTATAACATGCGTGTTTTCCATACGCTATTTAATCAATGAAAAATAAAACATGTTACTTTTATTGCGATGGACCACAGGGTTCACCGACAAATGATAGTGCAGTGAGAAATCGTACAGAATGCGGCATCAAATTGTCTTTTTTTTTTTCAGTGTCCGTTCCATGATGTCCCATAAGAGTATTGCATCTTTGCAATTAATGAAACAATGCTGTAGACACTAAAACACCCTTTTTCTTTACTCATGCTTTAACCGGTAATGTTTCCGTGTTACAGCTTAAAGAATTTTTTTTTTGTACATGGCGAGAAGGGCATTTTACGTAGTCTCTTGAGTACGTCATGTCCCGGTAAACCAAAATACACAGAGCGGCACATTGCCGGAGGAAAGCACATACAGATTGTCTTCGTGCAGCCGTTTCCTCGACACGGAAAAAAGGAGCTCAGGGGAAAAACGAACAAGTAGGAGACGAACGAACAAATACGCGTCATACATGAATCCCCACAAACACGGACGACCAGAACCATTAGAAGAGACAATGATGCTCGGTAAGGCATGAACTAAATTTCTTGCAGGAATGCACGTACTATTGGGTGTGTAGCGTCCCGGAAAAACTTGAAACGTGACACCATCGTGACGCCTCATTGATTGAAAAGACGAATCCCACACAAAAGTGACGAAAACTCTGTGGCAACGCTAGATATAAAGTCTTGTGAAATTAATAATTTGCAGTATATATTAAATTTTTAGTGCCACCGCAGCCGATCACGAGTCGTGTTGAACTGCAACACTGCGGTCCGTCGTTTTCATTACACCTTGGTGACCGGCCAAAATACCTTCGTGTGCAAGCTTAAGCATGTTTTCCCGCAGCTGTCGCGGAACAACGAGCTGTTCGACTTCTTTCCGGCACGGCATCTTGTGCTTTCGAAATAAGATTCCGTCGCTAAGGAAATATTGCGTCTCATGCGCTCTAGTTACAACTGTGGTGCCGACGGCTTCGAAGCAAGGGCGTAACGTATCGTCGCTGCGCTGGAACTCTTGCAGCAGACTGCGGCTTATGGTTGTAGCGGACGTCGTTACCACTGGCAAATGAGACGCTGGATGTTTCGCCTGCGCAACCACTATCATCGGGTCTGTCTCGTAGGTGCCAGATAAACATGCCATATGTCAAATGTGCAGGTTCAGGACCCAACACGGAAGGTTCTCGTCCTCTGGTCCACGCTTCCGGTGAATCACCACGTCCTGATGGCGTCGAATTGTCTCGATGGGCACATGATGAGAGATCGCCTCCACAGTCAGCGGCGACGACGTTGGTGCTGCACTCAGAATCTTTAGGCCCTGCACTCCGAGATTTGCCTGGAGGGCCGAGAAGCTCAGGCTGTCTTCGGTCGAAGGGAGACAGCACACCCTCCATGTTCCCAAGAACCACATCGTTTAAAGGGTCAGCCATGCATTTTGCTCGAACCGTGCCGTTGAAGAAGGGTGTGTCCAGGAAGACAGTAGCTTCCGGCAGGTAATAAATGGTGCGGTCGAGCAGGAATACAGGACTTTTCGATCCAGTAAACTTTGCGTCCGGAACCAAGGATTGTCAGACAGCACCCTTGCGGTGTGCGTTGTATATATCGTTTTTTCACAAACTTGCATCTGCGACGCGTACAGAACAGATTAGCTTAACCTCTAATGGGACTTAACCTGAGTCTAGTATCGTCGCCAGACGTGCCGATGACCCAGCAAAGCAAAACCATGAGCCAACAGGGCTAAATACATGTTTTCGCACGTCTATGTCAGTTTAACTACGTTAAAATCCTAGCATTTTTTCCGCCTCGTACCGCGCGTGAAAATTTGTTAATAGAAATTTTTTCCTCGGTTAGGCTGTTTGAACGGCGATCTCCAGTTCTGCTAATACATCATACCCCTGAAACAAAATTGGAAAAGTTAATTATTTATTTACGCATGTATTATGTAATTACGTATTACGCACTATTCTGATGGGCAAACACCGAGCAAAGATCTTGCGATGTTTATATGCTTGCGGTGTTTGTGGGTGAAATAAAGAAATAAAAATAAACCAAATAAATACCCGCGACTGGGATTGGAACCCGCGGCGCTGCGGACAGATCAGCTTCGCTGGCCACTGAGCGAGAGCACTAGACTATCGCCCTATTTTTTTTATAATTTATGAACCTCTTGATATGTTTTTTTTCTAATTGGACTGAACATATTATGGAAAGCTAGAATGAGAAACTGGCATGATTTGTTTCATCGGAATCTCATTTTTCCCAAATGATTGCTCAAGGGTGGGAAGTGCATGAACAAAGCGACTTTTAACCGGAGTAGCATTCTCTCTTGGTGAAGTGCTCGGCCTTACTTCCTGTCCAGTGCTCTGTTACTCTGTCTTTTTGAGACGTCTTTCGTGGTTTTTCGCTAAAAACTCTGTAAATAGCTAATGTAAATATCACATATTGTCAGTCTAAGAAATACCATATTAAAATAAAGACTATCGTAGCAGCCTAACACGCCTCGTGTTAAACTGCAACACACTATCACGTGGCGCTTTGCACATTGACTTCTTCATCAATTAATACTGCTATCAAACTAATATTCGTGTGTTGTGCTATGTGTAATGAGCGAGTAAATATTCATTGGCATCCGCCAAAGCGCAGCTATGCTGCTGGAAAGGAAAGCTGTAGAGGTTTATCATAAACTTAAGACTTGACAAATTCGCCTGGCCCTGGGTTCGAGCCCGGGACGACCGCTTGACTGGAGCAGTAATGACAGAGAGATGTGTGCTGCATGCGTTGGTGCGGACAACGCTGGGGCAGAAACAAGGCCCTAGTGCAATGCGCGTTGACGTTGACAGCATTGCTGTACTGCATTCTTAGAAAAAAAAAATGGTAGTGAAAACGTAGTAACGGCTGCTGTTACAACCTTTTTTTAACCCTTACTACCTATGTACTATGTTGCTACGACTTTGTTACAACCTCGAAAGAAAATTAAGTAGTAACAAGGTAGTAACTTCTGCTGTTACTACGTTTTTTGGCAGTTACTACACTTGTACTACCTAATTATAACCCTGGTAGTATCCATTACTACCTTGATCTGGAAATGGATGATCGGAATATGCACATGCACGTATACTAACATTCCCGGTGACATTGCTACTCAATGCCCCATGTTTTTATATAATGAAAAGGGTTTTCGAATTGACAGCAAATCTAACAAAATTGCCAGTGCTGTTTTTTGTTTTCAATACAACATACGCAACGCGTATGTGTTCCATTCTTTAGTTTGATTTCTTAGTTGCACTTTTTCACCAACCCCAAGCTATTGTGCCTGACTTGTGCTCATTTTTCCTTCTGATTTACTACAAGATGCGCAAAAATGGGCGTTGAGTTTTTGGTGTCATGTTCATGCACTCCTTGTGACACATTAGAAAGCCACCACGAAGTCAGGTATTCATGCCTTTCGACAATAAAAACTCAGCAGAGACTCTTTTTCGTTAACACAGAAGATTTCATTATGTCATTGGCCATCAGCCACTGAAAGGTCCTTCTCAACAACATTGTTGTCCCGTGCGAGAATGTAGATGCTGCTGCCACATTTACACGCAATGGAAAGAACAAGAAACAACTGTGGCTGCACATATCACGCCACATATGTTGACAAGTTTACGTCTGGTGAAGTTTTCCCCCTTTTTACGGAAGTTCTTCCATGCAATAAAGAAAATAAACCGGTGGCGTGGCGTAGTGTTTAGCGTGGTAGGATAGAGAGTCTAAGGTCCGCGGTTCGAATCCTCGTGAAAGTAGGCAATTTCTTCCTCTGTTTTGTTTTTGCTCGTTTTTTTTTATTTTGGCTCTTATTTTGCACTATTATTATCTTGTAGGCATAAGATCCTGATGTCAAAAGTCGTTATATTTTTTCGTAAGGTGTTTTCCCTCCAGAGGTAGTAAATGCTCCTACCTTGCAGCTACTTCGTACAGTTACTACCCAGGTAGTCATATATGTGACAGTCGTTGCTACCCCAAAATGTAGTAACCTCATCTACCTTTTTTTTAGAGTGTGGAGCATAGGCCGCCATCGTACATTGGGCAAATTGGCACTGACGAGGAAAAAGCTAAATACGCATATAACTGGCTCCTTGGGCCTGTGGACACCTCAATCGCGCTTTCGGGTATGTGTCGGTGTTGTCCACCGGGAAAAAACTTCTTTCACACAATATTTTGCGCTTAGCAACACTAAACCACCACCCACTGTTTTAATTCGCAAGCTAATTAAAACATTCTGCCTCTTACCTTGTTCCCACCGCAGGCCCCAATATAGCCCCAGGGTAATAAGGATCAAAAGCAAGTTACTTTTTTAAAAATTTAATCTAAAAAGAAGCATCCGGCATTTACATAACCTGGCTTTTCTTTCTCAATTCATCCGGCGTCGCTCCGCATGAGTGTTCGCTAGCTAGCACTTGCTGGTGTGGCAGAAAATGTCAGGAATCTTGCTGAGATGTAGTGTGTTGCAAAGGAAAGAGTAGAAATGGAAAAAGCTCGTACGACACTTAACCTACCCGTAAGAGCGCAGTGTGATAGCGTTAGAGGTCCCTCACGAACACGTGCACCTCCCTCATAGATTTGCAGATTGCGAGGTGTCCTCACACCACTGCTGGCGCTGTGTTGCACCTGTTAAGCGTTGCGTCGTTGCCCGGCAGATGGCCGTTTCAAACACAGCCACAAGTGGAACTTGTGTGACCCATGTTGCTCTTGCCGAACTCTCGTAAGGCTCTTTTTTCCATAAGTATTTCTTCGGGAGACTGTCTATCTCTCGGCGGATGAGCTGATGCGCAGTGCCACGATGGGCAAGTGGCAACCTGCCATGGTGCATAGGTTGCCCGCAACCCGTTGTGCATGTGGGCCACCAGTTTTTACGTGACATGTACGGACGCCGACTTTTCTCGAGAACGGGAGCTATAATGCTATCGCATGAGTATATAATTAAGGTAAGAAAAATGTATACAGGGAAAGGGCCCCGTCACATGCTACCGTCAGAATCTAGACAGCCTTGTTTCGGTACTCTGATAGTATTAACAGGACGGTCAAGGGACCAGTCTCCAGGATGACCCCACCCAATAGATGCGCTGAAAAGTGGAAGGGGTAGTTCAGAACAAAACGGATTTATACTGTTATTGCGAAAACAGTGCTTCTGTAACTACCCTGGAGATCTGGGGTCTGTTGAAGTGAAGCCTCCCGCTCAAGCGAGTAGCCACCATCCTCCCCACCGCCCTCTAGAAGCACTGCTCACCAGCCACCTATCCACCATACCTATCAAGCTAGGGGCTCCACACCCATGCTCTGCCACCCTCGATCAATCGTCTCACCCCTCTCCCGCACACGACACCCTTAAGCAACCCCATCCAACACCCTCGAAAGGGAGCGCCTGAAGCCAGATACAATGGCGAAGAGACGGTGGATAGGTGGAGGCTTTTCGAGCGGCATACCTGGCACCCCTAGTGGATCGCAGCGGATCCGAATAACGTTCGGACACTATCCTGGCCGGTGTTGTGCCATAGAGGTGGTCCCGTAGCGCTCGCCACCCGTTTCGTGGCTGTGCGCTGCCAGCTCTCCTGGCGGTAGCGAAGACTCCGAGTCCGGCGTCGGTGAGATCAAGAAAACGCTTTATACACTATGTACAGGGCATTATACAGTACAACATCGGCACGGGGGCCGAGAGCTACACGACGCGACTGTTCTCGCACAGCGACGATCAGCGAGACACCAACGCGTCACACCATCAGACTCCAGTCGTGAGCAGCACTCGACTCATGGTGGGTCGGTCACTCGGTCACTCTCTCACACTTCCCAAGCTGCAGCGGTGGGGCTTTTGTAGCCTGAGGAACGGTGGCCCCTCAGAACTGGCCAATCCAAAGGCAGCACTCGACGGCAGTCCGAAAGGACCAACCAGCGACCGCGCCGGCCACCCGCTTCAAATTTTGCCGCGCGCGGTGACGCCCCGGGGAAAGGGAAACCGGCGCCTCGTAGTCTGGCACCCAGCGACGTGTGCAGGCACGCTGCTCACCGATGCTTCTCCTTAAGACCCCGCTGACTTACGGCGCAGCATCGTCGCTTGTCAAGGGAGCGTTAGGGCGCGTTGCCTTGCGGCGCAGCACCAGGGCTTGTTAAAGGGACGTTCGTAGCAGAAAGTTTGCGGCCTGCAGATTTGGAATCTGGGCGGGTTTCGCGGCATAACAGCACCCCCGCCATCAGATAAGGCGCCGGGAAGACGAGCTGCTTCCACGTGGCTCGGATGCCAGGCGCGCATCTTCTCAGGCTCTTCCAAGTTCACGTCCAGGTAACTTCACGTGCACCAGGTCCCACTCGCCGGGCCAGGTGCTGTGCTCACAGCGTTGTCGCCAAGGCACCTCGACCAGCTTCGCTGCTCTCGTTCCGATCCCCTTGCTTCTCGCCACTGGTCATGGTTGGTCGTTCTGCAGACTACAAAACCGACCGGCAAAAGGCAACACCCAACACGAGCAAGTGCCCTCTGTCTCTCGTCAAACACCAGACAAAGCCATAATCCAAATTAACCTAATTAAATTGATGTCCCCCTTTTTCTCCCGCTGCAACAAGAGGCATGCGTACGATCTGGTACACAAGGTTTAAACAACCATTGTACAAAGTATCCACACACCAAAATTGCAGGAGAACTTAATAATCAGCAATAATAATGAAAATCATATTGGTCCCCTTGACATCATTTGGACCGAAAACACACTACTGAGGAAGCAAATGAGGTCATTCATTTTTGCCCCTTTCTTTCTTCGAACATGACAGTTTGTCGCAAAGCGAGAGAAGGTAAGTAACGAGGAGGTCACTGAAAGAAGCGAGGCCTAAAATGCACGATTTAGAGCATCGGCGTTCGCCTTCAACCTTCCCTTCTTATAGCGGACGGGATTATGCTGCTGGAGGGTCATGCTCCACCTCAGCAAACGATCGCTTTTAGACTAAATGTTACTTAACCAGGTTAGAGGGAGTGGTCCGTTTCCACAACAAACTCAGAACCGGAGACACAACAAGCCAGCTTCTGAACTGCCCACACAAGGCAGGCGCACTCTCTCTCCTCTGCCTCTTCCCTACAACTTAGTTTGCAACTCAAATACAAAATTGGTCGTTCATGACCACTAGCATCTTCTTGGCCTAGCACCGCTCCCATTCCGCGATCGCTCGCGTAACATTCAAAGATAAAACCTTTCGGAAAGTCTGGTGCCGTTAGAACCGGCTTATGGCTCAAGGCTTGTTTCAATATTTGGAACGCATTCTCTTTCTTCGAGTCCCACGTCACCTTAACGGGCTCCGATTTTCGAAGCGCGTCTGTCAGCGGGTTGGCAAGGTCAGAGTAGTCTCTCCCATAGTGTTGGTAATATCCAGCTAAACCTAAAAAAGCCCTTATATCCGTCTTAGTGGTTGGCTGGGGATAGTTTACAATAGCGGCTACCTTGATGTCGGAAGGTCTACGCCGGCCGCGCCCCACCACATAGCCCAAATAAGTCACTTCACTGTAACCTAGGTGACATTTAGCTGGTTTGACAGCAAGGCCTGTCTCTTTCAACCTGCACAATACGATTCGAAAGTGCTCGAGATGTTCTTCCCAAGTGTCCGAAAAGATGGCAACATCGTCGAGGTATGGCAATGCGAACCCGCCGAAACCATGAATCACTCTGCCCATCAGGCTAGAGAAACAATACGGCCCGTTTCTAAGTGCGAAGCTCAAATTTTGGTTTGCCTCCATCTTTCTTTTTACAGCTGAGTGATTGACCAAAAAACAAACACAAAATAAAAGAAAGATGTATTCTTAGAATCCACAAACTTCAGCCGCGCCCTGCGCGGTCGCGGTCGGACGGTCGCTCTACCAGCCGACGCTTCACAGAAGCTGAGGGGCTGATTAGTTACGCCTCTCCGCGACATGCATCCAAAGCCTAGGCAGCGCTTGGAAGGCCGAAAGCGAGAGGGGCGCTTCCTCCTTTCTCGGTCCCAGTCATGTCGTTCCCCTTTCTGACTAGCGCGTGCACTGTGGCGCTCTTTTGTGTGGCGACCGCGCACCCTTCTCTGGAGTCCATCACGCCCGTCCCGAATCCTAGGAATTATTCTGCGGTTCTTCCACAGCGGCATAGTACGCCTTAGACCAGGCTGCGCCTGGTGAGTCGGCTTTCCTTTTACGCGACGCCTGCGAACTCTTGGGCTTCAAGGTGACAATTTCGGGCTCTTACGCACATTGCCGGCCCTCGATCGTACAAGTTTCTTCCGCACTTTTCCCTTTTTAGCGCAACCATTCACATTGGTTTTTCTTCTACGCCGCCGCTTTTTGGGAACTGCCCTAGCGGATCTGTTGTGCGATTCTCCGGTTATTTCGGTGCCCTCATCCTTCAAGCTACCAGCCTTCGTCTGACCAGCAAAATCTGGTCTTGAAGAATTCATGCACTCGTCCCGAGCAAGACTTTCCTCGCGCAGCGACAAAACCTGCGCTTTTCTAGCAGTGTCAGACGACGGTTCACCTGACGAACCGTTCGGTGCTGTTTCCTTCGAGCACAATAGCTCGTTTTCCGGCAGTCTATCACAAGACGGAGTTTGACCTTCTCTAAGCTGTTCCTTGTCTCGATGCAGCGTTGAGCGGCATTCCTCGCGTACGATCGAACTCTCAGTTGGCGCTATCGGTGCGCCACTACCCGTCGCGAGCTCAGAGCGACCTGTCTCAATTTCCGCAGAGAACAGCTGCTCGATCTCCTGTGGTCTACATCTTGGCGCTACGCCTTCATCTTTCAGGATCGCAGCGGTAATCTCTGCAACATCGCACTTTACCGCTAACGCTGCGCTCTGGCTTGGCGCTTCAGCGTTACCGTCATGCGACTCAAAGCCACGCTCTGGGCCGCAGATTAGAGCCTCAATGTGATTATCCTCGCACACGAGCTCAAATCTCTCGAGGTATCTATCCATATCCTCGCCGACGACCACGGGCGGCAGTTGGTCGCTTATTCTCGGACCGAGGGAACTGTCGTAGAAGCAAGAATAGGCGTCGGCGAGGTTTCTAGGAGCTCCAGCTCCATCATTCTTACCTCGTGCTCTCTAAGCGCCTGGCGCCCCCGCCTCTCCTCTTCTTCCCTCTCGCGACGTTCCTTTTCCCTCTTTTCCTCCCGCTCACGCCGTTCAGTAAGATCAGCCCAGGCCTCTTCGGCTTCCTCAGCCGTCACGTCCTCGGTCCTCATGACCGCAAGGATCGCATTCTTTCTTTTTGCTGGGCCCAAATCAATGCCCAACTCCTCACAAATTTGGAGAAGTTCTTTGACCTTGTAACCCTCCATCGTTCACAATACCCTCTTGCTGTTTGCCCTTTTAGAGAATACTTGCCGTACACTACTATATCACTACTAGTTAGCCACGCGCAAGCATTTTACACACTGCCTTATTTTTCCCTTCAGCATCCCTTGGCTTTCAAAACACTCTTCCTAGGCTTGAAACACACAAGGTTAACACAATGCTACACCAAATTTCTCTAAGCTACCATAACCTGTGTTAGAGAAAGTCTGGCGTTTGAGGAAAACTTCAGGCGCTCACCACGCCGAGGTAGCTGATGTCGGTCGATCCCACCGCTGCCACGAATGTTGTGACTTTGGGGCATCCCACGGCTGCCACCAATGTTGTGCCATAGAGGTGGTCCCGTAGCGCTCGCCACCCGTTTCGTGGCTGTGCGCTGCCAGCTCTCCTGGCGGTAGCGAGGACTCCGAGTCCGGCGTCGGTGAGATCAAGAAAACGCTTTATACACTATGTACAGGGCATTATACAGTACAACATCGGCACGGGGGCCGAGAGCTACACGACGCGACTCAGCGAGACACCAACGCGTCACACCATCAGACTCCAGTCGTGAGCAGCACTCGACTCATGGTGGGTCGGTCACTCGGTCACTCTCTCACACTTCCCAAGCTGAAGCGGTGGGGCTTTTATAGCCTGAGGAACGGTGGCCCCTCAGAACTGGCCAATCCAAAGGCAGCACTCGACGGCAGTCCGAAAGGACCAACCAGCGACCGCGCCGGCCACCCGCTTCAAATTTTGCCGCGCGCGGTGACGCCCCGGGGAAAGGGAAACCGGCGCCTCGTAGTCTGGCACCCAGCGACGTGTCCAGGCACGCTGCTCGCCGATGCTTCTCCTTAAGACCCCGCTGACTTACGGCGCAGCATCGTCGCTTGTCAAGGGAGCGTTAGGGCGCGTTGCCTTGCGGCGCAGCACCAGGGCTTGTCAAAGGGACGTTCGTAGCAGAAAGTTTGCGGCCTGCAGATTTGGAATCTGGGCGGGTTTCCCGGCAGAACACCGGGAAGGTGCCCGGAATTGCGCCTACCATAGGGTGCTCTTGAGGAGGCCTCTTCCAGGTCTGAAGGGTGCTTCTGCGCCCTTCGCTGTGGTATCTGGTGTGAACAGCCAAATTTTACGGACCATGATTACACAAAGGCCCATGGTAAGCTCGGTATAAAGACTCTCGCTGTCAAAGCGACGGCGAAATAGAACTAAAAAATACAGTAGGAAGGCCAGCTGCACTCTAGCAGCACTACCCACCAGCGACCTGCCCTATATAGGACCTGGCCACGCACCCACCACCACCTCGACCCATTTCACCCATCTTCACCCTTTATGAAAATTCTGTGGAAAGTGTGAAGGCTCGGCTTAGAGTAAAACATTCAATAGAGAAATGTATCGAATTATCGAGGCTAAGTCTGACTGCTTTCGCATAATTTTCGAATCAGATGTTCAATAATCTGGTAACTTTTCTTCAGGGTCGGGTTAATACAGGCGGGTATTCTGGATACGATCGAAAAAATGAATGTGGAACGCTATTTCACAGTGGTCTAACCTCTGTTAACGCAAAGGAATCAGAATGGCGAAAAATGGAGAGTATCTTGATGGCTTTTCCTACAAGGTGTCTCATTTGGCTCAGACAATCGAGCAGCTCTGTGGTCAAGAGATCTCTAAGCAACTGTCTTCGCTCCTACAAGCCCAGTCGTGGCACTTGTTACAAATGTACATTCCACCCGGGACTCAGTCAAGTAAGTATTTCATAACCGAATGGAAGGAATATTGGTTTTCCAGACGTTTCCAATGCAAGCTGAAGTGCTAGGATAAAAAAAAAGTATTTATATGGTTCTGGACACTGATCTCCACTAGGGGAGCTGGATGCCGCATCGGGCGCCCGAAAGTGAAGCCACCGGAAGTAAGCGGCCTTGTCCCGGAAGTCAGCCTTTGGCAGTGCATGAAATCGGACCTCAGCACGGTTTTTCAGTACCAGTTTTGTTTTCCCACTTAGCATTTCGTCTTATCGTCGTTCTCGTCTTTTTACACGACAATGCCTACCTGTTGCGCCGTCAATTGAGCGAGGAGACCAGCGAAGACTTCGGGAAAGACGTTTCAAAAATAAGGGTCCATTGCATCGCAATGGGACGACACTAGCAGCCTCGTCTACTCGGCTCGGTGTCGTCTCGTTTGCCTAGCTTCGCCTACTCTGCTCTTTACTGTGATGCTTGTTCCCACGCTCAAGCCCAAGATATGCTGTCAATGGGGGATGAATTTAAGACAGAATAGGTTGAAACATTCACCAGGCAGCTTACTTTGCAGCGACCATTTTAACGAATTATGTTTAGACCAAATCGGAGCGAGGGCTAGGCTACTATCTGGTGAGGTGTCGACGGTGTTCGGTTGGTTCGCATTAGCGCCTCCAAAAGGTATGGTAATGCTTTTTCGACGCAGCGTGTCATGTACTGGTTCGTATTATAGGAAGTTCAGCCTGAATGGGCTTTAATTCGTGGTGCTTGGTGCAGTTGACTTCTAACAGCGCTTCTCACGCGCACTGCAGCATTTGTCTTTCTTGTCAGTCATTCCTCTCGCGCTGTACCTTTTCTTTGCTGCACGAAGAATCGGTTTTAAGATGACCTAGCCTCATCGTCATTCCACTACTTCTCCTTTACGCTCGGAAGACAAGAACCAGGCAAGAACATAGTGTTTAATGCACGTACCCCTTTGCCGACGCAGGGTGAGACCTGCATGCCTGTTTTCTTTGCTTTCGCAGAAATTACAGGGTTCTGCACAAAATGCTCACATTTCTCGCGTTCAGCTTGCTTGTTCCTTTCATGTGACAGCAGACATTACACGAGAACAACGCAAAAAAACTGAGAACGAAAGGGCGAAAGACGCGACTTTTTGCATTGAAATACACAGCAGACACCCGACTTCCGGGACAAGTGGTCCAACTTCCGGTGGCTTCGCTCGTGCTCGTCTCTGAAAGCCGGAATGCGGCATCCAGCTACCTATTGGAGATCAGTGGTCCTGGATGAGCTGAGTTTTGCGCAATTATTCAGGAAAACGAGTCATCAGAGAGTTATCGCGTAAATGAAAGACACAATAATTATTGATACCTATTATAGTCCAACGCTACTTATTTTTGGTACTATTCGGCCAAGGTAAAATTTTGGCGTTGCCGGGCGAAATTTTGGATGACCCGGCCCAAAGTTTGGAAATGGCCATGGCCGAATATGAAGGTCATCATTGCGTCGTGCATGGTCAATTATTGTTGGACATCGATTTGGGTGCAAATTGGCCAAGGTAAAATTTCTCGGGTGGCTCGGGCCAAACATTGAAAATGTCCCGCACCAAATGTGGAGGCACCGTCGTGTTTGCCGCGGTCGATTATGGTTGGGCATCGATTTTGGTGCAAAAATTTCTGAAGTGGCCCCAGCCAAAATTTGGAAGTAGCCTGAGCCAGATTTAGACGCCGCCATCTTGTCGGGGACTGTCGATTTGGGATTGGCTAGGCCAAATTTGGAGGTAAGTATGTGTCATGCTCTTCTGAACTCAACATGACGCATCCTTGGTATCGGCACCGACAAGGTCAGACAATCTTCTTGGTAGTTGTTGATGAGTGTATGAGTGCTTTCGCACCTACAGTCTACATCTCGTTGATGTCTACATCTTCGTTGAAGCAGGTATGAGCATGAAATGCATTGCTGGAAATTCGAAGAAAGTCGGAAGAAGGCTAATGGACAGTGGTACCAGCAATCGTGTCTTCGTTAGGTCCTACGGCGACTGGACGTGGCCGCGCCTTCCTCCCCTTTTATTTAGCGCAAGTGGTCTCCCTGGCTGCTTTCATGGCATATGGATCTGCCGTCACTAGCCGTTTTTCTTCTAGCTGGACAGCAAGAAGCGGCGACCGTACGCCGAACGTTTGGAAGCGCGAACTAACTGAGGAAATTTTATGAAGACAATGATTTCAAACATTAAGCGCGAGAGGCGCAGATTGTTTGTAAAACTACGGCGCAAAGTGAGTTTGCGCGTATTTTTCTTGGAAGCAGCAATGCAAATGTGTGCTCTGCGATTCAGATTTTCTTCTTGGTCTTCCTTTTATTTATTGCTTTTCACCTCTTATTGATTTATTTAGGTCTTATCTTTTTTATATTCCTGTCTTGGTTTTTTTCTTTTCTTATCTACCTCCCACAAATTTAGGCTTATTCGGACCCTTTACCACCCTCAACCATATCTGTCACTAAATCTGAGTTGACCCTTCTTTATGATCTCATCTCATTTCTGCTGCATCTAATCCGAAAAACTGATAGCCACCGCCTGGTGATGGTCAGTCCCCGTTAGTGGATATGCGCCATTATATATCTAAGATGACAAAAAACTGTGCCGATGTCTCTGTGGCCTAGTATATCCTGAAACGAATCTCCTCTGTTTGCACTGAGCTGGTTCGAATTGTATACTCAAGTCTGTGGTATGAGCATTTTTTGTGCTCGATATCATTTAGACGAAAAATTTTAGAACGTTTATGATATTTCCGGCCCATGACTCAGCATGATTACAAGGCAATATCATCTTGTATTTATCGACGACGGGAGCTTAAACAATGTAGTGCTTGAAAAGATTTCATTCTTAAAAGAGCGCCAGCTAAAGCCTAATTGCGGTTACTTCACGTAAGTTACTTCACGTAAGTCATACCTTTTTCTGCTAGACGCCAGTACAGATGATTTGCGCGCATGTGGAGCTAGCAGCGGGAAAGAACAAGTGCCCTTTAGCTTAGACAGCTCTTGATGATGATGATGAAAAGTATTTAATAATATTTACAGAGAGGTTCACAGGGAAGCAGCCTCTAGTGGGCCGCTCCCGTTACAATACTAGGTCTATTCCCTTATTCAGGAACCCATTTGGTTTGAACCGCCACACGAGCTAACAGAACCAGGGCTTGTGGCCCGTTGGGTCCAGGCAGCCGAGAAGGGCCGCCTCCCAGTCCTCTCGAGCAGGGGAATGGGTTCGGAGTGAATGAGAAGGATTTCACTGGCATGCCCAGACGATGTGAAAGGTGTCAGCAACCTCCCCACAGAAAAAGCAGAGGCCAGAGAAGGAAGGATTGAAATGTTTGAGTACTGCCGGGCACAGTTGAGTGCTAGGAAAGAGCCTGAGAAGTATTCTTTCGCCCGCTTTTCCTAGGCCCTTGAGAGCTGCCGGGTACTGACGTTGCGAGCCCAGGTAATGAGCGGATATATCTTTGAATGTTAAAAGAGGACAGGTGTCCTGATCCAGACCGGGAGGGACTACGTGGAGGGCCAGGTTAGTGAGTACGCGGGCGGCCGAGTTGGCGGCCTCGTTCCCTAGCAAACCCTGGGAACCTGGAGTCCAAATGAGAAATCGGATCGTGGGGTCCTGATCCCGAGCTGCTGTTCGAAGTATTCTTTGGGCGGTAGGCGTTATCCAGCCCAGCTCATAATCCCGAAAGGCCCCTCCGAGTCGGATAAGATGAATTTAGATTGAGGGTGGGAGGCAGCCAGGGCGATTGCTACCTCCTCCGCATGGGTTGCCCTGGGGCCTTAGAAGTGAGGCCGTCCACCTGTCTTTCCTCGTGAATGACTGCCGCCGTGTGCCATTCTCCCCTGGAATGTTGTGGGCCCGCAACATCTACGTAGAAAACCGTGTGCTTGGAGCCATAATTGCGGTGCAGGGCATTCGCCTGGGCCTGACGCCATCCACTGTGGTCTTCTCTGTTCATTGTGGTAGGAAGGGGTCGAACACGGAGGGCGCCTCTCCATAGTCCGGGCACTCGTACCCTTTCCTCAATGTGATGGTCGTGTTGTATATATAGCCGGTCCAGAAAGCGACGACCGGGCACAGTCTTAGCAAGACGGGTGTATTGATTAGTGAGGTGCGCCTCGCGCAGCTCCCGATAGGTGTTCATCACCCCCAATGCAAGGAGCCTCGCATTGGAAGTAGAGATCGGGAGGTCGAGAGCCCTCTTGACCATCTTGCGGAGAGTACCCTCCAAGATTTCTTCATCACGCTTGCGCAAGTGCTGGTATGGAGTCGAATAAAGACTAAAGAACTCGTCACAAAATCATGGGCGAGTCGCATTGCATCCTTACTGGTCACGCCCCCACGCTTGTAGGAGACGCGGGAGATCATGCGGCCCACTTGATCGCCAACCTTGCGAAGTTTGGCTAGGGTTGTGTCAGTGCGACGATTTAGGTGAATAAAGAGCCCGAGGACTCTTATCTGAGTGGTTTCGAGTATGGGTCCACTAACCAGAGCGAGAAATATTGGGGTCTTGCATCTTGGCGAGTGGTGGCGATGCACGAATTCTGATTTTTGAGGACAGCACTGGACACCACAGTACGCAGCATAGCGACCCACTATGCTAGCCGCTGTTTGCAAGTGGTCCTCCAGTTGTCTAATGGTGGCCTGTGTTGCCCAAATGGTGGTGTCGTCGGCATATAGTGCATGCTTTACACCTTCAACTCAAGCCAGTTGGGCAGAGAGATGAAGCATTGCCGGTAAAAAGAGTAGTGGGGTCAACACTGCACTTTGTGGCGTGGCCCGTGTACCCATAGTGTAAGGACCGTTCTCGTTGCCTTGAATGCAGATGAAGGCACCACCGTGAAGGCGGTGAAGATGAAGGCTTGATGTAATTAAAAGTGTTGTGTCCACAGTGTGTCTCGCTGAGATGAGCGAGGATGACGCTGTGTTTTACGTTGTTGAAGGCGCCCTTCAAATCCAAGGCAAGAACCACTTTTTCATTGTGAGGGTGCTCGGCAGGCGTGAGGACCTCGTGGCTGAGTTGAAGCAGAATGTCTTGTGCCGACTTGTGAGGCCGGAATGCGAACATCGTGGCTGCGAACGTATTACGGGCCTCCAGATATTCTTAGAGGCGATCTCGAATCGTGTTCTCCGTAAGCTTGGTCGCACAAGACCTTAAATAGATAGGCAGGAGGTGATCGCGATTGATGGGCTTACCCGCCTTAGGGATGCAGGTGAGAAGCGCCGTTTTCCAGATTGCGTTGATATATTCTAGCAGGGCCTCATACGACTGGTCAGGAAGGTTGGCCAAAAGCTTGACCGTACCTTGTCTTTACCCGGCACGGTACCCCGTCTCATTTTAGCCAGAGTCGCCCGCAGATCGTATAGCTGGAACGGATGATCCAGAGCCGGATTATTTCTGCCTGTATAGAGATATTCTTACCCACGGGGGTCTTGGACTTGACACAGATGCTGATCCCGTAGAGTCTGTGGAAGCTCGTCCGTATTACCTTTGAAGTTATGAATTTCTCGTTGCAGATGTTTGTGTGCTTCTGTGCGGGTCTGAGTTGGATCTATGAGGCTGCGGAATAGCCTCCAAGTATTACGACTAGACATCTGTCTAGCAGCCGAGTTACAGTGATTTCCCCTGCTAGAGTCGACGAGCTGGACAGCATACTCAGCCATCTTTTGGGCGAGAGCATGAATCCGCAAGCGGAGTTTTTTTGTTAAGTTTCTGACGACGCCACCTCTCAGAGAGGCTGTGCCGCGCTTCCAAAAAACGAAGGAGATAGTTGCCCACATCCGTCACCTTGTCTGCGAGTTGTATTTGCTTCTCATGTTTGTGTAGCGCTTGCAGAATGGGGTGTGCCCAGGAGGAGTAGTTGTTCTGGAGCAGACTGTACGGGAGCAGGGATTGACGGAAAGCCGCCCAGTCTGGTAGGTGGGCCTGCGCTATAGGGCGGTGTAGCTAGGGGCGAGTATAGATGATAGTGTTCATGGTGCAGTGGTCACAACCAAAGGTATCCTCGGTGCTGATTCAGTCTGTGTGTCATATGTGGCGGGTGAGGGTGAGGTAGGGACAAGCGTCCCGAGTTACGGTGTTACCCACACGTGTTGGATGGACGAGGTCAGTATGGAGAGTACAGCCCAGCGTGGAGATTAGTTCCGCAAGCTTTCTGCCACGCGACTCTTTCTTGCGATAGCCCCGCAACCGACTGGGGGCGTTGAAATTGCCCACAGTCAGAAGGGGGTCGCGACCTGCTGTCTTTGGCACCTTGATAAAGATGTCCGAGAACGTAATGTTCTTAAGTTTAGGGGGTAGTATTATTTAACATATGTACGGGTGGGTCAGTGCGACGCAGGGTGGGGACTGTCACCATCACGGACGAATAGGATAGATTAAGTTCGAGATCGACCTCCTGCGCGGTAAAGCCTGTGTGGACAAGAATAGGGGTGGGCGGGTATTTCATTACGTGAACGTAATGAAAGGGCTGCAACCCAATAGCCTCACCGCAGCCCCAGGTTCCTGGAGTTCGACTAAAGCTGACGGGTGCTCAAAAGTGTCGTGATAAAATCTCAAGATAGCTCTATTTTTGCGGTCTTTCACCGATCCAGCTGTCCAGCTGTCGCGGTATTAAATCCAGCTTTCACAAGCAAGTCGGTAAGCTTGCCTTGCTTATGCAAATTAATATTAATCACAGCTGCCCCTCCACAGAAATCAAAACTTCTGACCCAAGGAAAAAAGCTCGTTATATCATCGTAAAGGATAGTCGGCAACCTTCCAGGACCTGGGCGCAGAAGACCTTGAAGCAAATAATTTTTTCGTAAGTGCCTTGAAAACGTCAGTGACGTACGAGTGTGAATTTAGCATTTGTTTTTCACGAATATATTCAAACTTTCAGCCAAAACATTCGCTTGCCCTTTTAGCGCACACGCTCGCTGAATCATTGTTAATGATCTTTACCAAGAGGCTTATTTGTGTTTCTCTTACTTGTTCTCAAGCTGTTTTGAACAGTAGCTCGCCATTTCACTCAAAGGGTGTTTTTTCAAGCGTGAGCGTTATGAGTTTACATCAACAACAGGAAGCGCTGCTAATGAATACAAGAAATGCCGATCAAGAGAGCTTTGATGTCCTGTACTCGTATATAAGCCTCTTCGCAGCCATCATTATGGTCAGGTCTGGACGGCAAGTTTGAAACACCAGCTCTGTAAAAGTAAGTGGTCATTTTAATCGGGGATTTTCTTTCTTCCTCCCATTTCCAACTTTCCGATTGAAGCCAGTCTTCAGCGTTGGCACCTTTCGCATTGCCGGTAATGAAAACTATAGCCCTGATTTTGGAGCGCGATGCGGATGCCGACGCGAACAGAAGGTATGGAGGCGGCTTCATCCGGCACTAAAGATGTTTGTGCTGGCAGCTTCTGCAAACTTTAGCGTAACAGAGTATGACTGAATGAATAAGACCTTTATTGCAAGGCAGAGAGATTCGACAGCGGGTCTCAGCAGCTGTTGGAGAATATTTATTTTATATAGTTATATTATTTTATTTTGTTCTGTTTTATTTTATATTTTTTATACTTCGGCTGTAGAACACAGTATAAAGAAATATTCAAGATGCACTGGTTCAGAAGTATGTCGTCTTCTGCCCGTGATCTGGGTCGGGGTATGCGTCGTTACATATACAGGCGTTTCACTTAAGACTTAACACAATTTTTAAAAATATGTGAGTTAAAAGAGCGCTTTTGTCGGCATAGCAATGCCAGTGGTGTAGTACATCAGAAAACAACTGAGACGTTCTAACCACCAGGCTAGTTAACTAATATTTACTAGGTACCTTTTTAACTATTACTCATGGGCTCCTTAATCATTGAGCGACGTGCAGCCCACTCTAAGTCATATCCATATTAGCTTTTAGAATTTCGAAATCGCGGTTACCCGCGCCGCTGTGGCTCTACAGATTTTGGCAACATACATGCCAAAATACATATATGCGCCAAAATACATGCGCTTTCGAGAAGATTGCCTGCAAAGCAACCTCTCGAGTGCCCGTAACTCATCGAAATAGCCCAAATTTATTGGGCCTCAGCATCGAGGGTAACCGCTTTTTCGAAATTCTAGAAACTGTCATGGATATTGCTTATGGTGGGCTACACGCCTCTCAGTAATTATGAAGCCTAAAAGTAGTAGTTAAGAAGTTAACTATTCAGTATTAGTTAACGAACCTGCTAGTTAGCACGCCTGAGCTGTTATGACATACTATACTACTGGCATATGGAAAAAGGCGCTCTTCTAACTCAAAAAGCATCATTTTGAAAACTATGTAAAGTCATACATGAAACACCCTGTACATTGCAGAACAGAGGAAGGAAGGGAAAACTTTATTTACACTAATGGTTTTTCCTGCGGTTTGGGGGCATCTTCAGAGACGTCTTGATTCTACCCCCAGGAGCCTTCTCTGCCGAAGTCGTCCGCTTCTAATCAGTGGTCGGTTGCCCTCAGTCCAGGGCTCCGCTGGCCACTGCCGCCCGTTGAGCTCGCTGTACCAGACCTTGTTGGTCTTCACAGCGGTCGCTGGACAGCAGAGTCTCCCACTGCTCCGCACTCGGGTTTTGTATTTTGGGGACCACGTGTATGTTTTGGCAGGCCCATGTGATGTGGTATAGAGTAGGTTTTTCGTCGCACCAGGGACATTTGTCCGTGTATATCGTAGGGTGCATTTTGTTTAGTATATTGTTACGTAGCCGTTGGGGCTCGTAACCGAAATGCTTTAATGGGGGGTTGACGTGGACGGCACCGGAGAGCAAGCCAAGAGCACCCAGAGGAGGCCGAAACCGATCTTCTTCTTTCACTCGGCGATGCACGCGACTTGCGAAAAGCAGCCGCCTAGTGGCTGCTTGTGGAAACGTGGCATTACTCCCCTCCCTAAAAAAAAACATCGACCGGATGCATGCGCAAGAAAAGAAGGTAAGAAAAGCAGTTCACAAGAACATGGCACAAAACAAGCAGTTCGTAAGCAAGGATGGTGAGAAAATGAACAGTCAGAAGAAGCATGCGGTTATGGTGTGGCGGCAGGCTGCTAGCGGAGCTCGCGCGAAAAGTACGGCTTCATTCGCACGACGTGGACGACTTCGGGCTTCTGCTGCCGGCGATGAGTAGCAGAAGAGCCGTCGGGAAGAAGTTCGTATGTGACGTCACTCAGCTGACGGACCACTCTGCAGGGACCGAAGTACTGCTTTAGCAGTTTCTCGGAAAGCCCTCGGCGTCGAATCGGAGTCCACACCCACACCATGTCGTCCGGTTCGGAGGTCACTACTCGGTGGCGGTGATTGTAACGCCGAGCGTCTCGGCCTTGCTTGTTCCGGATGCGCAGTCGCGCAAGCTGCCGTGCTTCTTCGGCGCGCTGAGTAAATTCCTCGGTACCAACTTCGGGGTCATGACCGTCATGGGGCAACATGGCCTCTAGCATGGTGGACACCTCGCGGCCATACAACAGAGAGAAGGGCGTCATGCGCGTGGTCTCTTGTTGCGCCGTATTGTACGCGAATGTGACGTACGGTAGGATGTCATCCCAAGACCGATGTTCAACGTCCACATACATAGACAGCACGTCGGCGAGAGTTTTGTTGAGACGTTCGGTCAGGCCATTCGTCTGTGGATGGTAGGCGGTGGATTTACGGTGGGTAGTGCCACTCAGCTGCATGACGGATTCCAGCAGCTTGGCCGTGAAAGCTGTGCCTCGGTCCGTTATGACAACTGACGGGGCGCCGTGCCTGAGGACGATGCGCTCGACGAAAAATTTCGCTGCTTCGGCTGCCGTGCCTCGTTCGAGGGCCTTTGTTTAAGCATAGCGCGTGAGGTAATCGGTAGCGACTATTATCCACCGGTTGCCCGAGGAGGAAGTTGGAAAAGGGCCCAACAAGTCCATGCCAACCTGCTCGAATGGAAGTCTGGGCACTTGGACAGGCTGCAGTAAACCAGCTGGCCTTACAGACGGCATTTTCCGTCGCTGGCAATCGTGGTACGTTCGTACATAGTGGCGCACTGCCGCCGCAAGTTTGGGCGAGTAAAAACTCTTTTGAATGCGAGCCAAAGTTCTAGCATATCCGAGATGACCGGCGGTGGGTTCATCATGACATGCCTGCAAAACTTCGTCGCGGAGAGTGTCTGGCACGACGAGGAGATAATCCCTTCCCGTTGGAGAAAAGTTGATCTTGTAGAGCACGTCGTTTAGGAGACAAAACGAGGAGTGCGTTCTGGCGAAGGGACGGGGTACTTCCGTAGTACGCGCTTTCAGGAAGTCGATGAGTGGAGCGAGTCCCGGGTCCTCACGTTGGCGCTGCGAAACAGTGACTGCGTCGACAGTTGCGATAAAAGGAAAGTCGGGCTTTTCGTCTTCGTTCGCCGACTGGATAGGCGAACGGGACAAGCAGTCGGCGTCGTTGTGCTGGCGTCCGGACTTATACACGATGGTCATGTCGAACTCTTGTAGACGTAAACTCCAACGTGCAAGGCGTCCGGAGGGATCGCGCAAATTCGTCAACCAGCAAAGAGAATGATGGTCGCTCACGACCTGGAAGTGGCGGCCATAAAGATACGGGCGAAATTTCATCACTGCCCAGACAACAGCGAGGCACTCTTTCTCGGTGGTGGAATAATTGGTTTCAGCACGAGACAAAGTCCGGCTAGCGTACGCAATGACTCGCTCAGCGCCGTCCTGCCACTGTACGAGCACAGCGCCGAGGCCTACATTGCTTGCATCCGTGTGAACCAGGGTCTCGGCATGGGCATCAAAGTGGGCAAGCACAGGCGTTGTTTGCAAGCGGTGCCGTAATTCATCGAATGCCTTTAGCTGTTCGTCTGTCCAGGCGAAGGTGACATCATCTCGTGTGAGACGCGTCAACGGGGCAGCAATTCGTGAAAAGTTTGCAATGAATCGGCGGTAATAGGCGCAGAGTCCCAAAAAACGCCGGACTGTCTTCTTGTCGGATGGAGTAGGGAAGTTGGCGACGGCTGCAGTTTTGGCGGGATCGGGCTGAACACCTCGACGGCTGACGACGTAGCCCAGGAACAGGAGCTCTTCATAACCGAAGTGGCACTTTTCAGGTTTTAACGTGAGGCCGGCAGATCTTATAGCCCGTAGCACGGTGGAATGGCGTTGGAGGTGTTCCTCGAACGTTGGGGAAAACACAATAACGTCGTCCAGATATACTAAACAAGTTTGCCATTTAAGGCCGGATAAGACTGCGTTCATCATTCGCTGGAATGTCGCTGGAGCAGAGCACAATCCAAACGGTAGGACCTTGAACTCGTAAAGTCCATCCGGCGTGACAAACGCAGTCTTCTCACGGTCCCGTTCGTCTACTTCGATCTGCCAATAACCGCTTTTGAGATCGAGCGAGGAGAAGTAGCGCGCATGGCGCAGCCGTTCCAAGGAGTTATCAATGCGTGGTAGCGGGTAGACGTCTTTTTTTGTGACCTGGTTGAGTTTGCGGTAGTCAACAGAGAATCTCAGACTGCCGTCTTTCTTCTTAACCAAGACGACAGGTGAAGCCCAGGCACTCCTCGATGGCTGTATGACACCTACAGTCAGCATTTCGTCTACCTGCTGAGCGATGACTTCGCGTTCCCGCGGTGACACTCGGTATGGGTTCTGTCGGACTGGTCGGATACGTTCGTCGGTTATTATGCGGTGCTTGGTGAGGGGCGTCTGCTTGACCGCGGAGGCAGACGAGAAACAGTCTTGAAACTGACAGAGCAGCCCGACAAGTCGATCCTTCTCGGTAGGTGATAGAGCGGGGTTCACATCGAGGGCGAATTGGGCCGTTCGGCTGGCGGATGTCCCGGTCTGGAGTGCGATGCAGTCAGAAGTTTCGGCGATATCTTCCAAGTAGGCGACCGTGGTCCCTTTAGCGATGCGTTGTCGCTCATTGCCGAAGTTAGTAAGGAGTACATCCGCGAGGCCGTTGGTCGGATGGACGACACCGCGGGCAACACAGACGCCGTGATGAAGCAGCAGCTCAGTGTTCTGTTCGGCCACCCCTGGAGCACTGGACTGGTGGTCGCACCTGACGGTAACGAGGGTACATGAGCGTGGCGGCACGGTTACACCCGCGTCAAGGATGAGCAAAGGTGCGTGGCGTCGTTCGGCGTCTGAGGAAGTCGGTGCAGGCGGTGAAAAGGTGACCAAACGGCGAGGAACGTTAATGACGGCACCATGATGTCGTAAAAAGGCAAGGCCGAGGATGAGTTTGCAGCAGTTGGGCAGAAAAACCGCAACAAACACGGAGTCGGCAATGGTGACTCGTGCAGTGCAACGCCCTAAAGGTGTCATAAGGTGGCCACCAGCAGTACGAAGTTGGGGTCCAGGCCATTCAGTCCTAACTTTTGCGAGCCGATCCGCGAAATTCTTGCTGATTATTGGTAAGTCTGCTCCTGTATCTACCAAAGCAGTCACTGGGTGCCCGTCGACAAGCACGTGAAGGTCGGCGCTAGCTGTGTCATCGGTATGAGGGAAGCTCGGAGTCACGGAATCACGCTGCGTCGTCTCGGGGGGGTCTTCGGGACGTCGGTTTCGTTTTTCAGCAACCTGCCCCCCTGAGGTCGCCGCCTTCAGTTTCCCCGGCGTGGGCTTGGCGACCGCCCCCTCAGCGTATCGCTGAAAGTACGACGGCTATGTGACGAGTAGCGGACGGGAGAAGGTGACCGTTGGCGGCCGTTCGGTGAAGTCTGCCGGGCAGCAAGGTATTCCTCGATTTTCCGAGGTCGCTCACCGAACCGTGGGCGCGGGGCGTGACGTGAAAATCCCTGAAGCCCGAGTTCACGGTAGGGGCAGCGCCGATACAGGTGGCCGGCTTCCCCGCAGTGGAAGCAGAGCGGCCGCTGACGAGGAGTGCGCCAGATGTCTGCCTTCCGGACCGGTGGTTGCATGGCGAGTCCCTGCTGCGGTGGCCGCTGGTAGGAGGGTGGCGGCAGAACGGACGGCGGCTGCGAGTCGAACGGGATAGGCTGCGCGGGAGGCGCCGCGGGCTGACGGACAGCTGCTGCATAACTCAGAGGGCGTGGATCTGGCAGCAACTGAGGCGGTGCAAACGCTTGCCGGATCTCCTCGCGCACGACTTCAGTGAGGGAAGCGGCTGTCGGATCAGGCGAGATGATGTGGAGTTTCCGGAGCTCCTCGCGAACTACGTCTCGGATCAACTCTCGCAAAGAGGAATGTTCACTGGTGGTGCACGAAGCGGCCACTGAGCTGAAAGGCTGAACGCACGCAGACTCGTTTCGTCGGGAACGTTGCTGCAGGGCTCGCTCAATGAGGGTTTCTTCGCTGATGAAGTCGGCAACGGTCTGGGGGGGATTCCGCACCAAACCAGCGAAAAGATGTTCTTTTACCCCCTGCATCAGGTGGCGCAACTTCGCGGCCTCCGTCATGTCGGGATCAGCCCGCCGACGAAGACGGGCCACGTCCTCGGCAAACATGGCGACGCTCTCGTTGGGCTTTTGTATACGGGCTTCCAGGAGGCGGCGCGCTCGGTCGCGGCGGTCGGGGCTGGCAAACGTATCGCGCAGCTGCTGGCGGAAGGCATCCCAGCTTTGAAGACCGGTCTCCCGGTTCTCGTACCAGGTTTTGGCGCCGTCATCCAGCGCGAAGTATACGTTGCGCAGCTTCATGGCAGAACTCCACTGATTAAAGTTAGCCACACGTTCAAACTGCTCAAGCCAGTCGTCGACGTCTTCAGCAGGAGCGCCATGGAAACTGGTCGGTACGCGGGGCTGCTGGAGGGTTAGATGAGGGGAACTCGCCTGCGCCATGGGATGAAGCTCAACGGGGCGGCGGCAGTCGGGAAGGAGACCGAACTCTGGGGAGAGGCCGTGAACGCGGCGGCTGCTGCGATGTACGGGCGTAGACACCAGCGGGAGTCGGTCGGGGCTCGCTGAACCGCTACGAGAAGAGGTCCGGGACATGGGATCTTGAATGCACCTCCACCAGTGTTACGTAGCCGTTGGGGCTCGTAACCGAAAGGCTTTAATGGGGGGTTGACGTGGAAGGCACCGGAGAGCAAGCCAAGAGCACCCAGAGGAGGCCGGAACCGATTTTCTTCTTCTTTCACTCGGCGGTGCACGCGACTTGCGAAGAGCAACCGACTAGTGGCTGCTTGTGGAAACGTGGCAATATGTAGGTTTGGGAAAGAGCCTGTTTGTAATTGTCTCCAAGTGACAGCTTCCTCTCTGCTGAGAGATTTGTGCGGTGGGGGATATCGTATTCTTCTGCCTCTATAGTTTTGTAGTATGGCCGAGTATTCCCTGGGTGCTGGCGCGAGTTCCGCGGTCTCGTCGGATGCTCGGAAAGTAATGTATCCTCGAGCTATCCTGTCGGCCTCTTGGTTCCCTGTCCAGACTCTCAGCAGTTCCGATTTTTCGGTCGAGCATGCGAGTCCTCTTTCTGCGAGGTATTGCTCTACACAAGAGGCCGCTTGCTGTAGCCCTTCTTCCTTCTCTCCGAGACAGCCCGTGTTTGTCCAGACTGTTATATCGTCAGCATACATTGCATGCCTGATGCCTTCGATGTTCTCTAGTTTTCGAGCTAGGCCTATCATAGCTATGTTGAAGAGTAGGGGTGAGATAACTGACCCTTGGGGTGTTCCATTGTTTGGAGTGCGAATTTTTTCCGATCCAAGGTCTCCTATACCGATGGTGTCAGTTCTATCGGACAGGAAGGCTTTGACGAAGCCGTGGATTCTGCGTCCGCAATCCAGGTTGCCCGTAAGGATCGCTTCGTGGCTGACGTTATCGAATGCCCCCTTGATGTCCAGGGCCATTATGACAGAGGAAGATTACCTGACTGAATTCTTAAAGAGTAGGCATTGGGGCGCCGGCTGTTCTAGGCACAACGCGGAATATAAAACAACGCTGCCCACAAATGCGGGGACAACTGCTGTGAGCTGGAGTATCTGTTGTTTCAGCCAGCATCTCCGCTTCGGCGGACGCGGTTGTTGCGACGGGCGTCTCTTCTTTCGCTCTTCTCTCTTATCTTTTTTTTAACTCTCTATCTGCACGTGGCAGCGGTGGTGGCTCGGCTCGAGCCAGTCGGCAGGCCCATGCACTTTCATTTTCATCGTTCTCTTAGTCGCAACAACAATAACAACAATCTCTAAAGCCCGCCGCAGTGGCTCAGCGGTTAAGGCGCTCGTTTACTGTGCCTGGAGTGTCCTGATTCGAACCTGACCACGGAGGCCGCGCTTCGATGGAGGCGAAACGCAAAAACGGCACCCGTGTGCTTTGCGATGTCAGTGCACGTTAAAGAACCCCAGGTGGTCGAAATTATCCCGGAGACCTCCACTACGGCACGTCTCTCTTTCTTCTTTCACTCCCATCTTCCTCCCTTCCCTTACGGCGCGGTTCAGGCGTCCGCCGAGATATGTGCGACAGATACTGCGCCATTTACTTTCCTCAAAAACCCATTTTCCAAAAATCAATTTACTTGCAAATATTCTCAGAGAGGACATTAGGGGTGTTGTAACCAATCGTACCTTGCCGTGAAGCTGCTGCTATAGCGTTCGGCCGGTGACCACACGTTAAAGTGTTCGAGCATCGCTCCGGTGGCCGCGTAATAAAGCGAAACATAAAAATTTATGTGTAGAGATTTAGAAGCAAAGCTGCGCCGAGCAGAAAAAGACTAAGCCGTAAAGCACCTATGTTTAAATGAACGACAGAAATTTTAACTTATAAAATGGAAGTTTATAGCATCGTGCTCCACATTATTGCTTCTCTGTGTATTTTTTTTTTCAATTCTGAGGAGGTGGGTGTAGAGGATTGCGTGTAATAGGGTAGTGCATAAAGTGCGGAACCTTTTTCACCGCAATATTAGATAAACACGACCACCAGTAACCTTATCTTTCGCTGTTTTCAGCAACCATCAAGATGTACCAGAATGCGGCCGTGTGCTTTCTTTTCCTTTTTGTAAGTACTACAGTATGTCTAATCTTTCACCTGGACACACCAGCCGAGGTCTAATTAGCGATCATGGTTGAGGCACTGTCAAGGTTACGAATACCGACAAAACTTGCTTGGGTAAAGTGGTTTTGAAACTTGGTTGAAGAATGTGTGCTCTTGATTGTAGTGCTGAAAAATCTGGGCAGATAACTGGCGATATTTTCGCAGATAGTCGTAAAGTAGTGAATACAGGACAGGTCGTAATGTATTAGACCAGCTATCGTAAAGGAATTATTTCTTGAAAGCCAGATATAACCGTCCTGCCACTTTCTGTGATCCCGTCATTCCGCGAGAGGCAATTTGCTTCGGAAACTTAACGTGACTTATTTACACACTTGTGACCGAAGACAAAGGAAAATTATATCAATATTCTGTGCAGAATTAGTTATAACTTTTTACAGCGCTGGCCCGAAAATAATATAATATTAATTTAGACTTTCTAGTATTTGTTCCCTGAGTCGCCTTTTGTGTACATTTTTACAATCTACAAACTAACTTCTAACCATTAAGTTTTATGCTTCTTGTGCACTTAGGTTTTCATTAAAGGTGGTAAATAGTGCGCATCAGAATCAAACATTCTAAGAATTCGCCTCCCAAGACGCTCCTTCCAGTAGCAGTTTTCGAAGAGGCAACAATGTTGTTAGAAAACCTAGAATAAAACGTCAGATCATTTTTTAAAATTATTTTTCGCAATATGTTTACATTTTCAGTCGCACTTAGGTTAGATCCTGAGCGGTATCGTTCGTGCGAGGGGGTGTTCACACTGTGCGTTTTCTCCTAATACACGTTTAATCCAGGAGGAGGAAAAAGCGGCTTCCAGGGAAAGAAACAAACTATCAACGCTTTCTTCCTCAACCAAGCAGAAAGTACGGAGATTGTTGCGCTGCACCAAATCTAAAACAAGCACGAGAACACCAGCTGCCAGGCCTAACTTACCATATGAACCGGACTGAACCAATCTCGACAGGGCCCATTTTCCCGATTACATGTTCACTTAAGCTTAGATCTTCACTTTCACTTCCTAACAATCAGGAAGGTAAAACGTGGTCTCCAGGTATAGAGGCGTTTAACTCGTTGCACTTTTACCGGCGCACAGCCAGCGCTGCCTACGGGGCATTCAGTCTCGGCGTTGCCATGATATGTCGTCACCTAAAACATGAGCCTTCATATGCACGTCAAAGATCATGCATTCCCTGGCTGTATGAGCCGTGAGAGGTATATGAATCTGAAATTATTCACTCTCGTAGATGTTCCAAATCTACAGTGCACACCAGAGGGCAAACGCAAGGCTGACGGGGCCGATGCAACGAAGCTGTCATTGTAATGTGCAACACTCAGCACTCCATCGGAATTCCGTTGAAAAATCAGTAGGGAACTTTGCCATTGGAATGCCGTGCATTTAGTTGTCTATTGAAACAGCAGGTTTTATGACAGTGCCGTTAAATATTTGGTACTCTGCCCCGCTGTGCACTGGTTTAATTCGCGAACCGCGGAGCGGTCGCCGCAGGCGTGTCTGTGTTTTAATCATCATCTGTTTTTTAATCATCAATATAAAAGGAAACTGCTATTATTGAACATTACCCTGACTACACTGAAAGACGGAAAGCACACCAAAGAAATCCGCCCTTTGGATTCCCCAAGATTGGTGTTCGTCGCAGTTGTATGTGACGGTGGCTATCCCTCGTAGATGAAACTTATGTCCGCTCTTATCTGACGCCTCTGTATTTTAATTTTGTTTTCTTTTTCCAGGTTGGCCTAAGTGAAGGTGAGAAACACACACCGTTATTTTTAATTTTAGTATTTCTGCCGCGTAAACCGCCGTGCATTTATCTTCATATTTTATTACCACAGCTATGGCCTTCTGAGTGTTGTTGCTCAGAACTGAACGATGTTAGCGTCTGCGTGGTGGTGTTCCATACTAGGAAACTTACGCATTTACCATCTGCCAAAAGACACTGTTACCCAACAGGAATAAGTCATAAGGTGCTTGAGGGCCGCGGATTACGCGCTGTTCAGAGTTCACTCATGCCGAGGGTAGAGTGAAGGCTGACATTGGTCAGTGATTGCTGCTTCGAAGGTAAGGGTGAAATGTAATGAGACAGCATTTCTTTAAGGACGTTCTTGGTACCAAGCACTCGTAGAAAGTGACGTAAATTTGTGATCATGGTCAACTTTGGTAGAGCATGTAGGAAGTGTGTACACCTACTGTGTGCGCTTTACTAATATAAGGTCTACCCAAGTAGAATTTGAATTTGAATTTTATTTTTTTGGATTATCAAGAATTATGGAGGTCAGAGCTAGAGGCAGATAAGTTTGCCTGATAGCCTCTGGTTTCAAGTAAAAATATAAAATACAAAATGTCGCTTATTGCAACAATGTGGGGAAATGTTTACAAAAAGATACATGCGTCAATAGAAAACAGGAATCGACGCTTCTGATGGAACGAAAATAAGTCTTTTGAATAGCCCCAGTCTCTCGCACCGAAATACAAGTACTAATGCATTATTCGCATTTCTTTCTTATTGAAATATGGCCGCCCTTTGCCAACAATTGAGCTCGTTATCTTTTTAGGGCGAAAATGGCTACTTGCTCAGCATTGTGTTACATTTTAGTTGAAACCCACGATGTCGCTCTTCTAGAACTGGCGCACCTTCTGCGCAGAGTGGAGTGAAAGAAGTCTTTAAACATGTGTCACGAATCTTTAAAAACTGAGTGGGGCTAAGGGCATGAAATTTTTTTCTCGTGGTTTTTGCCTTTAGCGTTTTTTTCGTAGGGTCCACGGCACTGCTTTGTTTATGCTGCTCGCTTGTAAACTCCACGTAAAATGCCTTCAATGGCTTTGCATAATTTCTAATTAACAAATTTTTTTCGCAGATCATTTTTTAACCTCAACACACCGCAGGTGAATTGTGAAGTCTTCTAGTTTTCCTTTTGTAACGTAGGTACTAAGTTACCATGGAAAAATTTTATATTAACGCAACAAATGCCAAGCGCACGAAACAAATATACTCACATTGCTTCATTTGGGGTAACTAGGACGTAAGCGTAGCCTTAAAGAGCCTAACCGAGAATTTGGTAAACGCATATTTGTACTTGGAAAGAAAGACACTAGGAAAGATTGGTCAGTAAACTGTGATTCAAATGGCATCGTAAAGGAATTTTAAAGGAAGAGACCGTTAGAGAATGCTTTTGTTCTTGTGTTGGTCATTTCTGTAAGGTTTCACGTATATGCGCGTGCACTAAATGGCCAATGTACGCTCTCCGTTCGCTCTTTTCAGGTGCTAGAACGATGGTTAATCTCACCGAGGTAGCGGAAAATTATCTTATGGAATTGAAAAAAAGTAGGCGTTACGATAGTATGGACAGCTGGGGCTTGACAGCAAATTATGACTACTGGACCGGAAGACACTACACCCGGGGCGAGTAAGTATCGGCCAAGCATGTGAAGACTTTGCCTTCTTTTCCGATTATCTTCAGTGAGGCAGATATGTTCATCAATTCTTTTCTTTGGAGGTGGTCGCATGACAGTTTAACTTTTGGAAGCTATTGATGCGTACTAGGCAGAGGATCAAAGACTGGGTAAATATTTCAGCCGTCGCCCTTAAGTTAGAGATAGACGAGAACCATGCGGTCAAGTGACGGCCAGCTCTCAAGGACTTATAACAGTATAATAACCTATCCATATCGTAGGTGCGCGCCATGTCAAAAGTGGCCAACGACAACACAAGGTTTTTTTTCGCTCCCCAAAAAACAGGGCGAGAAGAGTGAAGTGGACATCTTGTGGGCTTAATAGCTAATTCAGTAGAATAACCAAACACAGTTCGCTTGCTTAAATCTCTCTTTGCCTTTAATGCGTTTGTTAAACGGGTCTAAACATCAGATTTTATGTTCGGGCGTTCTTTGTTTCAAACTTTGTGTATTCCTCCAGCACGCGTGATGTACGCTCCAGGATTCATGCATGCGATGTTAACAATTTATCAATGCATTATTTGTGCTGAGCGATTTCGGCTACACTTTCTGAACGCCAGACTATGCTGTGCCGTCGGAACTAGGAAAGAGCAGTGTTTCTGGTCATGAGGGCCTCAAAAATCGGGACACACAGACTGCTGCTTTATCTGCTCTCGTCCGCATGCACCTATCAAAATGGCTGCAAGTTTGGCTGATGCGGTGATATATTGTGAAGAGCCATGCGAGTGGGAGATGCACACAGTTCTCAAACAAAGCGGATAGTTTTTGTCAATCTAAGTAGGTAGAGCATCCGCCATCGTGGTGGCCGCGTTGTCCATGGCTTCATGAAACTACGCCGATGCCGATGCTGGGCGGACAGCTTTGTCGGTCGCCCGTAGTCCACATCGTAGTAGTGAGGCATCAGCAAGACGAATTCCCTTTCTGCATAACAATGGCACGATGCGTCATTGTCCGTACCGGCCAGTAGCCTTCTCCGTCTTCATTTCGCCCCACCAGCAGGTGCACCTCGAGACTGCTCCGGGTCCCGTGGCTTTTGACTTCGGTACCTGCTGCCCGCTTTTTCTCTGCCATTTATTTAGCAAACAGTCAGTGTATTGGCTAAATGAGTGCTGTAGGATAATACCTAAACATTCATCATTTACTAGGCGAGCGCAAAGTTCCCCAAGAATGCACCGATGATGACGACTGTACCACAGCTCAACTTTTGTTTACATTATGGCTGCATGTGTACAGAAACCAACTGAGCCTCCGTTCGGCCTGAAACGCAAGCTGAGGTCTTCTTATGTTACATATTATTTTTGCTTTTGCTCCTGTTTTAACCTGACTTGTTTACACAATGCGATAACTTTGCAAGAAACGCCGATGAATGCGAACGTCAGCCTGGGGAGCGAATGATAACGTGTCATCGACACCGAGTAGGACTGGCGTTTCTCGTTCATTGTATCTGCTTTCTCCGATATCACCAATACTTCATTTAAAATGGCTTTATTCAGAAGTGGGCTCAGTGAACATCTGCATGAATTAAAATGATCTCATTTTTGCGCGACCGACGCCGACGTCGGCTGCTGGGTGCCTTCAGCATTGCTAGGCAGACGTGGTTATAACGCTTAGTATCGGCGCTAAGGATCTGGCCTGTATTTAGCGCTGGAGAGTGCCGAAGTGCGAAGACCTAAAATGTTGCGCCTCATTTCACTAATTTCTGATCCGAATAAGGTTGTGACAAGCGCAGCTATTCTAAGCATCGTATAATCGGCATGAAGGTTTCGCTCGGCCGCCAGTGCTGGAGCGTCAGCGACGCCATCTGTAGATCAGCCGACCGACTGCGTATGTCACGCGTCACAGTTCGTAGTACAAAACGTTACTGTGGGGACGTCGCTATTATTAACTGTTGTCGCTCGTAAGTTCTTACGTAATGACCTATACTGCCAAGGACGGGTCTCGATCGCGACAAAGAGTATTTAAGGACTGTGCAGCTGACTGTTTAGACTACTGTTCATTGCAGATAATTTATTTGAAGGTAATCGAAATAGAATAAGACCAAGATCATATCTTAATCGACCAAGACAGCAGTCGAGTTTCGAGAAAAAGTGCTTGACAATAGACCATATTCGCACCATTAGTCTGGTGATAGTGAAATGTCTAAAATATGACAGTCCCTCATAAGACATATTCATATAATGCGAAAATTCACTGACGACATCAGCAGTGATGAAGGCATTGCGCAAACAGGGTGTGCAAGAGGTAGACAGTAGGGTGGTGACATTATAAGTGATGATAACCATCGACGCGAAAAGGGCTAAATATCAAACTAGGATGTGTCTTGCAAGCAGGTGCAAGCACATAATCACAATGGTATTCACCGCTTGTTTAGAATAGGAGTTCCGACTGTAGGATTCAGAAAATTTAGGAAATAAGGTAACACAGAATATAACCTCCGATTCACTGATGATTGCTAAACAACTGGTGCGAAGAATTCGAGAGCAAGATTGAGGACCTCAGCACTCGATATAGAACGTTGGGACTAAGAACTGATGTGAACTAACAATTTAGTGTTGAGCATAATGGGAAGGGAACAGCAGTGGACGATAGACAAATAAAGGAAAGTGTCTTAGACAAAAAGAATCAAGTGAACTACATTCGGAAGGTACCCTTAGGCCTTGAATAGCAGCATTGCAATGTACGTCAAAAAGAAAGAATAGAGTATTTTCACCTTGCAAGCTCTCCCCTTTGAGGCCAAAGCTTTTAAATGGTTAAAATTGAATTCAGGAACGCAGGAATATGAGAAAAAAAATAATAGGGGCTATGCTAATAGACAGGAAGTTAGCAGTGTGGATTAGAGAAGAAACGAGAGGTAATTTTATACTTGCTAAAATCAAGAGAAAGAAATGAACATAAGCCGGACATGTGATGTAAAGAATCGTCCTTCACGGTATTTGTGTGAACTCTAGAGAAGGTAAACCTAGCAGGGGGCGGTAGAAAGTCGAAACAGATGGATAGATCAAATTAGAAGGTTTGCAAGGATAAGTTGGCTGTAGCTGGAGGTGGACACCTGGAGAGACCTTTCTGCTACAGTGGCCATAACTGGACTGATAACGTTCTTAATGACTGCCGCGCGTTTGGTGTTTACGCGAAATCATCACCGAGACGTATCAATAGGGGATGGCCGTTCGATGCCCGGCGTAGCCAATAAGCAAACATAGAGAGTAAGACAGATGTGCGTTAAAAGCTAGCAACAGCAAAACGCTGTTTATAGATTCGAAAAGGATACAAAAGCTTTCAAAGGACGAGAATGTACTATCAGGGACAAAAGTGGTATACTCCACGCGGCGGGAGCCGGAGCAAAGAAGAACTGTGTTACAACGCCACCTACAGGCGGCATCTGGTATCGAGACAGCCAGTGCGTGACCTTTAATATCAGCAGGCATGTCGCTTGGCTCGTTTCAATGTTTCGTGCTTTAGCTCACCAAAATGCCCCAATTTTTCGTTGCTCCGGCTCCCGGCGCGTGGAGTGTACCACTTTTGTCCCCGACAGTACATACTACAAGACCGTTGCCGCTAATAGCAGGAAAAGAATCAAATTAAACACGTTTAATTAACTTATACACTGAATTAAGTACGTAACTGCGCAGATCAAAATGAAAGTATATATCCAGTTAGCTACAGTCTAGAGAAAAGTTGACAAGGGGAGCAGACATACTGTTTAATAGGGAGCGTGGCGGCAGTCCACCCACAAAGGCGACGGGAGCAGAACGGCCTTCGCAGAGCGGTGGGCTTTTGGTGGAGTACCTGCCTCGCATTCGGGAATGTACAGTATGATCTCCAGTGCTGCCAGGTACTCACAGGTTTTGTAATGTGTATAAGATTTCCCCCTGCCTGGAGCTCGGATTTTCTGGGGTGAAATGCTTGGGAAATAGGTCTTAAAGGCGACTGTCCTTTCGGAGTAGAGGGCGGTCTCGGGGTTGCGCAGCGGCTGTCCCCAGGGTGCGGTTTGCAGCTGGAGTCCATTTGGCCTTTTTTCAACCAAGGGGCGCTGAAGGAGGAGACACTCGCAGACGCTGGTTTACGCAGGGAGACCGAGTCCGAACAGCACACACCAAAAATCTCACTAAGTATACTTCCGCGCAAAAGGGGAACCGCATAGACAGCACACTTAGACATTTCACGGCCGTCACGTTAAAGCTGATAAAAATTAACGGGTAACTAAAAGAAAGCCAGGCTTTGGCTTTGAGTGGGGTAACTTTGCAACAGAAGGAGTAAGAGGCAGCCAAGAAAGGAGAAACATACGCCTGCAAATTTTGTCCTGCTAGCTGTCACCTTCGAGGCGAAAAAAGTACTCCTTCCAGGCTAAAAAAAGTAAGTTTTCACTTCATATCTATTGCAGTTATGAAATGGCTAGTATATGCTTACTTGGGTGGATGGCACCGCACCCCTGTTGTAACGAAGAATTGCAGCTCTGGTCGGCGTCAGTTTTGCTTGTTCGGATATTTAAATTTATTTGAGATTTCCATATTTAGAGTTTTTCGAAGGCATCGCGTAAGCCATGTGTTTACACTTTCAGTGAACGGTTGCCATCTGCTTACAAACAGGCCTCTTCTCTTTCCAATAGGACCACCTCAAATTTAACGTTAGCGCGTAAACTTGGAGCGGGAAATTTTATTACTTTGTAAGCAGTATGTGATCGCTTTTGACCATCATACTAACCCATTTCCATGTGCTGAACAGGTGCTTATTCGCTTAGCACATTTTCTCACTGATTAACATGAGGAGTTGTCATGGATTTGGGGCATTGCGTGGTATTAACAAGTCTCTTCCCAGTAAAAGTATTTTTGACAGCAGGATGGCGGCAGCAATGTTCGCCGCGATAAAGGCGTCCATTTCGGACGCCGTTATGTGGAATTGCAGCTGAATGCTGTAGAACTGGCCTACTGTGTGTTGCTTCTTTTGAAGCAACAATGGTATTTTCAACGATGCCAGTTCTGTGATCTGCCATTCTTCTTCTGCCGATGAAACACCATCATGACTGAAAACCTTGTTTCCGAATTCCTCAAATTCTGTAGCAGCCATTTGCCCGTGGTGCACGTTGACAGCGATCGTTTCAGGGAGTGTCCTAGCTTGCTTTGTAAAATGGAGACTGAGGGCAACTACAGGCATTTTCTTAGTGATAGAAGGTTGGGTCACTGTTGCTATGCTGCTTTGGTATTTGTATGTTTGTTTGGCAGCAAAAGAACACAGATATTGCTAAGAAATTTGCATTCTGAAGCGAAACATTTATTTTTTCCGCCACTCGATTCAAACTCGTGACGTAAAGAATAAGGAGTCTGTGGTCCTCGTTCGGAAGTGACTCGTACACTCGCGACGTAAAGAACAAGAAGGAATCCGTGATCCCCGTTGGGAAGTGACTTGCACCGCGGCTAATCCTCAGGGATCCGAGCATAAAAGAAAACAAAAACTGATCTCACCTCAGTTTGGTTGAGAAAACGGTTGATGATGACTCTGTCATTATTTCATTTCTTGCCCGTTTATAGCTTATAAAACCTCAGTTTGCGAAAAAGTAATTTTATAATACCGCTGCGAACGCAATGTCGGTGCAGTGCCGACACTGCTGACATTGCGCTGCAATGCAGAGATGTCTTCTTTGTGCGAGGGTTGTTCGGCCGTGCTTCTTGTTCTATCGGAGCTTCGTAGCGAAAGGGGGGGAGAAGGAGCGGATAAGTCGAAAGAATGAAGTCCAGCAGTAAAGATGCTACATGGCTCATTTGATTCAGAGCCATAATGAAGCATACAGCGGAAAAACAACTAGAACCAAAACGCACAGGCACAGACGAGGCAATGAGTCACACGTCAACTGCAGGTCTGGGGTAGAGGAGCCCCTCTTGATATGCTGTGATGGGATCCATTTATTGTGAAGGCCTCTAGCGGGCTCTCCTTCATGTACAGTCTCATCTCTATATCCTAAGCACGAAAGGCTAGATAGACCTGGTCAGCATAGCCCATCACAATCCGCACGTTGTTTAGGTAACCATCTTGACTAGCTGGTTAAGATACATGATAGAACACAGAAAGAAGTACACTCAAACTGCAACATAACACTACAGGGCGAGTGCTGAAAGAAGTACTGGGCCGAAAAGTTTTCGAAAGGTCGACTAAAAGTCCATGACTCCTCCCCGACATCTCATGGCAAGTGACTTTGGAGAATAGTTGGCTTTAGTGGCTTTTCTTTAATCCTTTTGTTCACTGCTGGCCAAATACCTAAACTTTCCCCTACACGTGCTTATTATCGTTGCCTGCAACAACAGACATCCGGATACTAGGTAGAGGCTGCCGCGGTTCGTAGAACCTTCATCCGTAAATTTTGCCTCCAACAATGAAGGCTTTCTATTGTGAATATTGCACGCCGCGGTTGAGTCGTCCCACCAGTTTTATGCATGAATGGCTCATGAAATCAGGATAGGTAGGAAAGAAAGTCTCACTCCATGCTTTGTGAATTAAAGTAGCTCTATCGATTCCAATAAGAATGCCGGCAAATAGATGAAAGAGGCAGACAAATAAACTTAAGGTTATCTTTGGGGGCCAAATAATCTAGAATATACGAATGGGAGCTGGGGATGTGCTAGTTTTAATTCCCAGGCGGCATTCTAATTTAATTTCTGTTATCGTATGGATTTGCGGCCATTTTCGCACTGGCTGGAATACCTGTCATTGGCTAAACTTGCGCGGTAATGCCTGAAATTTCGTACAAAAAATCATGTGTTCTTATGCACTAAAAGTGGGCTTGAATCGTGTTTCAAAGCAGTTTCGAACGTGTTCCTTCGATTTGTTCCGGTTGGTTTAAGTCCCAGTATAGGGAAAAAAATACGGCTTTGGTGATAATAATAAGGTAATAATGAGGGTTTGTTTTTAGTTTTGGGTTCAGTTCTGGTACCGGTACGACACCATGTTTGCCGCACCTCGACTCCGCATAGAACGCACTTTTTCTACCGTTAACCTGCCGGAGAGAAAATTTTGGGAGCGTGTTATAGCGTCATATTGCAGGTTTCTAAGGACAGAGAAGTGGGCTGAGATTGAGAAGATTGCATTCATCTAGTCACAAAACTTGTTCGACGGTCATGTGTATCAACTGCTATTGTACATGCGGCGATAACTTGCAGAAGCCGATTGTTACTTGAAATACCTAAAATACATTTAGAAATTGTTAGCAGTCATACAATAGCACGCAGTCTCCAAACGCAGCCGTCTGAACATCCAATTGGTACTGAAATTTTTTTGGTGCCTTTCGCAGAACGCCAATTCAAGCAAAAGTAGTTGACCTGGAGTGCGATAAAGTTGAGAAGATCGAGAAAACTAAAGTAATTGATTGCAACGAAACGTTCATATGGAACTTCACCCACGGCATACGGAGTCCTTTTCAGCTTCCGGTCAACGTCACCCTCCCCATGATCCGAAAGAAAGCAGCAAACCGCACGAATTTATTTCTAATGGACATCAACAATGCGGAAATGATAACAAAAACTGCCTACAACTTCACAAAAGCGGATGAAAAGGCAACATCGAAGATGGTCACTAGAGTAAGTACTAGAATATTAATTTGGCCTGCTTTTCCTCTCAAGATTTAGTTTGCCTTTCCTAGACATCGCCTCTGAAGATAGGAAAGGATGGCGACTGAAAAGCAACTCAGTACTGAGTTGTTATAGTGGCGATGTTTGTGCTTGCTGCTTTTAAACGACTAAATTTATGACGTTGTCATGGAATTTCATAATACTGTCATTAATTGCGCTCTGCAGTAAATGACGCTGTAGAGAATTCAGTACTTGGTGACATAAACTGGGTCGAACTGCTGCATTATTTTCGTTAATTTCAAGCTTGAAGGCCTATCGCAAGAAGAGGGAGCAAAAGCTATAAAATCTTAAAAGCTTGATACTTTATAGAAGGTGATGCTTTATGCCTAGATATTTTACAACCTTGGCGGTGTGCCGAATGAAAGGGGATTTTTTTATAAGGTGCCACTCTTTCCGTGCAATCTGCTCAACTGTTACTGCTGCATCTGTAACCTATTTTCTCGCATGGATGTAATATTCGTATAGAGAATATTCTTACTCACAAATAAAAATGTTGCAGGATTAGTGTCAGGTTCGAAGAAATCGGGTGCCTCCAAATAAAATTTTTCGGCCAAAAGTTTTCCCATAAAATATCTGTGTCTTTTCGGACCTTTTCCGGAAAGTGGAACTTTTCAGTCTCATATGCTTTCTATAACTCATCGAAAAGCAGCAAAAAAATTTTCAGAACTTCAGTTTTTGGTGGCACCACCTGCAATGAACTGCTGCGTTACTTGCGTTCGTCCTTTACTTCAAGGCGTAGTGCAAGCAGAAGCAAAAAAAAGTCAAGAAAATAATTTTTGCAGACCTCTTTTTTCTGCTTGTTTCGTCACACACTAAATGTTACAGAGGTATGCCCCCCTGAGATTTTACGCTGTGTCTGCACGTGTTGCTCTGTTCGAGCACTGTAGAATTTAATAGTTTTATTGCGTAAGCAACATTACGACAGGTTTCAGCCCTTCGTGTCGGGGCGGCGCGAGGCACGTTTCACCTTGAAGGGCGGCGGGAGGCACGGCGCACTACAGCTGCCGCCGCGCCGCTGCCGAGTGGAGGCGCTGCCGTCGCCTCGCTCTCGCCAGCTGTGGAGTGTGGGGAGGAGGCTGAAGAACGGTGGGGTGAGGCTACGTCGGCTTGACGAAGCCAGGAAACGACAACGGGCTTCGGAGACAGACGAAGAACGCGAACAGCGCTTTGCTAAGCTGCGCGCTCAAGAGGCTGCTAGACGGGCGCACTGCGCCTCTTTCGAAACCGAATCGTCTACAACCGGAGATGACCCCGAATGGAACGCTATGGATGCTTACGCAACCTATCAGGTTTAACAAAAGCTAAACCCCGGTATTTTTTTTTGTTACGTCGTAATCGAAAGGAAGGAAGGGAAAACTTTATTTTACTCTAGTCCTTTTTCCTGCGGTTAGGGGGCATCTTCAGAGACGTTTTCTCCTTGATTCTATCCACAGGAAATTATTGAAAGTGCGCACACTTTAAGATTTGGCCTGCAGTAATATAAACGTGTAAGATCGAAGGTAAAGCAGTGGCCTTCTGCTGTATCATGGCGGTTCATATGAACGCGATAGCATTACATCTCCTGTTCTGCAAAATTTCCATCGGCGTCGGCGTTGTGAGCTGCAAATTTCCGGAGAAGCAACCCAGGTGGGCCACGTATGTCACGTGACCTTGTGGCGTCATCACAACCTCGCCACAAGATCGTGGGCTGACCACCGGGGCAAGTGGCAGTTAGGCTAAAGACTGGTCGCGAAGAGCAACATCGGGAAGGACAACGTGGATCGCACAAACCCCACCTGTGGCAGCGCCTGCCATCACACGGAAGTGGCACATAACTTGACCACTGCGCCAGGAGTGGTATGAGGACTGCCAGGGATCTATCAATGTGAAGTTGATAGTGACCAATTCTGCATATACTTGCGCATTATCACTCGCTTCATACCCTTAAAGCAGAGTAACTCTCCCATCCAATTTTTGTGCCGGATCTTTCTCTCGTGGATTATGGTGACAAGACTCTTCCTCGTTTGAGCATGTCATTAATTTCCATCGAGTCCTCGTTTGCTCAGAGGCAGAATTTCTGGGTCTTCTTCTGCGTGCGAAGGAACGAAAAGTGGAAAATTGAGAAGTGAATGAAAATACTCCTGCCGTGTCAGACGTGCAGTGGTTTGCGAGAATCCGGGAATTTAGAAAGGAATCCTGCATTTAGCGCCCATACTGAGGACACAGCCTTTGCATTTTATGTTGGTTGTGTTGAATTACGCCATGAACAAAAGGAAATGGAGCGGAAAAGAGTGAATTAAGCGATAGTGTTACGAATGAAATTTGAAAGAACAAGCAGGTCATTTTTAGAGCCTCTATTAAAGCATGACCGTGATTGTGGTTTTGTAACACGTGTTGCAACACGTTTTGCAACACGATTCTTTTTAACAAAAATTGTTCGTTTTTTTTTGTTTCAGAAATGTTCTTTCAAAGCGATGGTAACATTTACAGGCTACTTCGCATTTCACATCAGACACCCGAAAGGAGATGTCCCTCACTACTACGGAGTGAATGTCACTGTCCTTGCAAACGACAAGCAGGGTCTGTCGATTCAGAACGGCAGCTTGCTGTACATAGTGAAGGGAGATTATACACAGATGTTGTGCCATCACAAAGGTGGCAAGAGAGAGAGGCAGTCAGCAAGACCACAATAAAGAACAGGCGGATCTCTTCGGGGAGTCGATTACTCATATGTTCTTGCGGGCTGATAGCTACGGTCCGGCTGCGAGGCATGGCCCTGGATTGAATTCGACCCCTTAGTTTGCTTTAACGGGCTTTGAAATGACAGCACTAGATTTTTAAGGCGGAAGCCTTTAATGTCTCGTCGTTGTAAGCAGCAGTTGTCGACAGAAATGTCACGCTTTTCAATTGGTCGAAATGGTCGTGACGTCACAGTGCGCGAATTTCAAACGGGGCTAGTAACCATGCAACCAATTGAAGGGATCGTATAGTGATGCTCCAAATGGGACTGAGATTAGTTAATTGCTTAATTACCCAATTAGCCTAATTAACTTTTCTAGCCACGCCATATAAATAAATAAGAACGAGTAGGAAGTTGGTCGAGCTCGGGAATCAAACCCAGGTCTTCGGAGTGCGAGACGAGCATGCTATCCACTCCGCCATGCCAGTTCGATGGTTTGGAATGAACAAAGGCGCGTCTAGTGAATAGGGTGTCTTCGCTCACTCCCATCCTCCTCCCTTCCCTTCCGGCGAGGTTTAGGTGTCCACCGAGATATGAGATACAGATACATTTCCTTTCCTCAAAAACCAATTTACTGACGAGAGCGAGGCGTAGAACCGAATGGGAGATGGTGTTCTGTGGACTCCCTGGCAGCGTTGCAAGACGCTGTCGCGTTCCACTCTTAGAGGCGAAGCTTAACATCTTAACCACACATCAGTGACCGCACTTTAGGTCAAAAAAGTGCCCCCCTGAATTTTGACGGGTGTCCACCGAGATATGTGACACAGTTACTGCGTAATTTCCTTTCCTCAAATACAATTTTCATTTTCTTCATTACAGGCAATCTTTCTCTTCTTCTTTCACTCCCACTTCCTCTACGGTGCGGCTCAGCTGTCCACCGAGATGACAGAGAATTACTGCGCCATTTCCTTTCCTCAAAAAGCGTTGCGTTCAAGGGGCAAGGCATCGCTCCGAACGGGTGGAGGCGTTTCGTGGACTCCCTGGCAGCGCTACAACACGCTGTCGCGTTCCAATCCTAAAGGCGAAGCTTAAGCGTCATTAATTCGCAGTTAATTAGTATTCAGGCATTAATCAGTAATTAACCATTAATTAATGATTTCTCATCACTTAGTAATTAGTACTCAATTACAGTGCCACAGAAGCAATCAAAGTGGTGCGGAAAATGATTTCGCCTCTACGCACTTTAGACAGTCAATGTGCGCCCTGAATTTTTCTTGCATTCCGCGAATCCCCCCCTCCCCTCTCCCAGCTCTTTTCGAGGTGTTCAGGTTGGCCACTACCACCTGTTCGTAAATGGCGCTCGTTAGCTTCTTCGTTATCTTTGTGTCTGAGCAAAGAGGGCGGCAGCTGCTGTATATCAGTCGCTGCATGCTGACACAAGTTTGTTATTAATTTCATCAGTTAATTATTCGTAACAGCTGTGGAACTCTGCCTTATAATCTTGCCTCCACTAGCGCCTGGCTTTGCTAATATTCGAATGCTCTTTACCTCTGTGAAGAACAGTGTATGTTTCTCCTTTAAAGCCGGTCGTGGATGGATGGATGGAAACAACTTTATCACACACACACACACACACACACACACACACACACACACACACACACACACACACACACACACACACACACACACACACACACACACACACACACACACACACACACACACACACACACACACACACACACACACACACACACACACACACACACACACACACACACACACACGCACACACGCACACACGCACACACGCACACACACACACACACACACACACACACACACACACACACACGCGCAAAAACATCTTCCAGGGTGGTCCCCTACTGGTCCAGGAGTCCACGGGCTAGTGCTTCACGTAAAGCCCGATCCACTAGCCATTTCTGGCCGGCGGGCTGAGCGGTCCGTAAAGCAGCCTCCCAGGAAGAATGGGTGGGATTGGGGATGGGGGATACTGCCTTTGGGGAAGGACATTCCCAAAGGTAATGGAAAAGTGTGGATTTGGGCACGCCACAGGTGTTACAATCAGGAGGAAAGGTGGGATGAAAGCATGAGAGGCGGTGGGGTGAAATAAAGCAGCCTGTCTGTAATTGCCGCCATGTGGCGCTGGATAAGGGCGTCAAGGTACTGTGGGGTGGTGGCAGTGTCATGCGGCTGAATTTGTAAAATGTGGTAATTTGGTGATATGTAGAGAGGACCGAAGGGGCTTCTTGCGCAGGGTTGGGTGCCTGATCCTCCGTGGTCCGGGAGGAGAGTTCTCGGGCCAGCGCATGAACGCGCTCATTACCGGGGATCGAGGCATGCCCAGGGACCCACGACAGAGTAACCGTTCGGTCGAGAGAGGTGGCCGTGGTAAGAATACGGTGTGTTGCCGGAGTCGCCACGCCCTTTAGGTAGTGGCGGTACGCGGCCTGTGAATCTGTGCAAATTTCTGTTATGTTTTTGTCAATGATGGAGTGGGCCAGAGCAAGTGCGATGGCGGCTCCTTCCGCCTCTGCAGGCGAATTAGTTCGAATAGTGGCGGCGGCCCCCACTGTGTCGTCTTCATAGGCTGCGACTGCCGTGAAATATCCTGGTTTAGAATTTTGTGCCGAGTCTTTCTCGCTACAACTCTGACCGGGTGATGTCTTTAGGAGTTTAGTGTATCAATAGGAGGATCAAGTGTTTGGGCAATCCACATGTGTACCTACGTGCGTTCTGTGTGTTGAAACAATCGGTTTAACTGAATATGGTAACTATTTTATTAAGTTGACTAAAAAAAACATCAATTACTAACAGGGCAGATCACGTGTATGACAGTCTACATGTGTTGAGCACAGTTTAATAAAATTTACTTGCGTTTCGGGAACCAAACGTCATGTATTGAAAATGCAGTCAAACGAGAAGAGAAACACAAGCTGATGAGCACGATACAAAAATCCAGTGTTCGCAAGCTGTGGCAGCAACACCTCTCAAAGATGGACAAAAGTTTTTTTAAAATCGATTATTAATTTTAACGCCACTGTGAATAAGGACTAGGCTGATGATGGGAGCGAGATTTGTAACTTTAGAGAGGTATGAAATTTTTAACTTTAGCAGGATTAAGAAATGCGCATTCGTGGACATGAGGCTGCTGCAAATGCGTAGCCGACAGATAAGTGATTACGAACTGGATCGATTTACTGGCATAGAAGAATGGAATGATCGCGTGCATGCACAGTACTCCCGCTGGCGCCTTCAAAACAAGGGCACCCTTCAAAAGCCATGGGAGGAAAAATTAGACGATGAAGCGTAACGCCAGAATTGCGAAGATGTGAAGAGACCTGGATATTAGCAAAACTCTGTAATGGAAACAACTGTCGAAGATTGGAAGCAAAAATTTGTGAAAAGCCAGGAGTGGTTATCTGTTTAATAAGATGATTGGCCGGGACAACACGCTGCTAGCGTGTTAATATGTTATCGACAATAAAATATTCATTACATGAAAGGTCTCTTGTTCTTTCTTTTCTACGGTATCAAAAGCTATTTCCTTAAATAAAAGAGTGTGCATAAAACATTGCGTTTATCTCGTACTTAAACCTGATCCCATTTTCGACCACACGAGAAATAATATTAGTTGGAAAGTATAACCATGTACACTTCATAGCGGCGTTTAATAACGCTTGGAAAAAGAAAAGGCTTATATGTACACCCATGCGCAAAAGTGCAGAGACCACGCGAACTGAAAGAACTGCGTGGCAGCGCTTTCTCCCGGTCCACCGCCTGTTTCCAAGATATGCATAAGGTGTCTGACCAAATATGTTAGCCTGTCTGCCCGCACACTTCTGCCAAGCACGCCTTTGTACACAGAAAAATCGCAATCACCGCCATTCTCGTGGTCTCTCCACTTTTGCGCACGACTGCACATCTAGCGCAATTCTACTGAGAGCGACCTGCTCCATTGCACCTGATTGGAAGAAGTACTAAAATTCACAACGGCATAGAAGGCATATGAAAGAAGAGTAATTGAAATTAAGGAAAGCGTAGAGGACGAAGGAGCGCATGCACACATTCAGTGAGCTGACCCAGGTATACAGAGCCTCACGCCAGCTCTACGCTCCGCCCCACCCCTCCCTAGATAACAGACACGCAACACTGTGGCGCAGATTACAGACACATAATCTCCCATCGCCCCTTACCCTAGCCCACTTTCATCCATCCTTTCCCACTCCCGCATGCGCCCTATGGCCAGAACCCTTCGCTTCTTCCCTCCACATCCTTTCCCTCTGCCCGGCGGACCCTCCCCCGCGGGATCTAGAGAACCTCAAGACCTGGGAGGACTGGGAGACCCTGCTACGCTCGGAGGACCCGGCCGTGCAGACCATCGCCACCGGCCGTGCTGCCAGTGTTATGGACCGTAGGAACATAAACACTTGAGTGCAGTGGGGTCGTGCGGGGACCCTGGGGCGTGCCCCGAATTCCTGTGTAAATAAAGTTTTTTCTCTCTCTCTCTCTAAATTTTTTAGCCTGGCGCTGTAAAGGATGGAGAAGCACAACTGGCATAGTCGTTTACATGAAGAATGGTTTTATAGCAAGTAGATTGAAGTACACCTACATCACCAGTAGGATCCGCACCAAAGACTTGCGCATGCCGTGAACAGTGATTTACCAACTGTGCTATGGCGTTGGCTCTTTTCACTTCGACTTTGATGCTTCTTCTTGTTACATGTAGCCTAACATTCACAGCGCCCCCACAACTACAGTGGCAACCGGGGAACACAGAGAAACACATGTACGACGCATCTAGGTGCTGTGGGAGTTGCAAGTGAATCTGCACCATCATGATTTTGGCATTCTTTTTTTCAAATCAAGGGCGCAGTAAGTTCCGATGAATTCTCACTACTGCGCAACCTATTTACATATCTGATAGTTTTTCGGCACCTTTTTTATCGACAGCTGTTCATAACACCGTCCCATTGGGCACTGTCCACTGTAACAAAAATTATCCCGTAATCCCGTGAAGTTACCAGAGATAGCTGCCGCGGCTTCGTGTTGATGCACCGAGGGCCGCTGGAAGAGGAAACTAGGTGGTCGCTCACTAAATATGTGTGCAATTAGTGCTGTGCTGCATTTCTATGTCATATCAGACGTCGCTCGACAGGGCATCCACACATTTCCGTGAGTGATGCCGAAGGGCGCTAATGAAAACCACCGTCTAACTCGGAGACGGCAAGGCCAGCTCTCCATAAAACTGCGTAGGTTAATGTATTCTACAAGCCAGTGCGGTGTAAAGGGCGCAGTTGTCATCATTCTGGACAATATGGGCACATAAAATACTTTGCTTTGTTTGCTTTGTTGGGGTTTAACGACCCAAAGCGACTGAGGCTATGAGAGACGCCGTAGTGGAGGGCTCCGGAAATTTCGACCACCTGGGTTCTTTAACGTGCACTGACATCGCACAGCACACGGGCCTCTAGAATTTCGCCTTCAAGAAATTCAGCCGCCGCGGCCGGGATCGAAACCGCGTCTTTCGGGTCAGCAGCCGAGCGCCGTAACCACTGAGCCACCGCGGCGGGGCGGGCACATAAAATAGAAGCTTCCTGACTACATCAACTATGACCTTTCCGTACTGCGCCCTCTCTCATGTTCAGCAAGCTGCAGTAAATTTAAACGACGGGCACTCGGCATTTTTCAATGTTAAGCACTGCAATAATTTCTAGGTGGCCAGCTTCGCTAACATACCTTAACAGAGTAGACAAGTGGTTGTGAAAAGAAAGCATGAGGAGGTTGGGCGCCTGCGTTAAAGAACTAGCCTATACCACTGGCAAGCACGTCAAGAAATGAATATTCACCTTCCGCTTTTCTATGATGCTTGTCGTCCAACAAATTTCCTGTGCAGATGATCCTCAGTTGAAGTTCGTTGACGTTTTCGACTCTTCATCGTCACGATGTGCTGGATCCGAGTCTGGCATATGTCGTGCAGTTGCACACTGTCGTTTAGCAGCGACGCATCACCACCTTCGCTGTCATACGCCGTTACACATAGAAACACGCCTATGTTCTTTTTTTCATTCTCTACGTCATCATCGCCTTGCGCGGCCCCCTGACTCTATGAAACCCCCTGCTACACTTACCCGTTTTTAAAATCAGGTTAGTTAACCTTAACGAGTATGCGTTATCTTGCCTTAGCATTACGTCCCCTGCCCAAGCCTATTTCTTCTTCTAGATTTTGACTACGGAGTCATTAACTCCCGTTTGTCCCCTGGACAACTCTGCTTTCTTGTTGTTTCATAACGTTACACCCATAGTTTTCCTTACTAGGAGGCTCCAGGCCGAAGCTAGCATGCAGTAGAAAGAAGCCAAGGGCAACAACAAGCTTGCCCTCAATGGATGTCATTGTGCAAAAATTTTTCTCCACCTCCTACCCTCCGAGGTTAACGAGAGGTACAGCTTTGCATCTGGCGCGCCCTTTAACATATGTCACAGGGGAAATCGAGGGCTATGCAGACTCTGAGGCACCGCCTTGCAACACAACCCTATCCGGGTCCATGGTGTTTTCACAACGACCTTGACGAATTGACCTGTCGTGTCTGCCCAAGTTCGGCGACCGCTGCAGATCGCCTGGGTGGGCCGGGACTACTCGGAGTTTCGCACAGAAAGCTCACAGGGCTATACTTCCAGTGGGCCGTCTGGTCACGTACGGTTAGTGTGCGTCTGGCAGCAAAAAGAAAAAACGCCCGTTCTTCTGCTCTTGGCGAAGTATGCGGAATTTGTTTCAGAATGCTCGAGCAACATATCTTATTGTAGTTGGCGACGACCGAATCCTCATCCTCCTTAGTCGAGTGGCAACGATGAGGCATTATGTCCTCATGATTGACTCGAATAAAGTGCACAGAAATGCATACAATGAAGAAAGTTTCAAATAAATAAATAAATAAATAAATAAATAAATAAATAAATAAATAAATAAATAAATAAATAAATAAATAAATAAATAAATAAATAAATAAATAAATAAATAAATAAATAAATAAATAAATAAATAAATAAATAAATAAATAAATAAATAAATAAATAAATAAATAAATAAATCATGCTTGCTGGCTTCTGCTGCACCTGAAACAAACGAGTCGGGTTAATTGTAAACGCAACCTTGAAGTAACAGTCGCTACGCGAAATCACTATCATACCCTGTAGTCTTTTTATCGCCCAGTCTCTGTATGTATCCGTTTGTCATCCAGCAGATTGGTGCGAGTCAATCTGTTCATACTGCATTCGCCAGAACAGTGGTGCAAAACTGCAGGAAGTACTGTACCTGAGAAATGAATGATATTTATTGTCGCTACGCCCTTAAACATAATTCCTGAGGGGAATGACGCACTGGTGGATCTGTGATTACCTTTGCACCCAATAAGATGCCCGTTGTCAATTCCACTTGTTTAACCGACGGCGCTAAGCTTTCTTTTTGACCCAGTCGCTTTTAATTAAAAAAATCATTGCTGTTCCTTCGGCACCCAAGTTTTATAGTCAGACACGTACTGTGCTATCGTGGATTAGCAGATAGGCGAGAGCTACGTGCGGGATTCCTCATAAATCAGGATATAGCTGGCAGCATCGAGGAGTTTTATAGTATTAACGAGAGAGTGGAAGTTATTGTAATTAGGCTTAATAAGAAGTACAAGCTGAAGGTGGTGCAGGCCTACGCGCCTACATCAAGCCATGATGATCAGATAGTTGAAAGCTTCTATGAGGATGTCGAATCAGCAATGGCCAAAGTAAACTCACAGTACACTGCACTGATGGGAGACTTTAATGCGAAGGTAGGTAAAAAGCAGGCTGGAGACCAGGCGGTAGGTGACTATGGCATAGGTTCTAGGAATAGTAGGGGAGAGTTATTAGTAGAGTTCGCAGATAGAAATAATTTACGGATTCTGAATACCTTCTTCCGCAAACGAGCAAACTGGAAGTGGGCATGGAAGAGCCCCAATGGTGAGACTAAAAATGAGATAGACTTCATACTGTGCGCTCACTCTGGCATCGTAGAGGATGTGAAGGTCCTCGGAAAGGTCCGCTGCAGCGACCACAGAATGGTAAGGTCTCGTATTAGCTTAGATTTGAAGAAGGAACGGAAGAAACTAGTGAAGTGAAAGGATATTAACGAGTTAGCATTAAGAGCGAAGGTAGAGGAATTCAGAATATCGCTGCAGAGCAGATTTTCCGCTTTAACTGAAGAAGACGACCGTAGTGTTGAAACAATGAATGATAATCTCACAGCTATTCTTACAGAGTGCGCCGCAGAAGTAGGTGGTAGGATGGTTCGACACGATACCAGCCAGCTATCTCAGGAGGCTAAAGATGTGATTAAGAAACGCTAAAGCATGGGGACGTCTAACTCCACAGACAGGATAGAACTAGCAGAGCTAACGAAGTTAATAAATAAGCACAAGGTAGCCGACATAAGAAAGTTTAACATGGAGAAAATCGAGCATGCTCTCAGGAACGGAGGCAGCCTAAAATCAGTGAAGAGAAAACTGGGCATAGCTAAAAACCAGATATATGCGCTAAAAGACAAAGAGGGCAATGCCATTAACAATATGGATAAGATATTTAAAGTTGCCGAAGAGTTCTACACAAATCTATACAGTAGCGAATGTAATCATCAAGTTACTGAGAGAGGCAGTCGAGCACAGCAATGGGACATCCCGCCAGTAACGAAGGATGAAGCAAAGAAAGCCTTAGGAATAATGCAAAGGGGAAAAGCAGCTGATGAGGATCAAGTAACAGCAGATTTGTTGAAGGACGGAGGAGAGATTGTGCTAGAAAAACTAGCCACCCTGTATACGCAATGCCTTGTGACCTCGAGAGTATCAGAAGCTTGGAAGAACGCTAACATTATCTTAATTTATAAAAAAGGAGACGTCAAGGACTTGAAAAATTACAGACCGATCAGCTTACTGTCCGTCGCCTACAAGGTATTACTAAGGTAATCGCTAATAGAGTCAGGACAACCTTAGACTTCAAACAACCAAATGATTAGGAAGGCTTTCGTAAAGGATGCTCTACAATAGACCACATTCACACTATCAATCAGGTGGCAGAGAAATGCGCAGAACATAACCAACCACTATATATAGCCTTCATTGATTACGAGAAAGCATTTGACTCAGTGGAAACCTCAGCTGTCATGCATTGCGGAATCAGGGTGTGGAAGAGTGTTATGTGAATATATTGGAAGATATTTATGATGACTGCACAGCTACTATAGTTCTCCTATATAAAGTCAACAATAAAATTCAAATACGGAAAGGTGTCAGGCACGGAGACACGATCCCGCCAATGCTATTCACCGCCTGCTTACAGGAGGTATTCCGGGGCCTGAAATGGGAAGAGTGGGGATAACAGTTAATGGAGAATACCTGAGTAATTTGCGATTCGCTGATGACATTGCCTAGCTAAGCCACTCAGGACAAGAACTACAAAGCATGATCAATGAGTTAGACAGGCAGAGCAGAACGGTTGGGCTAAAAATTAACATGCAGAAAACCGAAGTAATGTTCAACAACCTAGAAAGGGAACCGCAGTTCGCAGTTGGTAGCGAGGTGCTGGAAGTAATAAGAGAATATGTCTACTTAGGGCAGGTAGTGACCGCCGATCCAGATCATGAGAGGGAAATAACTAGAAGAATAAGAATGGGGTGGAGCGCATATGGCAGGTGCTCTCAGATGATGAATGACAGTTTGCCAATGTTCTTCAAGAGAAAAGTATACAACAGCTGTATCTTACCGGTACTCACCTGTGGGGCAGAAACGTAGTGGCTAACAAAGAGGGTTTTAAGTTAAGGACAACGCAGCGAGCTATGGAAAGAAAAATGATAGGTGTAACGTTAAGAGATCGGAAGAAGGCCGAATGGGTGAGGGAACAAACGCAGGTTAATGACATCCTAGTCGAAATCAAGAGGAAGAAATGGGCTTGGGCAGGGCATGTAATGCGAGATCAAGATAACCGCTGGTCCTTAAGGGTAACGGAGTGGATTCCAACCGAAGGCAAACGTAGCAGGGGACGGCAGAAAGTTAGGTGGGCGGATGAGATTAAGAAGTTAGCGGGGATACAGTGGCCGCAACTGGCAAAGGACAGGGTTAATTGAAGAGACATGGGAGAGGCCTTTGCCCTGCAGTGGGTGATGATGATGATGATGATGATGGCACTGTTATATTCTTGTCAGGCAAGCTAGATTCATGAACTGCCAGCACTTGCGGCAGTTCTAGTGGCAGCCGCGGCTGTGTGATGCAACTGTAATCCTCTTGTGATATTCTGTGCATTATTTAATATACGCGAACAAAGATATCATTATTAAGATTTGCAATCATGAACTGGCTCTCTTATGAGCCCACTGTAGATCGAGTGTTGGACAGTTAGCGACAAAAGTAGTGCGCTCTGAGCTTAACAAGCAAGGCAGGACTCAGTACAGCTAGCTTGGTAGCGCCATCTCAGCCCTTGTGCTGAAGATCAATAAACCTAGCGCTTGGCTCCAGTTCCCATAGATGGCGATATTTTCCTACAGGATGAAAAGTGTTCTGCTTAGCATAACTTTTAATGCGTTTTGGAACTGCTTTGCAGATAATCGCCATTTTTAATGGTTTCTTCAGTTGAATATTCAGGCGCTGAAAACACAACACTCACAAAAGCATCAATATTTGGAACAATTTACTAAATTGAGCCCATGGGCTGTATGTTCGTTAAATTATAGCGAAACAGACAGCATCGATACGTTGACCCCTTCCACCCGCATGCCGCACCGGATGGTGCATGTGGACATTCCAGAGCATGATACCGTGTTTAGACCTGAGGTGCATGAATGAACAAGTGATTTGTATGTTTTCAGAAAACAAACCAACTATGCTGCCTAAACGCGATTGGAAATTCCAGATCACTCTTCACCATGTCCGCACAATGAAAACTCTTCAAAGAATTGTGGAGAAAAATGAGGGCTCTGACCATCCTTCTGAGTTGCCTTCTCCTAAATCAGCTTTCTCCTCCCGGCGGCCAAGTAACTGCCACGTTTCTTACACTTCACATCGAGTTATTTTGTAATTTCCATTTTCATGCGCATTCTAACTAGTATTTATTTATTTATTTCATAATACTGCAGGCCATTGCTTGGCCCATTGTTTGTTTTCGCATCCCAAGCTGTTGTTGAGAATTCTGAAGGAATATGTGGCAGTGCCCCCGTACGTGGAGAGGTTATAAAGCGACAAGTGGCACAATGGTGGCCTGCATTCAGGGAGACACTCAGACTTGATGAATGTATTTTGATTCCCTCTGAGAAACCCAGCTATTGCTGAGGTGTCAAGAGGATACGCGAACGTAACTATTTGGTGGCTCGCCACCGCCACTTAAGTGAGAGTAAACATACAGAAAATATTCCCGTTAAACAATAAATGAACTTCAGTAGAAATCCTCATGTGGCGTTACTAACGTGATTCGAAATTAAAAGAAATTTAAAATGAAGGTGGTTGCCCAGAAGCTTCTTGGTACTTTAATAATCTTTATTTAGTTGGAAAACAAAAAAGTACACATATCTAAATAAGTTTAAATCCTCGTAATTTCGAGCAACTTTCTGCAGGCATTTGATTTCACTGTCACGATTGAAACCAACATTTTACTTTACTCTAAATCAGTGCCAGGACGGCGCGGTCTCACAAAATGCGACCGGGCCCTCGTAACAAATCGTCTAGGATCTCTCCTGCTGGGTTCCTTATTCACCATATCGAACATTCGCGAAAAAAAATTTGAGAATTGAAGAATAACAAGACACTGTTTGGAAATACTCAAGGTAATGGTCCATTCTTCAAACATGTAGCAAAATCTTTCTTTTAAACTGTTTCCATCGATCGCATCGAACACTTCAGGCTGCCTTAGAAAACCAATAGGGAACGTTTTTGACGATATTAAAAAAATTAATAGAAAAAATACACAAGACTGCCGTCATGTGATTTGCGGGTATATTTATTGATATTGTGAAATGTTACATTGTATCAAAACTTGCGGTCGTAAACGGTCTCCCGCAAAAATGATTTCGTCTAGAATTGTTGGGTATGCGTGACCGTTAGTGTTGAAGGTTCCCTGCAGGAGGCGAAGAAAGACACGATAAAAAACTTGCAGGGTGGTTACGAGTGTGCAATGCGGGTGCTTTAGCTCAGACCAAAAAAATTGTAGTATTCCAGTGACAACTCTGACATCCATTGGACGTTCCTACGTGTCCTGAAATTACATTATATATAATCAGGAGGGGAGGAGAAACTCCCGCGGACATCCTTCATATATCGTTGCTGCCGTACTTTGCCTCGAAGGGAGGTCCGTAGGAAAGTCCCCGAAGATTTTCTGAAGCCTTAAGAATGACATATTGGATATTGGCCGAATAATATTTCCCTGAAGATTTGTATGGGCCCAAGAGAAAAAAACTAGCTCGGGCCGTGTGAAAAATATTCGCACAGCCTGATTTATATTTTCTGCGATTTAGACGTGAAGGCAGAAATGACTACAGCTGATTGCAGTGGTGTAGTGCCTGGGGGCTGATTACAATGTTGAAGTGTACAGGGGTATTTCTAACTCAAAAAGCCTGTTTTTAGAAATTGTGTAAAGTCTTAGGATAAACACCCTGTATATCGCCTTCATCAATTACGAGAAGGCATTTGATTCAGTCAAAACCTCAGCAGTCATGCAGGCATTGCAGAATCAGGCTGTAGAGGAGCCTTATGTAAAAATACTGGAACATATATACAATGGCTGTACAGCTTTTATTGTCCTCCATAAAGTCAGCAATAAAATTCCAATAAGGAAGGATGTCAGGCGAGGAGAAAGGATTTCGCCAACGATATTCACTGCCTGTTTACAGGAGGTAATCAGAGGCCCGGAATAGAACATCTGGGGATGATAGTTAATGGAGAATACCTTAGTAATGTATGATTTGCTGATGGCATTGCCTTGCTAAGTCACTCAGGAGATAAAATGCAAAGCATGAACAGCGAGCTAGACAGGCAGAGAAGAACGGTGAGTCTAAAAACGAATGTTCAAAAATTGAAGTAATGTTCAACACCATTCGTAGGGAACAGCCCTTTACAACTCGTAGCGAGGTGCTTACAGTGGTAAGGGAATACGTCTTCTTAGGGCAGCTAGTGAGCGCAGATCGGAATCACGAGAGTGAAATAACTAGAATAACAAATGGGCAGAGCACTATGCGCAGGTTCTCTCAGTTCATGAATGACAATTGACCAGTATCCGTCAAAACAAAAGTACATAACAACTGCGTCTCACCGGCACTCACCTATGGGGCAGAAACATTGAGGGCAATGAAAGGGCTGAACTTAAGAAAACAGGGAGCTATAGAAAGGAAAATGATAGGGGCAACGTTAAGAGACAGGAAGAGGGATGAGTCCGTCAGAGAAGAAACACAAGTTAAAGACATCCGATTCGAAATCAGGTAGAAGAAAGGGGTTTGGGCAGGGCATGTAATGGGAAGGGAAGATAACCGGTACCGTTAATAACGAACTGGATACCAAGAGAACGCAACCATAACAGGGAGCGGCAGAAAGTTAGGTGGGTGGATGGCATTCAGAAGTCTCTGTGTATAAGGTGGCCGCAGCTGGCATAGAGCAGAGCACAGTCGCCGGATTGAGTAGGCAGTGATGGCGTTTGGCGGGGTTTGAGGATGCGATGACGCCGCCTCTTACGACGACGGGGACAAGGGCGCGCAGAATGACACCCATAAAATTGTTGCTGTAAGGCAATTTCATTTCTCAAGCGGTCAAACAGTGGACCGATGGATGGGCGCCTTGGCGTGTAGCGGCCATGGTATAGCGTGTTCTTTAAGATTTTTGTTATCTCTCCAAGACACGCACAGTCACTGAAGAAAGCAAACATGGCATGTTCAAACTGTCTGCTTAGCAGCAAAAAGTGGGCTGCAGGTGAAGAGGTCAGATGAGTTAACTGAGGAGGGACGTGGTGCAAGAAGAACGCTGGTATACTTCTCTAGATTTCAATCCGCTGGAGAAAATTTTTCAACAAACTAACAGAAATGAGTGGAAGATAGGAGAAAGAGCGATCGCTTTTTCGTCCAAATAAAGAACAGATAGCCTATCACACCAGCAAATCTGTCGTGCTTGCAATTGTCTTGTACGTCACCGAAGACAATAAACACTTCAGTATCTAAAGAGTGATGATTTTGTGAAAGTAAAAAGCAGAAAAATATAAGTGAAATTTTACTGGTATTCTCTGTGTTGCTCATTTCGGGACTACGCTCGTTTCAACTTAATTTATTTTCCTGATAGTTACCAAGGGGGCATGTGCATCTCTAAATTTAACGCCGAGATACAGCGGTTGAATGAACAGATGCAGAATCCATGGCGCGAAAGGGCCAGTACATTATGTTACAGGGCAGTGCTATATTTGATTTGATTTGATTTGATTTATTTGTTTCCTTTCTGATACAGAAAGAGGAGCAAGAGCAAAAGGCGGAACGCCTGACGGTGGCTCTTGCCCCGCATACAGTTTGGCACAAACAGTCATTTAACATAGTTTTACACAAAAAGTTCCACACCAAGGTTTTCGGGGGGAAATAAGAAGAAAGTCACAGCACTGAGGGAAAAAGAAGGGTAAATAAATTATGCGAGAAAAAAAAAAACGCGTATGTAGCAAACAATAGACCGTGCATGCCAACACAGAATACTTAGTACAAAGAAGCACAAGCAAGTACACAATTCTGAAACATGGTTGTTGCAAGTTTAGCAACATGATAGCAAAATCATAATAGCAACACACAACAGCCAGCAAGGTTCAGCAAGGCTCATGACAGAATGAGCCTGATATTGCCAAAATATATGGTGCATTGCAGCCAAGTGCAGGTGATATTTTATGGGCTGATATTTTTGCGTATTGAGAGCTTGCTCGTATTCTGCGTTCAATACACACTCTGACAATATGTGGAGAAGGCATAAGCATAGGGACGGCGAGGAAGAAGACAGACAAACGCACTGGCTAGCAATTTAAACGCATTTTCCCCGTCGCACATACGTAGGCACACACTGAGTGACGAGGAACCTAAGAACATATAAAGCAAAGAAAATCACTGACAGAAAACGACACCTGTCCGTCAAGGCTGTCATTTGACAATGCGACATGATCATTCGCACGCATTTTCGCACAGCGGGCCAGTGGTTACGGCGCTTGGCTGCTGACTCCAAGGTTACGAAAATGAATCTCGACCACGTTTCTGGCATTTTGATGGATTCAAAACAGAAAAGTCTTCACATTGTCAGTGCCAGTACTCTCTCAAGAACCGCAAATGGTCTAAATTAATCTGCAAATATTTGCGGCGGTAGCTCTCTAAGCCTATGTTAAGGTTCTTACCACCATCCCCTTTCACTAGACAAAAACTGCGCTTGTTTTTTTGACAGCTTATCCTGGGGACGTTCGTCCCCAGGACAAGATTCTTTCGTCGTTCTAACTTTGCATTCTCGGTTGATTATAATTTCGCCTATCACAACAGATCTTTTGAATTTAAAGTGACCACCACGTATTGAGTCGAGGCTGACCGGATAAGCTTGCAACCAGCCATGAACATTGAAATCGGGTCCGCGCAGCTGACCTCTCGGGCATGAGTCATTCACGAGGCCTGATACCTTATGTAGACAGGCTGTCGCCATTTTTTTCTCCTCGAATTCAGTCCATCCGGTAGACGATCTTAGAGTTTACTTCAAGCCCGCGACGTGATTAATGCTTATGTGCAGTCCGAGAATTTTAAGCGATACACTTCACCGAAAGCTCTTTGGATGGAATGAGTGCAAGGTGTGTTTAGTGCGCTTGTGAAGAAAAGATCAGTAATACGTGTTTTTCCAGCTTGCAGCTCAAGGATTCGCTTTTCATTACAGCGTTTTTACACAACGATGAAAAACCCACAAATGCGATTTTCAGCGAGATGTAATGAATTATCTAGGAATATAATAGCACCTTCCTTGAAGCTTCCGCTCAAGCGCTGCAGCGGCTGTGGACATTTCATAGTCTATACGGTGTCCGTGAGGGCTCTACCAAATCGAAAGACTGCCCTTTCAGAAATGATAGATAACCAACAATAAAAGCGGATAGTATTAGTAACTAATCTACTTATCAGATGCTCGATTTGGTAGAGAAAGTTTCTGCATGCGCATGCATTTAGCTCAGGTTACGGAAGTCGACTTCAAGTGGTTGTACAGCAGTTCTAGGAATTCGCCAGCATACAAAATTCACCTCTAGACCTATGAAAAGACGGCGCTCTTAAATCATCACGGCAGTCTTGCATATTCGACAGCAGGCTTGTGTTAGGCGCAGGAAAACGAGTCGTTTATCCAAACCGAGAATGCTAGGCAGATCACATGATAGTGGCGAATAAAGAAAAAACAAATCGAGCCTTCCGCCGTAAACGGACCCTTAGACGAAAGCAATTTCAGCCTGTCTCTGGTTTGAAGGACATTACTGCGAACAGGGGTGGTTCATAAAGAAAAAAAAAACAGCGCAAGGAACGGGACGAAACACGAAGGAGCAGAAACACAGACACGGCCGCTGACTAACAACTGAAATGTTATTTCGATGCAGGACACATATGTAAGGTACAGAGAGGGGGGTGTGTCCAAGGCGATCCTGCACAATCACCGAAACAGTGTAGTCACGTCCAAGGGTAAAAACGATAAAAAGGTGAAAGGCCGAAAAAAACAAAAAGCGATAAAAACCACGGTGTAAGAGGCCGGGACGGAAAGTGAAACCGATGAAAACAGATATACACATAGTCAAAAGGCAAAAAACGGCGTTAAACTAAGGGTGAAAAAACAGGACTAAAATCACGGCACAAGGTGATTAACAAAAAAGACAGAGAGGGGCATTTAAGAAAAGGATTAAACATTTACCCTGTCTCTAAGAAAATCCATTTCTTTTTGCGGCAAGCACAGAGAGGGTGTACTCCCACATTGTTCCTTTGCGTTGTGGATTTCGAACGCTTCTGCGATTTCCCTGGATATCCTATCCCGTCCTCTAGCAAGAATTGTGCAGCGATTGAAATCTGGGGAACAGGTTTCGTCCGGATCAACATCCTTACGTTAGCACTTTTTGTAGTGCTTGGCAAGGTGCCCAGAAATTGCAATACTGTCTACATTGTTCCTGTGCTCTTGAAGCCTAATATTGAGGCACCTGCCTGTTTGGCCAATGTATCTTTTCCCACAGGATACGGGCAGAGAGTAGACGACGCCGGTTTTGCAGGGGACGAGTTGTTCCGAATGAATCTACCCACACCCACGGGCGATCAGAGGTTTGTTTACCTTCGGGCAGAGGGCGGAAAGCTTGTTTGGTGCTGAAAAGACGACGTCAACCGCCCGTGTCTGTGTTTCTGCTCCTTCGTGTTTCGTCCCATTCCTTGCGCTGTTTTATTTCATTATGCAATACCAACTAGCCCGGCATCTTGCACTTCTGTGGTTCATAAAGGCTAATGATACTTGTCGCGAGCCATCTTTCGCCGGTTTGTGGTTAGCGTCCCTCGCTAACCCAAAAACACACTGACGTCCCGCTATTCACCTATAACCCCCAAATCGATAAGGCCACCCTTTCCTAAAACTGTCTAATATTTAAAACCGTAATGACCTTAATAACCGAATAGAAAGCGTAATAACTGTACTCAATATACGCACTTAATGTTATAGATGAGTAAAATAATCACTCATATTATGAAAATACACGTTCCTTTTTTTTTTGGTTAACTGCAGTGTTAAAAAATTCATCTTCCATATAAAATGCACATAACAAAAACAAGGCTAAGGAGATATAACCATTTGTATTCGAGGATGGAAACCACGAAGGAAAGTTCTTGTTTACCTCGCACTGTTTTTTCATCACCTATCCGAGCGGGCTTCCACATTTCGAAACGCATTTTCATCACGATTTCTGCGCAAAGATGTGACTGATGAACGAAATGGTTTGGTTTGGTTTGGTTTACGGGGTTTAACGTCCCAAAGCGACTCAGACTATGAGGGACGCCGTACTGAAGGGCTCCGTAAATTTCGACCGCCTGGGGTTCTTTAACGTACACGGCCATCGCACAGTACACTGGCCTCTAGAATTTCGCCTCCATAGAAATTCGACCGCCGCGGCCTTGATCGAATCGGCGTCTTTCAGGACAGCAGCCGAGCACCGTAACCACTGAGCCACCACGGCTGACTGATGAACGAAATGGAGATTTTAACTAACGGAATAGGCTTCGTGCAGAAACGAAATATTGTTGCTGTAGAAACTTGCGCAAGAATGCCGTACAGCCTTTCTCAGTGGCAACACAGCAATAAGGAGAGGAGAAAACCTACGGCTCTCACTGTTTGAAACGATCATGGTCTTCAACTCGGTCGTGTTCAGGATTCACACGAATCACTAAGAAAAACGCTTTATTATTTAGTTCTGGTGTGAACAGGCCTCCCAACTTGTTCCTGGTAGAGAAAAGGAGCCGGCGTGAAGCTCCTTTTCTCTGCCAGGAACAAGTTGGGAGGCCTGTACAAGAGAGTGAATCAGGAAAGTGGAAAGAAGGCATGTCAGAACAAACACAGAAACAAATTTGTCAACTGTTGCTGTAGTGTGATTTACAAGGTTCCACTGTCATGCGGCCGATTTTACATCGGGGAGACCGGACTGTGCGTCAATGATCGGCTACGCGAACACGCGAAAGACATAGAAAACAAGTCACGCCGAAATAACATGGTCATTCATTTCGCAGATTGCGACAAATGTGAGGCGTTTTTAGACCAAACCACTATCATCGCCAAGTACAGAGATTACACCTCACGCCTGATTTTAGGAGGCCTTTCACATTCACACATTAGGCAACTCATGTGTGAGCCAACCATCGGTGGCTCTATTCCCACAGGAGACCGCATTTCTTAATCATTGATGATATCCCGAATGTATGCCTTGTCATGTTTACACCGCAGTTTTCCCTTCTATGCTTTATATTGCACCCCTCTTTCGCAATAAACCATTTGGTTGTTAGTTCAGCGCATGTGTTTGTCTCATCTTCTTCCGTCCCGTCCGTCAGCGCTGTTTTGCTGTACCATTCAACATGAACCAACCAGCCCGACTCAGCCCTCTCTTTGTACAGTACGTGCTACCTGACTTGCAGACGACGTCAAAAGTGTATTCTTGGAGTTGAAGAACCCAGTGGGCAAGGCTCCCAGTACATGGTTTGCGGATAGACAACCAGTATAAAGCGTGGCGGTCCGTTTGAACCGTAAAGTGGCGGCCGTAAAGGTAGGGACGGAATTCATGAACTTCCCAAACGATGGCAAGATATTCTTGCTCAATGAGAGTGTAGTTACGTTTCGCAGGTGTCAGAGTGAGGCTGGCGAGCGCAATAACTCTCTCCTGAGAAGTACTATCACGCTGCAGAAGGACAGCGCTAAAGCGGTGGCCGCTAGCGTTAGTGTGTAGAATGCTGGGAGGAGCATCGGCGAAGTGGCCAGGGAAGGGTATGAGGTGAGAGCTTGCTTCAGAGCTTGAAAACATTCGCATTCGCAGACCAAACGAAAACACTGTGAGCGGTGAGAGGGACCAAAGTGCACTTCCACCAAGTGCAAGGCAAGACTTCACGAAAAAGGCTTATTCCACACTGCTGCCAGAGGCGCGATCCGAGCGAACAACCCAAGCGATGACGATGGCTATTCACAGGTGAAGGAAGATGAAGTCGTAGCCACATAGGTGAAAACTACGAAGGCAGTTACGGTGTTCACAATATGTATATTTTTAATGGTCAGTGCACTACGATGTTGTCATGTTGGATATTTGTTAACTATATATTGCTATTATTTTTCTTCTATTCTTTTGTGTATTCGTCATGTAATATTATGATCTATTGTTTCACTTAATGCTACCTCTCGTGTTATTGTTGTCGCTAGCAAATGTTATTAATTTATCCACTTTATTAGAAGTGGTTCCACGCACAGCAGCCAAAATCTGGGACTCTTTCTTTACTAGATTTGTAGTGCATTCTTAAATAAAATTCAAACATCAAAGAAAATAAGCTCTGTTATTGGAGGAGACCAAACTTCACTTCACAGTTGCGTTCGAGCAAAGTCTGCTCACACGACGAAGCAAAGAGTCGTGGAGCCATAAATACGAAGCTTAGTCGGACTTTTACAAGGCCCTGTACTGTGTCATAAAAGCATTCTCCCTGAAGTCTGGACAATCTTCGTGCTTCTAACGAACTGCGCCGATTCCGATATCTCGGAAACACTTAGCGGTTCTGGAAGTGACAGAACACAGAACACTCGCCCTTTCGAAATAACGTTTTTACTTCACGGCCTATTTTAGCGAAACACAGTAGAAAAAGAAAGAAAAATGCACACTGCGTTGTTCCCTTGTGCCGCAGTGCAGACCATTCTTCTTATGCGTGTCCTTGACCTCACTGATCAGTCATTCCTCATGGTGTTCAGGCAGTTCTTTGCTAAACGTGCAACTACAAAAGGTACATATCCTGAGACGCTGTGACCCACCAGATTATACCCAGGACTTAGCAGAGCTTTACACTCTCTGAAAAAGCAACAATAGGAACACTGCGGTACTTGCAGTATAGCACAAAAGTTTACCGCCGAGATAGCTCGCTAGAGGGGATAGTTTTGAGAACGACAGCTCAGAATCCTCCAGATGTGCCTCCTAAATTACTTGGTAAGGCATGTTTGGATCTGCAACAGGCGGGTCCTGTATTATCTGAAACTGAATCTGTTGCTAAATCAAGTCCAGTCGCCTTCCTAAGTTGCAGTCCTGGCGAGCCAGGTGTGTTAACTCCGTCCCTTGTCTTTTCAGGATGTTGTCAGCTCTTCACGCCAGAGCATCGCGGCGAAGCAAAACAGAAATTATAATACTCTCCGCCGAGATAGCTCGCTAGAGGGGATAGTTTTGAGAAAGACAACTCAGAATCCTCTAGATGTGTCTCTTAAATTACTGGGGAAGGCATGTTTGGATCTGCAACAGGCGGGTCCTGTATTATCTGAAACTGAATCTGTTGCTAAGTCAAGTCCAGTCGCCTTCCTAAGTTGCAGTCCTGGCGAGCCAGGTGTGTTAACTCCGTCCCTTGTCTTTTCAGGATGTTGTCAGCTCTTCACGCCAGAGCATCGCGGCGAAGCAAAACAGAAATTATAATACTCTCCGCCGAGATAGCTCGCTAGAGGGGATAGTTTTGAGAAAGACAACTCAGAATCCTCTAGATGTGTCTCTTAAATTACTGGGGAAGGCATGTTTGGATCTGCAACAGGCGGGTCCTGTATTATCTGAAACTGAATCTGTTGCTAAGTCAAGTCCAGTCGCCTTCCTAAGTTGCAGTCCTGGCGAGCCAGGTGTGTTAACTCCGTCCCTTATCTTTTCAGGATGTTGTCAGCTCTCCATGCCACAACATCGCGGCGAGGCGAAACAATCAGAGATTCTAATACTCTCAGTTCGCAGCCTGCATAGCGCTCACAAGCTCAGGAACGGCTGTGTAGTAATTGTTTGCGAGGACAATGTACCAAAGCTGTTTCGGAGGTGTTATCGCGGAGTGCATGGAGGGCAAGTATGGGAGGTCCCACACATGCGAAATATGACTACCGTTTGGATCAGAATTGGTTAGGCTTGTTCAACGCCTATTTCTGCTTGAAGTTCTCACATGAAATCCACAAGCGTGTGGAAGATTGGTGCCTGACGCTAGAGGGGAAGAAAGAGGAAGAGGGCTTCAGAGGATTGCGATAAGCGGTTGCAAGCGAGCGCGATGTTAGCAGCTTTGCAAGAAAGCAGCTCTACGCGTCTTGTGCGCTTTCCTCTATTATGTAACAAGTACCGCAATGCGTACTGCGCATGCATTTCATATGCTTCTTGAGGGACACTCCACTGAGCGCTCCTATAAGGATGGTTACATACTGTATGACGCATCATCGTTCGAGGAATTCATGTCCGAGGCGCTACAAATTACTGCAGAGATTTAGGACAAAAGCCAGCAAAGAATGATCGTGAGGATTGCTGGCTGGAAACTCATTAATATCAAAGTTCTTCGTTCAATAATTTCCCAATGAGCGGCATATTGTGTATGACAACATGCAAAGAGGATTGCGAAGGCTAGCTTATTTGCACTTTAACGGAACGTGGTATAAAAACTTACCTATTACCTATTACAACCGAGCGAGGCAAGCACGCAATATGCTTTCATTGGGTTTACAGCGGATATATACTAGTTAAGCTCCAGACCGCCACACAAACCTGCCATCGACAGTTTCTAACTCTTGGAAGGCGAAATCAAAGACCTGACTAAAAAAAAAAACAAAAAACGGCAAGCAAATATGATTTACGTTTCAAATCGAGCTGACGTCATTTGGGTTCCATACTTCCCATTGGCAACTCTTGCCGGAAAAAGCAAGCACTTTTCCCTTCTTGCGGACATATGCTTCGAGGTCGAGGAGCACAGCTTTTTTTACCCGTTTTTCGCGCTATCTACGCTGGCTGTTTCGCTTCCGGCAATGCTTTTAGAGAACGCGAAAGACAGGTCAGGCGCTTTGTCCCAGAGTTTGTACGCAGCCAGGCGCTGCGTCGTTTCGTTCACTTTCTGTCTTGTCTCTTTTTTTTTCAAATACGGGAAATAACCGAAACACGCCCGAGACACAAACGACGCAAACGGAAGGGCGCTGGCGCTATCTGTCAGAGCCGAAAAGAGCATCGGGCTGTTTGGACGCGGCCGCGCGTTGCTCGGGACGCCATTGCCTCGCGATAGCGACACCCCTGACCCAGAACCACCGAGCGCTCCCAGGTGTTTTGGGAGGCGCCGTAGGGGTCGCGCAGGCAAAAGATGCGAGCGGAGGAGAGCACGGCGGGAAGGTAAGGAGCGTGGATGTGCTTGCGCGCACTGAAACGAGACGGAATCGGGGCACCACTTGCGCAGCGAAAGGAAAAGAAAGAACGAAATTAACGAGGGAACATGAAACGGCGAGAGGCACGGGAAAAAGTCTGCAAACGGCCAAGTGGGAGAACGCGTCGTCGAGCCGCGATATTCGAAACCCTTTTTACGCGCGCGTTACACTGCTCTTTGTTTGATTGTTTTTAGTCGCAGCTTTCCTCCCGCGGCACGTGGAAATAGTTACGTGCACTACAAAAAGAGAACTCGAATGCTATGAGCCAAATAGCGGAAGTTACTCGGTGGTGATGGGGGTTTCCCATCACCACCATCTTTATTAACGTGTTGCCCAATTTCAAAGATGACTTTTTTTGTCAGGTAAGAATGCGTAGAACCTGATGGTATTATTGTTCTAGGCAGTAACATAATAGGATCAGCAACATGAGGCGCGCAAGCGCTTAAAGGAAGCTAGGGACTTTTCTGTCGTCACGTCACACCGACAGAGAGGGCGTCACCCGCAGGGCGTCCTACAGCCAGCCGTGGGTCCCCATCTTTGCGCTCGGAATTCATGGATAGATTTTTTTGCACTAATGAAATGATTGCTTTTAAACGGCTCGTTCGCCCACAGAGTCCCAATGGCAGGAGGGCGGAGAACATAAATTTGTATCTCCAAATACATCCTGAAAAGTTCGCGGTCTGACCTCAAAACGCTGTACATTCAACGACGCTGCTCAGAACTGGTAGCGGCCAGGGGGCGCTTCAAGGATAGCGCGCTTACAGCGCGCGTGCTTTCTAACCAGATTTTTACCTGTCCTTTTTTTCTCCTTGCGAAGAGCGCTTCCTCATGGCACTGTGTGGGGAGAACCGAGAGCACGCGTTCGCTTTGTAGCGTCTGCTGAGCAGCGAACCGCGAAATCGCGCCGCGGCGCTCGTGTACGTCTCTCTCGAGGTTTACGTAAAAGACGGGTTTCGAAAACCAACGTCGTCCTCATGGGATCCTCCTCTCCCTTCCTCCACTTCTTTTCCTCCTCATCCTCCTCCTAGTCATCTTCAGGAGGAACCACAGCTTTCGGCAGGGCCGTAGGGAAGGTACAGACACAAGCGCTGAAGCAAGTGGGGAGAAAGGGTAGAAGGGGGAATTCCTGGGGATCGCCTTTCCCTGCTTTGCGTTTCATCCTCGTTCACTCGCTCGTTACTGCTGTTGTTATTATTACTATTCGTCACAAACCAGAGGTAGAAAGCAAGAAGGGAAGGAAAATAAAACTGAACCAAACGAAAGGGAAAAACCAGAGCCGGCGGACTGCTCGGTCCGTTCGCAACGGTGTCTGGCAAGAAGCGATAAGAGCTGGGACGAGCGCCCGGAGTGACATTACGACCCGGCTGCCACGCTGTTCGGTGTAACCTTCGCATTTCTTCACACTCTCCGCTTTTTTTTTTCCTCTCGCGCTCCCACGGAGCGGCGCTTCCTCCGTATTACTCCTGCTTTATATATTACTTTCTAAGACGACTCATCCGCGACAGGTTCGAAACTGGGCCGGCTAACCGGTTCGGGAGTTTATGAACGAATGTGGGACAAAAGAAACGGGACTGCGTTTTCAGGGAAACGAATGAAGCGATGTTGGAGGGTTTGCAGAACCCAGCAAGTTTACGAGTGAAGCGATTAGGTGCACAAAGCTACCTACAGTCGATTCGTGCCTCAAAGATTCACGGGCCATTCACGCCGGCGATGACACGGATTCTTCACGCCAGTCTTGTCGGTTGAGCATGTCGAACGAGCTACAGCTTGAGACGGTATATCGAGCTTTCCCCAGAAGCGTTTCGGCCGCCAGAGAGAGCAAATCACGAAGTTAGCGAAACGACAAACCCCATTCCACATACGTGCCCTGTGATGAGGGTTGCTGGAAACCGAGACGCAGTGTCGCTTTCTGCCATTCGTTCTTTTTATACTTCCTTCTGTTGCTGCATGTCTGCTTCGCTGGTAAATCTTGCGAGGGAAAACCCATTACTTGCCGTCCTATACTACTGCTTTCACTCGCACGCTCCTCACCGTCAGAGCTCTGGTACATATATTTTAAATTTATTGGCACCCCATTCAGTCTTTGATGGTTTTTGAGACTTTTCAGAGCTTTTTGTGCGACTTTTACCGCATTTCTTGAAGCCGATGTTCTCCTGCCTTTTTGCTATAAATTGTCCTTAAGTATAATGCAAGCTAACGGCTAGAACCCGTAAGCGAATATGAGGCCCTGCTGCCCAAGAACATCAATTAAGATTTCCCGGCGGACGAGCGCTGAAAATACGGGCTTCTCCTGTCTCGTATAATTCAAGACGCGCCGAAGTGGTTAGTCGCTAAAAGGCTTGGGGGGAAGTTGAGCCGTGATTATACGCCGGCGAGGACGTGTTTTGCCAAGAGCGAAAAAGCATATTGACATATCACGCAGCCATTCCCTTTCAGTCACGGTCGCGCTTATATAAGGCACTCGCTCCTCTCCTCAATAAGTTCCAAGATTCAACGCACGGACATATTTTTCCAAGGGGTGGGTGTAAAATAATAGCACTCACAGGGGAAGACAGGGAATGAGAGTGAGAGGAAATGGGGAAGGAGAAGAAAGAAAACAGGAGATGAAGCGTATGTGCAGCTCCAGCGTGAAATCTTTATTCCCTGAGATTCGAACGAAATGTAGGAAAGAAATGAAGAAAAAGAAATAGCGCAGAAGAAATAGAACGGAGCGAAAGATTCAGAAAGATAAAGCTCTTTTTGTCACAATTCTTGGCTTTCATATAGACATCGCCGAGTATTTCGCGCGGGCGTTTTCTTTGCCCGATGGCCGCTGAAAAGGCAAGATTCTCCCGCCTTTCATTGTTACGGAGAAGACAGCGCACATTTCTCTAGCTGGATCCGCGCCGTACAGTATAGTGTCGCCTGGTGAACGTGTTTGTCTGTATGAGGGAGCGTGTGTATGTGTGTCTGAACCAGTGCCGTGCTCAGTCAGAGTTTGAGTGTCTGAGTGTGTGCGTAAGGTTGTGTTTGTCTGTGTCTTTGTAACGCCGCCGGCTGACAAGGAAGAAGATTGCTTTGTTCTCGGCCTTGGCTCCTGTTTTTCTTGCTTTCACTTTTCTTCCTCACTTTCGATGAACACAAAGAACAACCGCGCATGCGCGATATGCCTCCGGCTGGATATCACACTTTTTTTTTTGGTGCTGCTCTCGTCGCAGCCATTCGCTATTGTGCCGCGCAAGGGAAAATGGAGGAAATCCCCGCTTTTCTCCCGAAATTCTCACCCTCTTTTCCTGAACTGCGCAATATGGGCCAGCAAGCCTCAAGGCATCTTCCGTCGTTGCCTTTCATGGTGTTCTTTCAGTTCTGCTTTTCGCATTTCCCACATTTTTTTATCTTTCTTTGTTTGCTTCGGCGTCTGTTGGGTAAGTTTGCTTTGCTGCGGCGTAAATTTTTTTCACCAAAAAAAGAAAAGAAAATTAAGCTCAAAATCTGAGTGCGGCGGATTTGCGGAAGGGGGTAGGGGATGAAAGCGGTAGTCCCGCAAGTATTTGGTGCAGATGTGCTCTGTGATGGCGGGCGCAGTCTTTATCCGCAGCAGCAGCTGTTGCTATCATTCGTAGAGCACATGGACGTTGCAAACAGGCGACTCAACGTAGAGCGGTTCTGAGGGCATCTAGATGTCACCTTCACTAAATAAGGCTACTAACTAGAAACGCGAGTATAGTAAGTTCTATTCATCAGCTTCATTTAATTGGATCCAAGTGCAGTTTTCTAAGTGTTTTTCCGTCTGCGTTAAAACAAGAAGAAGCAGCGCAGAAAATCACTGACGGTTAGAAGCGGTCGCAGAAATTGTTTGCTGTCAGTGAGGCATTCAATTCACCTTTGCAAATTACTGGGGGTCAATTTTTTTAGTCATTGCGGTTTGAACCTCTTGTCGCAATATTTGCCTCGACAAAGCAATCCTGTTCGCAGCACCCACGGTGTCCTAGATGATCACTATCAGTCTTTTTTCATGAAGCTATAAATCCCAAGCAAAATTCCACCATCGCCGCGAACCCCCCGTGAATTAATAACTACAGTCGCTTTTCTTAGAGGCACCTGTAGTGTTAATCCTGCCGCGGCCGCAGTGACTCTTAAAAACTTTGCATTGAATTTTACTCCTAAAGAAAATTAATATCGGCGAGCTTGATTCAGATGAAGCAAAAAAAAACATCCATCTTGTAAACAAGGGTTCAAGCTGGAGCTTTCCAGGTGTACACTCATAGTTACCGGCTAGAAATATTCTTCGTAGTTGTACTGTTTCTGCCAGGAACAGCGAGGCTGCCTTACCAGTTCTCATACTGTCAGGATACTTATACTGAACCGCGGGGGATAACGAGGCCTGAGGTTCACCTCACGCCAGTTATTTTCGCAGCCCACGAGAGATGGCGGCAGAGTGGAGGCGCTGAGTGTTGCACTTGGGATAGTTGACATGTCCCCATGTCCTGTAACTGGAGAATGTTCCATTGCGTCATGCATGATTTACACTAGGCTCCTCGGACAACTGAAATACGGGGAGTCGCTCGGTGGCAAAACTGTGCACGCCGGAATATATAACTAAAAGTATTATGAACTCTATACGAAGAGTCGATTTCGGTAGATTGAGCTTCAAGTAACAGAGATATGCACATTCAACTAAAAAAGTTTTATTTAGAAAGACAGTAACGTAAAGATTACGTATCAGTAATATTCAAGACAGCTGGATTTAGTTACGCTACACAAATAATGACTTGCTTAGGTTGATTGCCGTAGATATACCTAATTCGCCTTATGCATGAAGTCACGATATATGTTAACGTTGTCAGCGCCTGCTATGCCTCATTTATTGCACAACATACTTTTTGTAGTGCCGATGTTTGGCGCGTACAACGGCATTTTATATCTTTAGGATGCCTATTCTATTCGTTGGTTATTTCTTTTAGGTCACTGCTAGGAAAGATATCTGTGTTTCGCAGCCATTCAGTCAAGTGACAGATTCATTGTGTCCCAAATTTCACCCACCTCGGCTGCAATATGAAGACGCTGTTTTGTTGACTGGCAAAGTCCGGCCGGGCGTTCGAAGACGCCATTCTCTTGCAGCTGTTAGTGTCCAGTTTCTGAATATAAAGAAAGTGCGACTACCATACACAGATGATGTAACGTTTCGGTACCTATTTACTTGGTTCCTTGTGAAAGAAACTATTTTCTGATTCAATCCCAAAGTTTCGCGCCCCACGCTAGTGGTTCCATGCACGTCTGAAGTCCAGACCCCAAAGAAGCTTCTATTCGGAATTAACGATCCAACACTGGATTCTAAAAAATGCGGCCCCAGCATTTCTTCACACTGCCAAGTCCGAAGGCGGTCAGGCCTCAGGAGAGCATTCGGTCATGATGCTTGCTCGATTTCCCCCTAAAATTTTACTCTTAACAAGCTGCTTTAACGTGTGTTCTTTCGCACTAATAGGTCAAATGATACGTTTTGAGTGCGAAATTTAGGGAAGTGTTTTTGATACCACACAAATAAACAAATAACGCTTTTTTTGATGTACATGAAATATGAATGCAAGCTTTTTGTTGTTTCCAGCACTCGGTCGATTGAGAACGCAATCTTCAACGAGAGCATGCCAGTGCTAAACAAAACTAGTCCACTTCCACGTCATCCAAATAAAATGGACCTTAAAGCCTTGCATTGTTTCCTGCTCCGTTCTTGCATAGCTCCTGTATTGGATCGCTTTGTAGAGACTGGCCTTGAAGTACCAGCGCTTGTTCTCGCACTTTGAGATGTGTTTCGTCACAAACGTATCTCCGCGCGAAGTACTACGAGAAGCTGTGCGACAGAAGGCAAATCACTATGAAAATGTAACACCTGGCTTCAGAGTATGTCACCCTTTTCAAGGTCGGCCCTTTATATGCTGCATTCTATCTAAAAAGATTTATCCGTGGTGAACCTATTTACAGTAGTCATCTGCCCGTTTCTAGGCTTTAGAGATGAGAACAGAGGGGGAAACAGATGTCGAAAAGTTTGTAAAAATGAGTGCCTTATGCCAGTAATGCGGAGCTGTGTCTAGGAAGTGGAGCAGTGCTTTAAACCAAAATTTTGCTCGGGAACTTCAGGATACTGGTGAGTCATGTGGTACCGGCCGCAAGTCGCAAAGCTGAAATGCCGTATTGTGCAGTGCGAACGGAATCTACAATTAAAGATTTGTGAGTCATCATTTATCATTCATCCCGGATGCCAACAGTCACAGAAACCAAGGAGCATAGCATTTTTTTAATGTGTGATTTTTCATCAAGGGTTATTAATAAAAGCAGAAGAAAAAACAACCGCCGGTGGGATACGAACCCATGACCTTCGAATTTTGTGCTTGGAGCTCTATGAACTGCGCTATGGTGACGCCTGGTGAACACTGTCAAGATTTGGTTACATACACGTGTATACCTCCGAAAGCAGATTATACAGCCCTCACCGTAGCTCAGGTGGCAGGGCACCGGACGAGAAATTCGAAGGTCGAGGGCTTCGGATCCCACCGGCGCAGTGATTGTTTTTTCTTCTACTTTCATTAATCCCGATTTGCTGAAAAACCCCAAAAAATCTCTTATGTTTCTTTGTTTCGGAGGTTGTTGGCTTCAGTCATGAATGTCATAATGAGCACCTATTTCTATTCCCTTATCTACTTAATCATTTCATCATTGTTATGGAAGACAATTTTTCCTATCTTGCAAAAGTTGCTTACATCTACCCATGCAAGCACAAGCCGGTGATTGTACCTACCTGCACTTTTTCTCCCCCTTATCTTACCCTCGTATTCTTATCCTTGCGGCAGGAGTAAGGCGTTCACTCCTTGTCAGAGACCTAGCATGCGTTTTTTTTCCTGATACCCTCCTTCTACATGCCTACTCCGTCCCGAAAAGAGTTCTTACAATATTAGTCCTGCTATCTAAGCGTAGTTGTTAAATAAATGCCATTCCAGTGTAAGCATATGTTGATCCACGGTGCAAGACTCCAAGGTTAGCATGTCTGCGCGTTGTGCATTTAATCTCATAGCTTTTCTTATATTCACTTAGACCTTCTAAAGGGCGTTTTTGAACAGTGGAAATTAGTGCGATTGTACAGATTAAACCGATCAGTGATGAGCCGCGCCTTACTACCAGTGCGTGTATTTTAATAAAGCATTTAATGCTAGCGTATTTTGTGTACCAGCTGTATGTTTTTTGAGGCCTTGAATCGAAAATATTTCCCAATGTTTGCCCCGAAAGATACCCTCCAAAATCTCCCAAAGCAGAACACCTAACAAAAGAGACTCCTACGTTTACGGTGTAAACTGGGGGTTTAAGTCAGAACGTGAGGCAAAATTTACAGTTAAATTTTTTGTAGTGGTCAGAAAAATCGGAGCAGAATTGGGAAGCCGGTACGGCGCGGAATGAATCTCGCCGGCGCGCATCATAGACGATTCGAGAACCTTGGGGAAATTTCGCCCATTGCCGACGGAGAGAGCGTAATCTTGAGCGTAATTTGAGATGCCTTCTCCACTTCGTTCACTCGTGGCGAGGACGGGTCGGAAAGAGGTGACCCAAGCTTTCTGGAAGCCTATCTGCTGACCTGAGCAATAACGATGCGAGCTTCGGCGGTAGGGTGAGACGGCCTTGTACAGTCGACGGCATGGGTACATGCACGCCTGCCTTGGCGCGAAGTGACAAACATTCGCAGCGCGCCCTATATATGAAGGAAGTTTGTTCGTCAAACTGTCGCAGTGCACCCGGTAAAAAAATTGTGTTCTGTGTTCTCTCTTGTACTCTAGCCTCCATAAATTATTATATTGCATGCGTTGCATTAGATAGATACAGAGAGAGCGAAAGGCAGGGATGCGTTGCATTGTTTTGTACATTACTTTATGTCTGTTTTTACGAGCGATCACAAATTCCTCTGCATCATCTGCTTGCTATATAAAGTGTTTTATTTGTGAACATTTGACTTCCAGCCATTCTCTAGCATGCGTCCGGTGAAAGCTGGGAAACGATCCCCCCTTGTTATTTGGTAGCCTGTTCCTGGCGGACTTTGTCACGCTGAGTGGAGGATATCTTATGACCGAACCTCGCCGTTCAGTGGCTATTCAAATTGTGAAGGGTAATTTTTATCCAATCAAAAGACAACAAATTTGCCAGGCTAAAAGCTCACCCACAGGAGACAGGATTGTTCATTTCTTTGGCACTCCGTTCCTACAAAGCTTCGCAAGAGAATGCGAAACGAAAAGTGATTTCTTTATTAAAAAAGAAAGGGACGTCACTGAAAAAAAGGAGGTTTTTCGAATATGCTTCCTTCATCTCAAAATAAGAAGGTACTGACAATTCTAAGATGCCATCGTCTTCATTTCCCCTAAAATATTGCAAAGAACCTGGACACAAAAAAGTTTCGTATTTCTTGTTAATTCTCTCTAGGGATCGACAGCGCTGGGAGACAAGAAGGCATGCGGAAGGAAATTCCGCATGTTGGTGAGTGCCTTTTTGAGAGAAGAGAAAGGACTCAGAAACGCTTTCATCAAAGGTCGTCCGGCTCATTTCCCGACTTCGTGTCTCGCACCGAGGAAAAGAAAAGCCTTGAATCTTTCGCTGCTCTTATTTTCCCCTTCATAGAAATAAGAGTAAAAAGTAAAAGAGGAAGAATGCTCCTTCAACCCTGGCACACACCAGTTAGGCTGCTGGAGCGTCATCGAGGAGGATTTTTAGCAATAACAGGGAAGGTCAGAAGCACTACTGACGAAGTCATCAGCATGCGCTGATATTTTGGTGCACTCTCTGAAATAGTATATATCACGGATTAGACAGTGCGTTAGAGCGCATGTTTATATCGTATACCCTCTTCTTTCAGCAGAGAGAAAGTGAGAGCAGTACACTGGACAAAAGAGGCTGCTGAAGGCAGCAGTTGTGGTTGCTGAATAGAGAGACTCGATTCAGTGTGCCAGCATGTTCTTTGTGAATAATGATGCGTGAAAAATGAATGCATGAATGACTGTTGTGCTGAAGAACTGCGATAGTTTAGAAAAAATGTCCTTGTATCCTGTCCTTATTGCATGTTAGGAAGGAGCACATAGAACATATAATACACTATGGTAAGAAGAAAGAGCGCTTTAGCTGGCTGAATTTCCAAAACCATTATATGGTGCTTATTGGGGAAGGGCTAGTACACAGGAGTGTGCTGCATCATGCAGGCAGCTATTTACTCGCTTATACCTGTTTTTCAAAATCGTGCTGTCCAAACTTCTGGGTAGACCAGTACACAAATCCTAGCCAGGGTGAAGCGCGTACCCGGCTGTCGTCATGAAACCAAGGGAGAACGACGCGAATGGCATTACTGCGGAAAGTGCTTCGTTCTGTGCGCTTTCGTAATGTGACAAACTACTGCTGCTGCGTTAAAGCGCAAAAAAGTTTGCAAAAGCGCTTTCTTTTTCAACACAGCGGTGCAGAATAGTCGCACTTACGGCCGGTACTAAGATAGGTTCCCAGACCCATAGAGCCACCGCAGCTGCGCCTCGTTAATAGCTGAACTCTTTCTGCTCCATGTGATGTGGCATCCCTTTAAATACAATTTGTGTTTTTTTTATAGCGAGAAGATGTATTTATTTATGTCCAGTGAAGTTAAATTGGGGGGTCGTTTATGCGCTTGAGTGAAGTCATTGAAGTCCACGTTTCTCGTTCTTCCCCCTCTGATGACGTCGCCCAAATCTCGGAACCGTGACCGCTTGGTTGGGCAGCAGCATGTCCGGGAGTGAGACAGCCGTGTCAGTGCTCTGTAGTGACAGCAGGAAGGCAGTGGGGAGAGGGGGAGGGGTGGCGCCATGTGGCCGCGTGGTTGTGCGCAGGTATCTCGGGCAATCGCTTGTACGCGTGATTATGACTCGCGGTAGGGTAATGGGCAGTATTATGTGATAGCCTAGAAGCCCCAGAGACGAAAAGTGGGCTGAGTCGCTCACTAGCCCCCTGGCAGGTGAGAAGAAGAGATAGCTGTCACCTGACACCTACCACGGTTGGCAGGTGGCGGCAGAGTGAACAGAGCGTAATCCCGCTCTCCATTTGTATGGAATGTGTGGTCTTGCATGGCAGCTTAAATTGAGGTTCTTGTGCTATCGCACTGTCACAGTTAATGGTAGTTAGGTGCTCTCCGAGTTATTGCATCCTGGATTTCTTACTCAGTTGAGAAATGCGTCTGGCATTGAGGCGCAGGAGCAAGACGAGCAAACTGCACATATTACGGAAAAAACAAATTGTTTCCGGTACGGAGATTGTTCCTGAGCCAGGCACATCGAAATAATCATCAGCGGCAGCATCGGAAAGAAAACTGTCGAATGACGCTTGCGCTAGATGAAATAAACAGCAACGTTAAAGGCGCAATCGGCGGCTCGTGCTCGTGTAATTGTCTCGCTGTTTTGATCAAGCTTTGGTCGAGTATATTTTATTTTTTTCGAAATAAACATCTCACAGAAAAGGAAAGTTTTTCCTTCAGTACAATGGTTTGGACTCTCAACTAATTGTTTTTTCAAAGGCCTATGCGAATGGTGTGAATTCTGAGTACGAATACCGGACGTTTCAATGAAGTATGCTGGACGAGATTATTTAACATGTTGAAAAAGGGCAATGAAGCCTCTTTAAGCTGTTGAATCCTTTTAAATGATAGCTGTTAAAGCCTAGTTTATCGGGATCCCGGTGTCCTAAAAAAACTCACTGCTGCGCTAAAGTTGGATGAGTGTTTCCTTAAAGTTTGTCAAAAGCATTCTGTTCTTGTTTCCATTCACCTCATGCCCCTCAGATAATAGTGACTCATTTGCCCGCCGCGTGCAGCAGGAGAAAAACATGACGAGGCGTGCAAGAACACGTCTAGGAACTATCCGCTCTTTTTATTGGTTCATAAGAACCATTACCATCTCCCTCACCTGCCATCCTCCGCCTCCCATCTCCTCGTCTTCGCTTTCCTTCCTCTCCTCTAAAAGTCTAGAGGGCGATTTCCCGCTCTCCGCTCTTCCCTACGTCTCTTCGTGTTACCTGTTCCTCTCTTCTTTCCACTTTTACGCTTGCCAAGCGAGGCTTGAGACAGACGGGCGGACGGGTATTTCCAACATGGCAGTTCTAATACTAGAACATTAAAATAAAGTCCGAAATGCTCAAATTTTAATCAGAGCTGGACCAAACTGTTCTTCTTTTAGTGCGCCTTTGTTGGACATTGTTATAGACAAACGTATTACCAAGCTAATTTTAGACTTGATGATGATGATAATTTTTATGGCGCAAGGCAGGTTTAACCAAAAAGCCGCATGGCAAAAGGTAGCTTTCATTACACAAGTCCCGACCAAAGACCCATTTTCCAAGTATTTCACCCCAAATAAGACGAGCACCAGGCAGTGGAAAGCTTGTACCTATTGTATCACTTGTATCAATGTCTTGAATATTCGCAAGCTCCTTTGCATATTAAAATGTGTAAACGTTTGACCTCCTCTATGAGCATATTTAACTGCTTAAATATTGCCCAGAACTGTGGAAAGAACATAACTTTGTTTATTTTTCGCGTATCCTAAATAAATTTCACTATTTCGTGCTAGTTCAAAGGCGGGTCATGTTCTTTTATTGCATGTGATGTTTGCAGTACGATTGCACCTGGTTGTTGCAGTTGTTTAATAATGATAAAGCTGTAGATGTGTGTTTTTAAACAATATTGCTTTTCATATAGCTCATCCCCTTTTTTGCAGCCCTACAACAATTTTACAAAGCTGACACAAGCTAACCCTTTTCAAAAGATCAAACTAGGCATTGACCCGGAAGTTCGGCTGATGAACGCGAACCATGTTGCTTGCGATGAACATATCACATTTGTCCTTGAAAAAGCTAGACTGAAGGCAGCAGGATAGCTAGAAAAAATATGGGATCAGAAGGATGGCTGAATACGTATGGTTATGCAGACAATAAAAATACATCAGGCCGTACATGTTACCTGAGAGTAAATGGGCTGAGCTTTTGTGTTTGAGTAGCAAGCTACTGGCGCTACCTAATGAGGTACATAGCTTCTGAACACATGATGCCAAAGCACGACAGAAAAAAAGCTACACTAAGAGACGGCAAGTGCGCTACATGTGCACCGGCGCTCGTTGGCTCAGCTTTGTTCTTTTTATTTGTGCACATTGCCTTTGTTTTAATATTTTCGCCAATCTCTTCCAGGTATTAAAAATTAAAGCAATATTTCATAAAAATGTTAGCGCTTGCAACAGTATGAAAATTTTCTTCCCATGTACAAGCGCTGCATCGGTACCAAATATTCTTTCACAGACCTCACCAGCTGCAGAACCCCGTCCCCTCATGAGATCATAAAAAGTCAGTTGGTCTTTCAGCTCTGTTAATGCTAAAAATCTAAGTTTTATTTATATATTACTGTTATTAGGTTGCATGCTTTGTGCTGCAGATCTTTCGAGGGAATTGAACAGGTCATTTTGATTGACTCCTATACCTGCGATCCATTCAGCAGATGCGACTAATCAGGATAGGGACGACGCACAAAAAAGGTGAGGACATACCAGTGTACTCGACTTTTCATGCAATTTTTGCATTTCTAAAGCTTCAATGCAGGGAAACTTGACAACAAACTTGAGAATAAATGCCAAAATGAAAGCACCTAGATCAATACCAGTTAATTATAACTGAGTAATACTTGCTGGGGAGCTAGTTGGTGTATGTTTCCAGAAAGGGGTTGCAGCGCCGAAACATACAACACACAGAAAGCTAGACGGGACAGGCGCAACTTCCAACTATTGGAAGTTGGAAGTTGCGCCTGTCCCGTCTACCTTTCTGTGTGTTGTCTGTTTCGGCGCTACAACCCTTTTCTGGAACCAGTTAATGAATTCACAAAGCTGTGCTCATGCACAGATTTCTCTAACATAATTTGTGGATGGGAAACCCCGCTACCGCCTCCTAGAATGCATTCAAGGTTATTTTTATTCCACTATGAGGGGAACTTGTGTAAGCAGTGCAGACAAAAATAAATATGGGAAGTGGCAGAATCGTAAATCAGAACTATTTCAAGAAGTGCTTGCGAGCCATCTCGTGTTCTTTTTTTTTCTGACAAGCGTCGTTTCATTAAAGGCAATTCATCCTAAGTATTATTCGTTTCAAGGTCTGCGCGCTTGAAATATTTTCCTTTGTACATGGTGCGTCATGTCCTGGTCGTGAGGCTGCGCCATGACTATATGTTAGAAAGGGCAGTTGGCACTGGCATTGCTACTGTAAAAGAAGGTGCATTGTACGGCACAGGGACAACTGCACAGATCGACGTTGTGGTTCGGGGGCGCCCCCAGAACTTCTATAAAAAATTATAGGAAACTATTTACAGACTGCCTAAAGGCCGGTGGCCTCAGATTTCAAACATGCTGACATGCTCGTGCACTCTGGTGGCATTGCCGTCTCGACATGAGAACTCAGTTCCTTCATCGTTCTGTCAGGACTTAGGACTCGTTTGTAACAATATTGTGCTTGTTCATGCTGTCTGCGATGTTAAAGAATTACTTATGAAAGCTTACCAAGAGCTATGAGATTTGCCAAGTGCGATGGAAATAGACCGGGGTACCGGCCGGTAGAGACATGCATGAAGGTGTTGTTTCTTTGAAAGGTTTATACAAGAATAGCAATCATGAAAATGAACCCGGAAACACAGAGCGATATCTTCACTCTGACAAAGTAATTTTGGCAAGAGGTAAAAAGTGTATTAGAGTTTCCATTGGTGATCGGAAATACATTTGCGTTTCCTTACTGGTCATGCAGGCCCCCGCCTCGCCATGTGCGGCTCATCCTTAGACTGTTCTTCGAGGTGCAGACCTTACACTTGCCAACGTAAAAATGGAGGAGGCGCTTTCATTCACAGATTACGAGACAGCGTGGCTGGAATCATGTTGGTATCTTGAACTTTCAACCAACAGTACCAACGCAAGGCATTCAAATCACAATAATGACAACTTTCCTCAGCATAATAAAATCTTGTAACTTAGTTTCTTTTCGAAAATTCGCAAACCCAATCTATCTAAATCCCCGCTAAGTTGAAAACTTTAGATCCAGAGATAAGGCGCCATTATTAAATCCTGATTTGTAGTCAGCCTTTACGCTTTCTTTTCTTCTAGAAAAGCTGATCATGTGCACATTCTTACGCTCAAGGCCTGTAAGCAGCATTGCTATTTTCCTGCAGTTGAGAAGGGTGCTTCCCTTTAGCAGCTTGAGTAGCCACCCTTGAGGCTCGCTTTATGAAATGGCCGAAGCGACCTCTGTTTCACCTAGGTGGTCGAAATTTCCGGAGCCCTCCACTACGGCGTCTCTCATAGCCTTAGTCGCTTTGGGACGTTAAACCGCATAAACCAAACCAACCATTTCGTAAATCGGGCTGCCCCAAATAAAGGTCTATTTGTTGTTCTAAGGGAATGTTTTAACCGAACAAGCACAATGTGCATGTACTCAAGTAACACTTGTTGAGGGGCTAGTCGGTACATAGTTCTACGTAGAAAAGTTAACGCAATAACGAGACAGCCTCAAGAAAGGTGAACAAGACAATGCGCTTCCTTGCGTTGTCTTGTTGACCTTTCTTGTGAATGCCTCATTTTCGCGCTAACTTTTGTACGTAGAAATGTGCATGTACTCGTTCTCAGTGCAACATGAAGACAAATATATGAACGGCACAAAAGCTTCTTCGAAGTGAACTTTGTGATATGTAGCAGCCATTCTATTGACATGCAGATTGTAGCAATCTTGGCCTCAAAGAAAACAAATTCTTTGGAGAACAAGTCTGATGTGTGGCTGTGGTAATGCACGGGCTGCTGTATCTCTTCCTCTTCCAGATTCCTGATTTGACATCTAGGTTAATTTTTGTCAACACCTTATATTTGACTCTTCGGCTGGTTGTTATTCTGATGGATCTTCTCAGCATCTGGCGCCTACGGGCCGGTTCTGAAGACAACTGATGCGTTTGGAGAAACCGACATAGTGGCTGAGAATTGCTAGAAGTGTAATTTATAGAAAAGAGGGGGCAGGTGGGCACAATTTATTGTGTGCGAAAGTTGCTTCGAGGCAAATTTCGTATGCTTAATCGTTTTTATGTCTTTACTATCACTCGTATGCACAAGTACGTCGTCTGGTTATTCTGGTGATTAAACTTCGTTGAAAATCATGGTCTTCTTGTTGCAGGCACAACTAGGCTGTTATAAAGCATTCGATCCGCTTTGGCAGTGCTTTTCCAGGGGGCTAAAAGCCTCATGAACCATGGATGCTTCAAATGACCAAAGTGTGGCCAGGTGCTGTATAGTGAATCCTAACTCGTATTATGGGGAAAGTGTCTTGAGTGTCATTTCTGCAGAGTCACATTTTTGTATTTCATCATGCCTTTGCAGGTATACCTGGATGGTGACCAACCTAAGTTCCCTGTGCATGTGCAGGTAGTGGTCTTGGATTGATGCAGTACACAAACAAAGTGATCCAGTTAAATTCGGTTGCTCGAACATGCATGCAGAGCATAGAGAGTTGCATGAATTTAGGCATGTATCTTTTAGCGAGGTCTTATCATGAAATGCATGTATATACACACAAACTTTGTGTAAAAGCTCGTTTTAGAAGATATGTCACTAAAAACATTTGTTACCACTGCGAACCTGACATTCGCCATTGACGATATGCTTGAAAGTTCTGTATTTGTGGACATACATGCGCTCCTGCATCAATTCCGAGCCTTTAATTGCATAACTAAGTCTATTTTGAGAACACTTTGAACACCGATTTCGTAGATATGTTATTAAAGTTTAGCAGCCAATAACAAGGGTGGAACTTTTATACCATAGAAAATTTTATGCTGAACGTGCTGGTCTTAAGCCTTATATATAAGGATTTCTTTGCTGTATGAGTGCTCAATAACGTCCTCGGACGTCGCAGCTTACACGGGCTAGTTTGCATTTCATCACCAGTCGGATGAGGCCACCGCGGCCGAAACTCGCTCCTGTGACCTTGGGATCAGCATCCGAATGTGAAAGCCACTTATTCTGTCTACATCTCTGTGTCTGTTGTCTTCTACATGCGCACGTCCTCGTCCTTTGCGCTCTTTCATTAGACAGGGTAAAATACGAATTTGAAACACTAGTATTCGATCCAAAAGCGTTTCACTGGCGCTGCGCGTGTCAACGACGCGTATCGCACTTGAGAGACGTTCTGAGAAAAAAAAAAGGACTGAAGAGTTTAATAAAATCGCCGCTATGTTGGCGCCTAACTTGCGACCTTTCGGCGTTGTGATACTGGTGTCTTGCGGAACTTGTGATAGATGCTGTTGCTTTCATTTGCCATGAAACTCTAGACTCGTGTGGATGCGCACGCACACACGCATGCATGGTGATACGGCAATAAACGTTAAAGCGGAGATGGGCGGGCCTAACTGCCTTCACCAGCAGTATGTGCGCATCGCATTACTTCTTCCCTCTTCATATATTTCACGCCGCACAGATCACATACATAAGGTAGGCATTTCTACATGCAAAACTAAAACATTCTAGGATTCTTTTATTCCTCGCACGTCATATGACTGGAACCACCTTCCTTCTTCAGTCGCCACAATTCCTTACCCTGTATTGTTTCGAACAGGTGTTTCCGCTTCTGTTGAATGATATATTGTGTTTATCACTTATTCTAACTTATCTATGTTTTGGCAATTTATTGTTCTCTGCTGTTGTTTGTATTTTCAGTGCTATGTATTACTTACTCCCCTCTGTAATGCTTTCCCCTGACGGTAAAATAAATAAATAAAAAAGCGACGGTTTAGTAACGGTCACCTGGCTTTAAACACGACAGCATTGAGGCTCCCATTAAGCAGAAAATCTGGCGTCGGCATCGTCGGTGTTCTGAGTGAAAAATTCCTGGAGGAGCACCCATGTGGGCCATCTAAGTCACGTGACCTTGAGGCGTTATCACAACTTGTCCACCAGATTGTGAGCAAACTGATCACTGTGGCAAGTGGACGTTAAATTAATAATTGGTCACGAGAGGATGTTCGGGAAGGCCAACCCGAGTCGCACGAGCCTCACCGGGGGCAGCAGCAGGCATCGCAGGGCAGTGTCGAATCGCTTAATCGCTACACCACTGCGGCAGGAGTGGTACAAAGACTTCCAGGAATCTATGAATGTAAAGAGGAGAATAACCAATTCAGTATATAAGCAGACAAGGAAAGGGGAATGAGGGGCTCGTTATAAATATGAGAGAAGCCAACCGCCACAGAAACCAAGGGGCACAGGGGATTTTCATTTTATTTATTTATGTTGTGGTGTTCATCAATTTATAATTTTACTGAATATGTTATCGCTTAAAGCTAATTGATTAGAAAAGCAGAAGAAAAAACAACCACATGCCGCCGGTGGGATACGAACCCACGACCTCCGAATTACGCGTCCGGTGCTCTGCCGCTGAGCTACGGCGACGGCTGTCAAACCTTCTGCTTTCGGGGGTATTTATGTTTACAAATGCCCGAACCTTGGGAGTGCTCACCAGCGCCACCCACGTTCTTAAGCGGCGGACGTAGCACGTCCTGAGTTACTGCTGATGTGACGTAGGACGTCATCGAACGGCGAGGGTGGAAGCAGTGAGAACCCTCTTATGCTTCCTAAGGCATCAAGGCTGCCAGAACCGAGGCCCTCGTTAAGCAATTAAGCAGACAAGGAAAGGGGAATGAGGGGCTCGTTATAAATATGAGAGAAGCCAACAGCCACAGAAACCAAGGGGCACAGGAGATTTTCAATTTATTTATTTATTTTGTGGTGTTGATCAATTTATAATATTACTGAATATGTTATTGCTTAAAGCTAGTTGATTAGAAAAGCAGAAGAAAAAACAACCACATGCCGCCGGTGGGATCCGAACCCACGACCTCCGAATTACGCGTCCGGTGCTCTACCTCTGAGCTACGTCGAATGCGCTTAAAGCCATTCAGCTATCGTGTCATACCCTTAAGGCGGAACTTAAGTGTCCCCTACAATTTATGTTTCTCACTTAAGGCATAATCTTGTTCACAGTGAACTCTCGTCACATGTCTAACGGCCATTTAACAGTGACAGAAGCCAACAGCCACAGAAACCAAGGGGCACAGGGGATTTTTTTATTTTTTTTTATTTTATTTATTTTGTGGTGTTGATCAATTTAGAATATTACTGAATATGTTATCGCTTAAAGTAATTGATTAGAAAAGCAGAAGAAAAAACAACCACACGCCGCCGGTGGGATCCGAACCCACGACCTCCGAATTACGCGTCCGGTGCTCTACCTCTGAGCTACGTCGAATGCGCTTAAAGCCATTCAGCTATCGTGTCATACCCTTAAGGCGGAACTTAAGTGTCCCCTACAATTTATGTTTCTCACTTAAGGCATAATCTTGTTCACAGTGAACTCTCGTCACATGTCTAACGGCCATTTAACAGTGACAGAAGCCAACAGCCACAGAAACCAAGGGGCACAGGGGATTTTTTTATTTTTTTTTTATTTTATTTATTTTGTGGTGTTGATCAATTTAGAATATTACTGAATATGTTATTGCTTAAAGCTAATTGATTAGAAAAGCAGAAGAAAAAACAACCACATGCCGCCGGTGGGATCCGAACCCACGACCTCCGAATTACGCGTCCGGTGCTCTACCTCTGAGCTACGTCGAATGCGCTTAAAGCCATTCAGCTATCGTGTCATACCCTTAAGGCGGAACTTAAGTGTCCCCTACAATTTATGTTTCTCACTTAAGGCATAATCTTGTTCACAGTGAACTCTCGTCACATGTCTAACGGCCATTTAACAGTGACAGAAGCCAACAGCCACAGAAACCAAGGGGCACAGGGGATTTTTTTATTTTTTTTTATTTTATTTATTTTGTGGTGTTGATCAATTTAGAATATTACTGAATATGTTATCGCTTAAAGTAATTGATTAGAAAAGCAGAAGAAAAAACAACCACACGCCGCCGGTGGGATCCGAACCCACGACCTCCGAATTACGCGTCCGGCGCTCTACCTCTGAGCTACGGCGACGGCTGTCAAATCTTCTACTTTCGGGGGTATTTATGTTTACAAGTAACCTAACCTTGAGAGTGTTCATCAGCGCCACCCACGTTCATAAGCGGCGGACGTAGAACGTCCTGATTTACCGCATGTGTGACGTAGAACGTCATCGAACGAAGAGGGTGGAAGCTGCGTGAGAACCCTCTTATGCTTCCTATGGCGTCAAGGCTGCCAGAACCGAGGCCCTCGCTAAGCAATTAAGCAAACAAGGGAAGGGGAATGAGGGGCTCGTTATAAATATGACAGAAGCCAACAGCCACAAAAACCAAGGGGCACAGGGGATTTTTTTTATTTTTTTATTTTATTTATTTTGTGGTGTTGATCAATTTAGAATATTACTGAATATGTTATCGCTTAAAGTAATTGATTAGAAAAGCAGAAGAAAAAACAACCACACGCCGCCGGTGGGATCCGAACCCACGACCTCCGAATTACGCGTCCGGTGCTCTACCTCTGAGCTACGGCGACGGCTGTCAAATCTTCTACTTTCGGGGGTATTTATGTTTACAAGTAACCTAACCTTGAGAGTGTTCATCAGCGCCACCCACGTTCATAAGCGGCGGACGTAGAACGTCCTGATTTACCGCATGTGTGACGTAGAACGTCATCGAACGAAGAGGGTGGAAGCTGCGTGAGAACCCTCTTATGCTTCCTATGGCGTCAAGGCTGCCAGAACCGAGGCCCTCGCTAAGCAATTAAGCAAACAAGGGAAGGGGAATGAGGGGCTCGTTATAAATATGACAGAAGCCAACAGCCACAGAAACCAAGGGGCACAGGGGATTTTTTTAATTTTTAGCACCGGACGCGTAATTCGGAGGTCGTGGGTTCGGATCCCACCGGCGGCGTGTGGTTGTTTTTTCTTATGCTTTTCTAATCAATTACTTTAAGCGATAACATATTCAGTAATATTCTAAATTGATCAACACCACAAAATAAATAAAATAAAAAAAATAAAAAAAATCCCCTGTGCCCCTTGGTTTCTGTGGCTGTTGGCTTCTGTCATATTTATAACGAGCCCCTCATTCCCCTTCCCTTGTTGGCCATTTAACAGGTCCGGTGCAACATTCGTGTCAGGACACAGGGCTTCCGACTAAGAAAGCCACGTTTGCGCGCAGAGTTTTAAGCAGGGTTTAATTCAAACATCTCAACCTTTCAGAGCTCATTCTGCGATATCAGCATGACGAGGCGAAAGCTAGTTCTAGTTGCTCTCCGTACAGACAGGGCTACTTGGCCGTAAGAAAGACCTTGTCTGTATTTTTTTACATGACAGGTGATGACATTTTGAAGCCTTTGGTGCTCAGAAAATAGAAGCTTTTGCTCTTGCAGATGCAATTGTAATTCCCTTGCCAAAACTTTTTATCTGGGCAACGTCAGGCTTTTTATGACTAATCAAATAGCACCACTTTTTGGTTCAGAAATGTTACGTCTTCTTCCAACTTTTGGTTTTACTGGTAAGATCAGTACCTTTCTCATTACAGATTACTGGTTCATTCTTCAAAGGGGTTCACTGCTTTAATCAGTAAACTTGAAATTCCTTTAAATTAAACTTATTTGAAATTCGATTTCGTATTCAAAACAAAAATTGCTACCAGAATCGCATTCGAAAGATATTCCCTCACGCCCTAGCTCTCCACACAATGCGTGCTAACCCTGTACTTCGGCTTTCGCGCCGGCTTTAGGTTTCCCCATACCACGGGCAGATGGCGCAACAGCCGTTCGATCGCCGTGGTCAGCGTTTTTCGAGGGCAGCTTTCCGTCTTCTCACCTCTTGCTAGATCTCCTAAGCGCTGACGTGTGAACGGGCATCGGTGGAAGCAAACTGCGGCCGGAAGGTGTTTGATACATACTCCCTCCATGCCTTGATTTGTTACTTCTTCTTCTGTACAGGAAGCTTTTCTGCCACCTATGCATTTCTTGTTTTCTTTTTGAATCGTCGTAGGTGCGCTCTCCTACTAAGACCTCTCCGTAGAAAGGCAAGAACCAGAGAGATAAGCAAGCAGGGCTTGCGTAAAAGCTTTGACGAAGAAAACAAAAATACAATCCTGAAAGAAAGGGTCCACGATGTGCCCGTGGGTGCTGAGTCACGCGGATCACTTCACCGATGCCTGCTCAGTCCTCACACGCGGCGATGGATAAGTGGAATGTGAATGACACATTTTTCTTTCTCTTTCCTTCCCGTTCTCCTAGCCATTCCTTTTCTATCCCCACCTCTCCTTTCTATCTAGCGTGTTCGAGGCTTTTTCTTTTATTCTACTTTCTTGTATCTTCGCTATCCTGCCTCTTTCTCTTTGCGGTTTAGCCCTGCTAGCAAAAGACGGATGGAAGGGAGGCAGGAGCCGAAACTAAGAATGTGAGAGAGAAAGTGGACCGATTTTCCTTATTCTCGACTCCTCTAGCGCTCTCTCTCTCTCGTTCCCTTTCCTTGTGCAAAAGGGGAGATCTTTTTCCCGCTACCGTCACCGCTCGAAACCAGAAGAGAGACCGACCCAGGCCGTCTCCTGCCAGGCAAGTGTAACGGAAAAGAAAAGGGCGCATTTTGGCACCGCTAAGCGATAAACTCTTCTCGGCACTCTCCATGTGGTGTACGTGCACTACACTTTTCTCCCGCTTTGCCTGTCTGTGCGGCTCGCGTTTTGTTTGTTCTTTTCATTTCCCTCACTTTCTTACTAGTCCCCCTCCTTCTGCTCCCGTCTGAAGTCGATCTTTGCTTCTTTCTACTCCGTCGCGAGCTTGCCATAGATTTCACCAGGATGCGGGCTCCGAATGGTGGACGCCGGCACCCGTAGAATCTGCTCGAGATTTAGAGTGCATCTCGGGCTGCGGTGGTACTATCAAGAGGTTTTTCCCTCCTCAGACGGCGTCAAAAAGACAAAGATCACCCGTGTGCCCGCAGAAGCTCGGGTATTATTTGCGGCGTCGGAAAAAACATGCCTGCTTTATTCCGTGCTGCACTTACGGTGCAAACCGTGGGAAGGTTAGACTGGTTATTTTACACGCTTCTGTAAATTACACCTCCACACTCGCCACGCGTTGTGGGGTCGTAAATTTGTCGTTCTGTACGTGCACGTATGCGTGCAAATAATAATCCGCTGGGCAGCTAATTATCTGCAAGCAAATGAACCTGAAACCGCCTTATAAGATGCACGTTGTGACAAGTAAACGCCCACTACCACGTGAACGTACTATAGTGTGGTATATGCCGTGCACTGCGCAGAATTGTCGATGCGGTGAAGAGCTCAGTGGACTCACATTTTTTTCTTTCGCAGATGTCCTTACGCAATCATTTTGCTTGCCTGCGCGAATCGCGGGGAATTCAGTCCCACTATTGTTGAAGATGAGGCCGCGATGGAGATGGGGAAAGTAGTTACCCTAAGTAGTGACAAAGATATACGATCCGTCTCCTTATTTCGTGCCCTGAGCTGTACAAAAACGACTGGCAGCTTCTCGAAATACGTAGATTTCTTCTACCTTTCAACCTAAGATGAAATTACGTTAAATGGCCTCTTTGGCCGAGATGCACCTGAGGCACAAAACTGATAAATTGCATCACTCGGCGCCAAGTTCTCATTCGAAGCTTTTTTTTCTATTGGTCTTAGTAGCGGAGTTTCGAGGCTAGTTTCTTTTTTTTTTTACCCGTGGAATAATCGTGGCCGCGTGGCTTGTCCAATTCGTTCTCCTTATACAAAGTTTTGTTAAGTAATCTACTAAACGTATTTGCAAATAGTATATGAATTTTTTTTTTTATTGCGAGAGCATTAGCGGAACCATGAGGCGAAAACTGTCTGGCGTCGGCGTCTGTGTTGTCTCCACATGCGAACCATGCAACACGCAGGTGGCGCTTAGAGAGAGCCTCCGCTCTAGACCTGCTACTGCACCTGCTAGAACAGAACACCGGCTATAAAGACACATTGGATTTAGTGAAACGACCGCTATGATAAAACAACGACTCTAATTAAACATCTTCTATAATGAAACAACGGCTGCAGAGAAATATCGGCTCTATTCAAACACTGACGCTAGCAACTAGCAAAATTCACTTTAGTGCAGGTGACAGTGGTAGGGTTCTAGTTATTATAGTGGCTTAGCGAAGTTAAAAGTAGAGGAAGTGGTCGCAGTTGTAAGTTCAAGCTCCAAGCTGCCGACCGATTGCACAAAATAAGGGAAGGGAGAGGATAGTGGTGTCGCATTTCCTGCGCATCAATCCAACTGATCGACCCTTAGTTTTGTTTTGTTCATATAAGCATACGTCGTTCCGCTAGCATACTCAGTCTTTTACGGTGAAGCAACGATGCAAATGACGTCATCTGAAGAAGGCCAAGTATGCGGGAACATTCTCATTTATGGCTTTTTTTTTCTTTTCTCAAGCGTTTATCTGCAGTGATGCAACGCTGATGCGTTAAACTGCACCCGCCCCTGATGACTATCACCGCAAAAAAAAAAAATTGCTGTCAGACATACCGGGGTATACATTAACGTGCTTAAAAAGTTCTCCAGCAATGCGCCTTCTTTAGTTTGCGCTGTAATGCGACACTCAGTGCGAATCTTTCTTCTTTACCTGTGCTCGAAACATTACAATCCGTTCGTTGGACCTGACATCCTCGAAGGAGACCGAGAGAGCTTCGTTGGCCCCGTCGGCTCTGCACAAGAGTAGGTGGCTGCTTTTGAACAAAGCCGCACTAAGTGTTGTACCACATATCGGGGCCTTGACAACAGCCCTCAGGGCCAGTCAAGAAGCCCTATGTGGCTTTGCTCTGCTCTGCCTTCTCGACGACACTGTTCGCCTACGTTCGCTCGGGTCTGCGAGTACGCGCTCTCACTGCAACTGCCCCGGGCGCACACAGGGGTGGAACAACTCGAGAGAGCACCGAAACGGCGCGCCGCCGGTTGTGACAAGCAATGAAGCGAGTGATGCTTTCATCGCTCCGGATGTCTGTCGGCGAAGCCAGATTCTCCGTCACTCGCAAGCGCTCGCGGGCCGCGCGCATTCGAAATAGCCCCGGGCGCTGTTAGATAACTACTTTGCTCTACCAGACCCTATATGTTCCTACAAGACTGTCGTATTTTTTTTTTGTTTCACCTTGCTTTCACTGCGGAGGCAGGAGAGGAAGGTTGTGGCTCCATATCGTCATAAAAGGTTGGCGAAATCAATGTCGTATGCATTGTAGTCGGCCGCAGTCATATCGTGCGAGCCCACCCAGACCGCGTTTTTTCGATTTCCATTCACAATGCTCTGGAGAGCACGGTGACTAGACGCCGCATCCTCTTGTGCCATGAGGGTGTCGAAGCGCAGGGAGAGTAAGACACGGGATTCCACGTATAGTAACTCAGGAACAGACACTGACTGGTGACTGGAGGGCACCCAGAGCATACCGTGCACAAACTCAAAAAATTGCGCAGTCAATAGTTCGGCAAGCGCTCACTGGCAGCGATCGCGGTGATAACTAGGTATGCTGCGCGTGGTTAGCTACACTCCATCTATTCTATTAGCGCAATAAGCAGCCATCTGTCCTTTTAGTTTTCCATATTTTGATTATTTTATTCCCCTACCACCGATGCCGGGCAGTGAATGGGACATGAATCCGGTTAACATACCTACCGTTAGTTTATCTGCTTTCCCTGTTACTTGCCATCCAACAGCGGACAACGCTGCGTGCTTTGTAAGAAGCCATAATAACGTAAGTAAATCATATCGTAGTTATATGCCTTCTGGATCTTTTAAACACCGCATTTTACGGTTATATCGCCCGGTTTTCCAGGGTTTGCTTAGTGTTAAGGTGATAAGAAATCAATCCGAGATTCGCTATCACGATCTCAACAATGAGATGAAAAAAATTGTTTTGGTTTGGTGTGGTGTGGATGTCTGAGGTTCAACGTCCCAAAGCGACTCAGGCTATGAGGGACGCCGTAGTGAAGGGCTCCGTGTATTTCGACCACCTGGGGTTCTTTGACGTGCACTGACATCGCAAAGTGCACGGGTCACTAGCATTTCGCATCCATCTATATGTCAGTACCGCGGTCGGGATCACACCTGAGTCTTTCAGGTCAGCATCCGAGCACCATAACCACAGAGCTACCGCGACGACGAACAGAAGAATGGTATGGTCAACAGTGGATGCAATTTGCACCAATAGAACTCCTTTCTATCTAGTTTGGCCGTGACGTCAATCATGACGAAAGCATCAGAAAGGGGGTAACAAATGGCTAATTAGTGACACGTCTGGTCTCGATGCAGCCCAGCCGCTAGCCCCTCTCCTGCTGCCCCATCCAGACAGGCTGACTGCAACAGACTACAATGTGCCAATTCTTCGCACAATAGCCACCCAGTTTCTTTGGCGAGATGATCAACGCCAATAAAACTCGTCAGGTGTGTCTGAACAACATCACATAGAGAAGGCTTTTAACATTTCCATCTCTCCGCACGACGGACGTAACTGTGGCGGTGGGCGCCACCATTGAGGCTCAAGCTTGAGAGAAATTTGCAAACGATTACTTCCACGGATGGTAATCGTGCCCCAGAAGCTAAAATTAACGACAGCCGATTTCTTCATACAGCAGTTGCTAGCAGTATGGATTAGACAGCTGAAGTAGCCGAACAGTTCTGCCCAAATCTGTACTGTAGCCAATGTAAGGAGACGTCAATGAGAGAGGCAGTAGCCAACAACAATCGGACGTGCCAGTAATGAAAGAGCAACGAAAGAAAGAATTAGGAACAATACAAAGGGGGAAAGCAGCTGGTGAGGATCAGGTAACCGACCACTTGTAGGACGGACGGGAGATTTTGCTAGGAAAACTAGCCACCCTCTATACATAGTGCCTTATGATCACGAGCGTATCAGAATATTGGAAGAAAGCTGACATTATCATAATTCATAAGAATGGAGACGTCAAGGACTTGAAAAATTGCGGACCGATCAGCTTACTGTCTGTTGCCTATATGGTATTTACTGAGATAATCGCACATAGAATCAAGACAACCATAGAGTTCGGTAAACCAAATGATCAGACAGGCTTTGTTAAAGGATACTCGACAATAGACCAGATTCACACTATCAGTCAGGTGATAGAGAAATGCACAGAATATAACCAACCCCTATTTATAGCCTTCATTGATTACTAGAAAGCATTTGACTTTGTCGAAACCTCAGATGTCATGCGGGCATCGCGGAATAAAGGTTTTGAACAGTTTATGTGAAAATACTGGAAGATATCTATAACTACTGCACAGCTACCATAGTCCTTGATAAAGCAGAAGTAAAATTCCATCAAAGAAGGGTGTCAGACAGGGAGACACGATCTCGCCAATGCTATTCGCCGCCTGTTTCGAGGTGTTCCGCTGCCTGGATTGGGAACAGTTGGGGGTAAGAGTGAATAGAGAACACCTAAGTAATTTGTGATTCGCTGATGGCATTGCCTTGCGAAGCCACTCAGGACATGAACTGCAAAGCATGATAAATGAGTTAGAAAGGCAGAGCAGAACGGTGGGGCTAAAGATTAACACGCAGAAAAAAACCAGGGTAATGTTCAACAGCCTAGCAAGGGAACAGCAGTTCGCAATTGGTAGCGAGGTGCTGGAAGTAGTAAGAGGATATGTCTGCTTTGGGCAGGTAGTGACCGCTGATCCGAATCATGAGAGGGAAATAACTAGAAGAATGAGAATGGGGTGGAGTGCATATGGTAGGCTATCTTAGATAATGAATGGCAGTGTGCCAATATCCCTCAAGAAAAAAGTATACCACAGCTGTATCTTACCGGTACTCACCTATGGGGCAGAAACGTGGACGCTAACAAAGAGGGATCAGCTTAAATTAAGGACCACGCAGCGAGCTACGGAAAGAAAAGTGATAGGTGTAGCGTTAAGAGACCGTAAGAGGGCGGAGGGGTTGAGGGAATAGACGCGAGTAGATGACATCCAAGTCGAAATCAAGAGGTAGATATCGACTTGGTCAGGGCATGTAATGCGAGGGCAAGATATGCGCTGGTCCTTAAGGGTAACGAAGTGGATTCTATGAGAATTCAAGCATAGCAGGGGGCGGCAGAAATTTCGGTGTGTGGATGAGACTAAGAAGCTTGCGGGGACACGGGGCCGCAACTGGCAAAGGACAGGGTTGATTGGAGAGACATGAGAGGCCTTTGCCCTGCAGTGGGCGTACTAAAAAAGACACTCAAAAAAGTCTAATCAGAATGCTTGTTGCTTTTGCAGTGCTTGTTTCCAGTAATATCATGCTAAGGTTCTCACGCAACAGCTGCGGTAAGTCTTTGCCATGTTGGTGTATGCAACCACACACTTCAATGCTTCTTCCGTGCTGTTACAAAGCTCTGTCGCACCGAGCCGTTCATGTCATTAGCGCTCATGAACTGTTCCTTCCAGAGCCCTTTCATGCAAAATTTAAAGTTCAGTATAAGTTCATGCGAGTATCCTCTTTCAAAGCCATCAACACAGCGACATGACACGGCACATAAGTGATGAAATTAACAGAACACTGTCGCATTTAGTGATGGTTTACAAAGTAAACTCCTGCTCATAAAGGCTCCTGCTCATAAAGACTAAGCAACTAATTAGATGCCTGACAAGCAGAACTCTCATTATAAGGCACGAAGAAGCGTTTTACAGGAATAAAATGGGAACGGTCAGCGCTGTTTCATAAGAATCGATAATTCATATATTAGCAACGAAGGTCTTTTTCTTTATTGGCTCTGTGCTTATCGTTTTTACAGACGTAAGCTTTACCAAGTATGTGCAGAGCACAAGCACAGAAAAGATCAAAGGGAAGCACCCAGTACCTGCCGCTGTGGCTCAGTGTTTAAGGTGCTCGTCTACCAAGCCGGAGCACCCGAGTTCGAACTCGAGCACGGCGGTCGCTTTTCGATGGAGGCGGAACGCAAAAGACGCCCATGTGCTGTGCGATGTCAGTGCACGTTAAAGATCCGCAGGTGGTCGAAATTATGCCGGAGACCTCCACTAAGGCACCTCTTTCTTTCACGCCCGAGACCCACTAAGATTACCAAACTTACCTCCCAAAGACGCCCGAAGAGTGGTCCTACCCGTTTGACTCAGTGGTGACATTGAACTCGTGGAACAGAACTTTAGAAACGACTTTGTTTCTTGGAATGGCTCAGCTCGTGTATGGTGCGAGAACTACCAGGCGTGTCTGACCGCGAGCGATTTCGTCAAGAAAAAGCTGCCAAATCAGATCAAATCATTACATTTTTCAGAGCACACAAAAACACTTAATGATTTCCTAAGATGAGCTGCGGTGCAGGGGCTATTACACGAGAAAGCGGTCAAAGTAGTTTTGCACATCAAGCAACAATTATAATTACACACTCTTCAGATTATATTAAAAGCATATGAGCACTTTACAAACATATCTGTATCTAAAAGCACAGATATATAGAACGGGAAAAACGAAAATAGTTGCAATGAAAAGGGCAAAAAAAAAAGACTATTGAAGATATTAATTCGTGATGGTATGTAAGTATGACTAGGTGCATTAACGAAAATTAGCAGATGATGTACACTGTAACCTACTATATGCATTTCTCTGAGCACTAGGCACCAGTACAGTTGAGAATGTAAGGGAATCTTCGAATTCTTTCTTTCAACCAACTAACACTCCAGGATACTTTATAATAAGTGAGATTAAGTTAGGTTTTAATAATTGAAGGTTGTAATGTGTGCAAATACATGGAACTAACGAGTTTAGTCGGTTTTTATTGCACAGGTTCGCGAACGTTTTTCAAAAAGTGAGAGCAGAGTTCGTGCTCGAATCTCACATCCACCATCTGCACGAGAGGGTGCCTGCCTGTTGGGAAAATATGACACGCCTCACCCGACGTGTAGACCCCTAAAAGCCTCAAAAATGAAGGTCACGCCCATGAAGAGATTCGTCATAGAGCAGCTTTTCACTAGCCTAACGCGCAATTCACTTAAGAACATCGCCAAACTTACCGCGCGAGTGTCCACGACCGAAAAGACTCTCGACTCAAAACTCACTAATACGACCGGTAGCTCCAAGCCTTCTCCGCCATCAACACGGTCAATTACCCTGCGACTAGTGAGTCCCCGGGCCTTCATTCGAACGATAATGCGAGAAAAACTGATACGTCTGCTGTCTGATGGCTTGCTGATGTGGATGGGGTAGCTCAGCAGGCGGTTCGAATAATGCAGCCAGACCCTCCAATGACTCATCCACCAGCGCCTTTCCAAGACGTGATGACCTACGCCGCCGTGGTACATGGCCAGCTTTCTCGGGCAAAAATTTTGAAAATTGTAAATTATAAGGCACTGTTATGAAAACATTGAAGATGATGATACATAATTCTGATATGCATCAAAATCTTTTTTTAGAGTGTTTCCTTCGATTTCATCGAACAGTTAAGACTGCCATAGAAAACCAATGGGGTATGCTTTTGACGATAGCAAAAGCTTGAATAGAAAAAGTAAATAGAAGTCTGCCGGCCGGTGATCTGCGGATATATTGATTGTTATAGTGAAATCTTCCATTATATGAAAAAACTGCGTTTATAAATAATTCCCCGCTCAAAAATTCCTTTGTCCAGAATTGCTGGGTATGGTAGCCAAAGACGTCCCGTCAGCCCATACCAACAAACCTATGCACCGCCGCTGCGGCTACAGCAACCGCCATTAACACCACAGTCTGTCCGGCCTGTAATGGCTCGCAAGCCAGCTGCAATGAAAGGAGACGCCTCGAGAACCCCCGACTTGCTCTGACCACTCTGCTTACACTGCAGTGAAGCTGGTCATGTCTGATGGCACTGCCGATACCTAAGAATGGCTCGCCGTAGCTTTTTCCTACTACGCGCCGCTACCAACCGGCCAATGACCAAGGGGGACCGACTATCCTCGACAAGAATACTAATCCAGCCGTTCGTCTCGATCCCCATCACCCTCAGTTTCACGTTTCGAATCAACAGACCGCCGCTATCATGTGGCTGTGTATTGATGGTCCCTATCCACAGAAGGGGAAATCAAAGAAAGCAAACTTTGCAGGTAGGCTTGCTTGCCGGCAAACGGACGAAGACCCTTCACCGAATAAAGCGCATGACGACGCTGTAGAAGTAGAACGACGCCGTACATGAAGATGACCCCCACCGCGAAGCGACGAACCCCAAGGATAGACACCACACAGAAAGGCAATGGCGAGAAGCCCAAGCAACAATTCGAACACACGATGGAGGCGTAATACAAATTGAAAACTGACGTGCAATTTGTAGGCGCGAACAAGTGAGCTCGAAGTTATTTTGACAGCCGCTAGGCTACAACCTTGGTGAAAAGGGAAGCACACTACTCCGTCATCAGTGAAATCTTCACTGCAAACATACAGAAAGTGACAATCGCTTAGAGTGTCCCGCACATTCGCACAACTGGAGTCTACCTTATTGCCTCGTCAAGACGATACACCTGAAAGAATAACCGTCTACAGGCACATACCATGCATGATTTGTAGTGCTGGGGCAAGGCTTCCGGGACTTATCCTCGGCCGCAGTTTCTTGACTCGACATTCGGCTATTATTGATCTTGAGTCTAACTCGAACAAGGTTTCAACGTGTGAAGCGAAACCCTAACTAAGACATTGGCTAATTGCCAGGTCGTCCGGAGTGATTGATGAAGTCAGCATAGGAACCCGTTCTGGCATCATGGTCTGTGTTAGCGTCGCGGCTACCGAAAACATTCAAGATATCGTCGACACGGATGCGGCAGTACTGCTCGACCGAAGCATCTGAATAGCGAGAGGCAAATTCTAGACCTTAGTTTTGATTGATTTCAGCCGGAATACTTCCACTTCAAGAGAAGCACGGCTATCGATTTCTTGAAAGAAATTTCCGAGGAAAGCAACACATTCGCTCATGAGACCCATCTTCATGGATCCCACTAAACGAAACCGCGGAGCCGATCTCTGATAATAAACCCAGCCTTGCCCCAACACAGGTAAGAGCCTTCTGACATACAACGGCTGTTTTCCATCCTCACTAAAGATTCCACGCACTCCATTTGCTAAGAATTGAATTATAACCGGCGAGGACGCCCGACCTCTCTGCCACAGCCCCTACCATGTGTTGCGGCGAGTACGCCAAGCCTTACGACAAGTAGTGGAAGAATAGTTCTGTGACGATGTCATCCAGCCATCGAACAGCCCCGAGCAGCACCGGTTGTCCTCGTTGGAAGCAAAAACGGCAGTCTCCGTCCTGGGCCAATTACCGCCAACTGAACCGCATAAGACACAAAGTTTTGCCTCCGCACCGCCTCGACTGCGCGTCCATGGATATACAGAGCGGGTTGCCATAGCAACGGTCCAGCCTGTAAAGGACATACTACGATCAGGCCTCAAGAGCAAGATGCCTCCTTTACGTTAAAGGTTCCAGCAGTGCTACAAGCAATCAAGTCTCCCGGGCGAACCCTGATGCCAGAGAATTGTCACTTTGCTTACGAGCAGCTGCTGTTTCTAGGCCACAAGTCGAGAAAAAATGAAGAAACCCCGGACCAGCTGAAAACAGCTTCTATCGAGTATTTCCGCAAGGTGGTCGTTACAGCGCAACTGCCTAGGTTTTAGAAATCGACGAGCTTAAAATGGTCGAATGTGTGAAACTTTCAGATAAAGCATGCGAAGTCCTTTTGAGCTAGCATTTGAAATGGTGACGTAATCGCCGATTAAAATCGCGAGGACCTTAAGGCTTCTCCGCAGCGCAAAACGCCAAGTGGGGCGCCTGATGACGTCATCGAATGTATCGGAACATTTACAACGCATAAACATCTGCTTTAAAAGAGAAACACAACGTCACAGAAGTCAAAGCCCGCCGAGCGTTGTTTGGCAGCATCCAACGAGGCAACACAGGGTGTCGGGGAAGGCAGCGGTAATTTGAAATAACACCTTCCGTGACGTCACTTTGTAATTACCCGCACTCCTCCGGTGTTTTGAGAAGAAGCGCAAAATTCAGTCGTTGATTGCGTCACTATTTTAAATGCTAGTGCAAAAACACTTCCCACGCTTCACCTACAGCCTATATAGATTCGAATCCTTGAACGTTGCGAAATTCTCCAGAAGTGATGCAGTTGCCCTTTAAGAACGCTGTGGGAAGATTTTCGAGATTGTACGTATTACAGACGGCTTCGGAACGACTATACGTGTATTGCTCCGAAGCTACCAAAGAGAAGCTTTCCAAGAACATAGCGTTACTTACAGTAGCCGCACGTGCCTGGACACTTGGACGAAAACGCCTGAATCGGAATTCATACAGACGCGATGAGCGTGGCCCTAGGTGCCTCTCTCGTGCAGGAGCAAGTCAGGCGGAGAGTTATAGCATACGAGCTGCTTTTTATTTATTTATTTACTTCATCAATACTGGCAGCCTTCAAGGAAGGCCTTAGGCAGGAGTGGGTGGTACAGTGAAGAAAATGAATGAAAAAAAAGAAAAAAAACGCGTAAGGAGAAGCACATGAGGTAAAAAAAAATGTGGGTCGCACTTTCAACTAACGCGAAAGCAACTAAATAACCAGTCGTACAGGTAAAATGAGTATGTACTCAAGTACTCACAGAGGGCTAAAGAAAAAGAATATCTAAACAAGAAGACGGATTGCACAACTGTGTATGTGCACAACACGACAATGCGAAATCATTCAAGGCAGAGGCCAACTATTTACCGATGGAGAAGGAGGGCTTTGCGACATTCTAAGCCATCTCAAAGTCGTATCCGTACTTCTACAGCAGGCCTTTCAAAGTTGTAACTGGCCACCACGCACTGTGCTGGCTTGCCAGCTTGACAACTTGAAAGGTCCCATATTTTCTCCTCCTTCGGTGTAGCTTGCGACTCTAAGAGTTCGACATCACTGTGGTCTGCCTGTCACAAGCCCCCGTCAACGCACCGCCGAAAGAAGACGATGACTATGCCTTCCTAGGAACGCTAGGCGCCAACGATGTCACACAACAACAGCACTCCCATTCTCAGCTGCAATGCTATATCGAATACCAGGAAGGCGAGACAGCTTCACCCACCATACTATTCAAGCGCCATCTATCGCCCTTTTTGGAGAACGACGTCATTGTGAAGGATTTTACACATAAGATACGGCTCAAGCAACCTGAGGTTTTCCCCTCCCTTGTTCATTTTGTGATCGCCAAGGACCATCTACCACACCCTCTCTCTACCATGGCATGCTTCATTGTTCTTCCTACAAGTTTTCTAGAAGAAATTCTGCGGGCTTCACACGATGACCGAACAGCGGGGCACTTACACGGTTCACTCGCACGCTGCGCCGATTTCAAGAGCAATATTACTGGCCATGATAATCCGCTGTATCACGCGTTATGTGCAAACTTGCCATGATTGTCAGCGACAAGAAACAGTACCGACCAGGCGAGTTGGGCTGTTGAGCTCTATGACACTACCGACAAAAACCTTCCATCACATTGGAATGAATCTGCTCGACCCTTTCTCAACTTCACAGCTGTCAACACCTGGATCATACTGGCGACCGACTATATTACCCTCTAAACCGAGGCCAAAAGCCCTGCCAAGTGGTACTGCAGCCGAACTCATGAAATTTTTTATCGAACAGATACTTCCCCACTCCGGCGCACCCGAAATTTCATCACGGATGGCATTTATACCGATCTTACGCAATGCATTCTGTGCTACAGCCGCACAAGCCACCGGAGAACAAATGCGTACCAGCCGCAGACAAATGGCTTTTCCGAGCACTGAAATAAGATCATCACATACATTCTTACCAACCATGTGACCGTAGAAGACTACATCTGCCATGTCGTATTCCTCAACGTCTTCTTTGCCTACAGCACCGCAGTGGAGGTGATCACTCAGATAAAATCATTTAGCTCGTTCCCGAAAGGGAGACCGCGATCATGCCGCACTTGGTGCCAAACGTCCCCGACGATGAGAAGCTCGACTCCACCGTCCCCCTTCAGCGTGCAGAAACCCGACGTCTTGCACGGCTACGGATGAAAGACTAGCAGTGCACTTGCTTTCGACGTTTATACCTAAGAAGACGGGATGCGCAATACAAGCCAGGTGACACAGTCTAGGTTTTGAACTTCCGTTCGTTACACGCCTCTACTACAGGTGATAGAAAATCGTTCAGCAACAGAGAACTTGACTAAGAAGTAATTCGCAGTGTAGCTACAGCATTGTAACGGCGCCGCGCTTGCCCTGAGTAGTATACGTATATCGTCCCTCTAAACATCTAATACGTGGGCTTAGGAACCCTTTATTTGCATCCGCAGTGTTTATTTCTGCTTAGCTTTTTTTCCCGCTGTATAACATCGAGCCAATGGTTCACTGCGATGGAGGCGAAATTCTAGAGGCCCGTGTACTGTGCGATGTCACTGCACGTTAAAGTGCCCCAGGTGGCCGTAATTTCCGGAGCCATTGACTACGGCGTCCTTCATAGCCTGAGTCGCTTTGGGACATTAAACCCCCATAAACCATAACCCATAAACCAAACCAGTGCTTCATTATGATGCTAGTAGTGGATAGAATCTTTGTAATGCTTGCTTATGGTGAAAGCCCCCAGCACGCGAACTGGTATCTCAAATGTTGACTATATCATGGCGGTATTTCAGGTCATCGGTTAATGCTCGCCTCAGTTTAGTTTCGTTAAGGGGTCGTACTTCAACGGAAGTTGGAGCCCTCCAATATTGCTTACACTTAAGCCGTACTTCTGCCTAGCTTTCGGTTACATAGTGCCAGGCTTTGAGTTTCTGCAAGTGGGAAGTTAATGAATCGTTCGTTTCGATGAGCACTATTTGACAACGTAGAGTGATAAAGTGGTTAGAATTAACAAGGCTTGACTGGGTTCCACCGATATAGAATTCTTTCATGCACTCCAGTGCGTTCGCTTTAGATATTCGACATCACAAAACGCTGATAGAGGACCTGCGCATCTTCACAGGCAAATAAATGGAAAGAAATGCTCAATTTATTTGAGGGAAAATACTACAATGTCGGCACGCAAGTAAGAGATGGGCTCAATGAAAACCAATTCATAGTGTAATTTGTGGCCGTTTTGTCAATAATGCGCAGCTGACTGTAACATAGCTGTGTGATTTCCTCCATGAAGGGCCTAAAATTGAAAGAAAACTTTTGTTCATCAGTAGCGCACATACTCACCTCGGAGCTGACAGCAGATAGGGTATAAGACCATGGCCACATCATGTGCAGACCTCTCACTTCTAAACTGGCTGAAGAGAAAAGCTATCAATCGATAAAGACAAGTATAGAATCCTACCAGCCATCATCAATATAACACAACTGTTGTCGAAACAATATCTCGGAAACATTTTCCACCACACACAGGCGGTAATGGTGGCGTGCGCGCTCAGTAAAGTTGCTTTGTTATCGTGTAGAAAGAACCTTCGAGGGGATCGAAAACGGTGTCCCCGAGAGTTCTGCTGCGAGACAACTAGATAACGGAAAGATACATTTTGAATAAAACAAATATATAAAAAACCTAAAAGACACAAAGTAGAGAGCAGAAGCGTGAACCAAAAACTCGCACTCGCGGGCTTGCATGTAATCGAGGCAAAGATGACGAGACTGCAGCATGGGGTCGAAACTGTCACGATCGCGAAGGGGAAACACGGAACCCGAATCGACGGCGCGACTGTTTCGATAAAGTCAGGGTAAACGAAGAGCCACCCACTCGTCGTGAGCGGCGGAGAATCTGAGCGGTATAGACATCGATTGTTCTTCCTCAGCCGTAGAAGCGACAGCGAGTGATGGATCGCATTCGCCCGCCCAGTCGAGGGAGGGCGCCAAAGTTTTCGCCGCCCGGCGCCCGGGTGTCGGACGCGTCAGCTCAGGCCAATATCAGAAGCGCTGGAAGCCGCGCGCAGAGGCTCAATTTCGCGAGAAATCAACAAAACAGATAAAGTTAGCTAGGTTGTAAAAGGGAGAGCAGAATGCGTTGTCTAGGAAGACAGTCACATGAACAGTTTTCGCTGTGCGAATATGCGTAACTTGTTTTTATTTGAGGCGTAAATTCGAGGGTACTGTTTGGTGTGTTTCGCCATAATAATTTATTGCCCGAAAGTATAATAAGGGGTCGATGATTCTGATAAGGAGGTTGTTTAAAAAAAAGAACTTAAGCTGTGGTGCTGGGATGCAGACGTCTCAAAATGACGAGTCATAACAATAGCTATAACTATCCGAAAGTTTGGTTTGTTTTGTTGGGGTTTAACGTCCCAAAGCGACTGAGGCTATGAGAGACGCCGGGGTGAAGGGCTCCGAAAATTTCGACCACCTGGGGTTCTTCAACGTGCACTGACATCACACAGCACAAGGGCCTCTAGAATTTCCCCTTGATCGAAATTCAGCCGCCGCAGCCGGGATCGAACCAGCGTCTTTCGGGTCAGCAGCCGAGCGCCGTAACCATTGAGCCACCACGACGGGGCCTACCCGAAAGTGTCCTGATGTTTTTCAGTAAAGGAAGAAAAAAAATGGCTGAGGCTTAGCTAAGGTTAAGCCTAGTCAGATGCGAAGCACATTGATGGCTAGGCTTGGTAATACATGCAAGCTCAGCTTTATACCGCTGCTATAGCGTCACGTGGTCAGCTGCAGCGCCTCTGATGTGGAGCCTCCACCGCCGCGGCCGACCGCGCGAGCCGGCAGCCCATCTCTCCTCTGCTGTGACGTCATGTTGTCACGTGGTCAGCCGCCGCGCCTCTGATGTGGAGCCTCCACCGCCGCGGCCGACCGCGCGAGCCGGCAGCCCATCTCTCCTCTGCTGTGACGTCATGTTGTCACGTGGTGTCACGTGGTCACGCTAAAGGTCAATGGTAGCTCCACCGCCGCGCTCGACGGGCTGTAGTGTAGCTCTAGTAATATGCTTCGCATAAAAACTAACGCCTTAGCAATCTTACTGTAGAATAAACTTGAACTATAAACATGTGTAAGCTTATGCTCACACATTCCCATGGGCGGTGCCTCTCCGCCCACATGCTCCCACATGCGGCTAATCTCCCGAGAAATTTGCATTCAATAAATGGTTGCAGTGCAAGGAGCCTTAGTAAGTTAGGCTTCCCGGGCTATAGATTGCGGAATATCAGTATTAGATGATGCAATAGAGGTAAAATTGAAATGAAAATTTCTAATTTTCTCACTCCTATGGGAGCCTGAATTTCGAGTGCAGCTCTATGGGCAGCAATTCCTCTCCAGGTCCCGTGGATATCTGCACGGACCGATCAAAGCAGCTGTGTTATAAAAGCTACACTAACTTCTAGTTTGAACGTCCTCTTACCTTGCTTTTGGCTGTCTCTCAGAGCAAAATAAAATAATGCCCACTTCGCATCCTGCCTTGTGGTGGCGTTGTTGAGATTGTCAACGTCGACCTCCACTATTTAAAGCATCATTTACTAACTATAGCATCTGTGACAGATATGCAACGGTAATGACAGAAGCTTTATCGAAAGATCACAAGAAACAGCGTTCCAGACTGCCGTTGAACGTAACGTGTCCTAATTCTATGGCTTAGATAAAATTTACAGCCAGAAAGCAATACTTAGTGAATACACCTCTTATTAGCCGCTGCCTTAATGGATGCAGTGATCTTTGTAAACTCAGGGACATTAGTAGCGTTTACGGACACAGAAAAAGGCTCAGGTTGTACAGTTGGCGCTTGTTTTCACATGCAAGTGGTTGAAACTCCACATTATGTCGGCCACTATTTTGTTTTTGTTAACGCTAATGTTGTGACTGAGTTTCGTGTAACAGATTAAAATTTGCAGCAAACGAATTTGCTCTACGTGTTCACGGTTCCTCTCAAACGGATTCACTGTGGATGATTGAGTGTCTGTGAATACGAATGTTGCCGAGGCTCAAACGGGCACTGCGGACAACTCGATAATTTATCCCGTCTGCGTAAAAATTGATTCTGCGGCTCTTCTTACCTTAGTTGATGTTGACCCAACAGCAAAAAAGAGCGCATTTATAGATTAAAAAATTCCATTTGAAAATTTTTTGCCTTCTCTCGATCAGAACTTGTTACGTCAGCACTGAAACGGACACTGTGATCACCGTTTTGAGGTAGAATGGCTGTGTAGCCTGTCCGCTGAGAGCCATGATATAAAAACTTGCGGGCCTTCTTAACCACATTCTTAGAGAAAATACAGTAGCATTTGGAAGTTGGCCCACCCCGCAAAATGGTTTAAGATGGATTAATGGGGACTATTGGCGGATGGATTAAAATAGATTAGTGTAGAATAAGGTCAAATGAATTGGCGGGCAGGTTAAGAGGGATTGGTGGCGTTGAATTGGCGGATAGAGGTTTTGTTGGATGGTGAAATTAGCGTATTTTCATTTGTTTAAATGACTGCTTGCTTGCTTGCTTGCTTGCTTGCTTGATTGATTGATTGATCGATCGATTGATTGATTGATTGATTGATTGATTGATTGATTTATTGATTGATTGATTGATTGATTGATTGATTGATTGATTGTAAAACATTTGATTCGCCTGAAGAGGTCGCGTTAAGTGGTCGAGTTTACATAGCCCCCGACGTCTTTGTCAGTCCACTCCACCCAACGGAAGACACTCGAACAAATTTGGCGCTACTGATGACTTCATGACTTTCTCAACGAATTAGAGAATCTCATGACAGAGAAACAAATTTTTTTTGGATCATGAGAACCTAAACAGTGTCCCATTAATGATGTGTAAGCCCAATGCAGTTTCCTGGCGAAATCGGATGGTGATGGGAACTCTAGTATTTTATTTTTTGTCTTTTCTAGCTTATCGAAACTCGTGTTTTTAGTGAAAGTAAAGCCTGTTTTGTTAAATCGCAGGCATCTATTGATACAGGCCAATATCAATTTGTCTGCAGTGACCCTTGGAACGACACTGAGGGCGACTCGATCCAGTATATTTTCTTACTAAACGTATATTGTTTTGTGCAGCAGAAAAAAACGCAATCACTGTTGGGAAAATTACACTCAAAAATTTTCCCGCCGCTTGTTTCAAACTCGTGACACCGAAAATAATTCCGTGTTTAACGTATTCAAGCGACTGGCGGCGTAGCCTACTGGCGACTGCCGACTGGCGGTTTCGCTCCTGAATCAGCGCCCGGACAAATCTGTGGATGCACGAGTGTTAAATCATCTAGCTATGGCCACACCAGTATTGTTTTTCTTGACCTTGTAAAGCCTATCAAATCTTGGTTTTATTGAAACCAACTTTGTAATCGTTCGGAGTCGGTTATCTATACAGATACAGGCCGCGACAACTTGCTTCCAGTTCTCTTAAAGAGACTGTACGCACAGCTCCATCCGAATACCATTCCCAGTAAAATTGATTCTTTGGATTTTTCTGGGCATGTTGACCTCTCTAAGGGTGCAAAAAACGCATCCATTACCGAGAAAATTGGATTTAGAAATCTTCCCCCGTCATTCGGTTCAAGCTTATGACGTCATTACATAAAAATGCTGGTTTGCAACGGTTTTAACTGAATGGAGGTGCAGTGTCGCCTCCGGGATCAACACCAACGAATTTAACTTGCGAAATCGGCAGGTGGTGGCGACGTCTGTAATTTTTTTGTTTCGTTTTTCTACAAAAGCTCCGCTTTCGGTGAGAGTTCTCTTTTTGTGATTAGAACGGGGCACCCTATCGATACAGGCTAACGTCGACTTGTCCCCAATGTGCCCTTAAGGTAAAAACTACATCACTCCGCCCACACTGAACTAAAACACGCCTATATGGGTGTAAAAGGCGAGTAAGCTGTCATCTAGCTCACTTCATTTCATAAAAGGAAGTGACGCAAAAGGGACGACCGGAGAAAGAAAAAACGCCAAGCTTCCTGCTCTTGTGATCATGCGAACTACCGGCATGGTTAAGTCCGGGCAGATACCAGCTCTACTCGAGCTCGTAATTTGTCGGTCAAACAGGCTGCGCAAGTTGAGAATGCATTACTTACTTTAACAGGTGCCTAGAGACTTGATACGCAAAAACGGCAGACAGTTTCCTGAGTTCTCACCCGATTACTGCAAAGACTCCAAGATGTTTTAAAATTTCCCAAACGTAAGCGCCAGTTTGCCTGAACGTCCAAGCTCACTGAGCGTCGCTCTCCAGTAATCAGCGCACAAACCTTTCGTAGCGCACGCGGAGTAATTAATAATGAAGCATGCTAATATTAAATATGCACAAATTACGAAGTGCATTCGGTGCAGCGCGCTCAGCTTAAGCCAACTGAAGCGTTCCGCATTTACAGTTCATGTGTTTTCCATGGGAGTACGACTGTCTTGCGCCACACATTCACCTCGTATCCAGAGGTGAGTTGCACAGCGCTCGGAGAAGGTCGGTCAATCGATTTTCTGCGTCTCGTCGCACAGATTCGGCGAAGGCAAACACGAGATGGTAGTATACAGCCTGCGGCGCTTTCTTTCAAACGTCGGTTAAAAGCGCACGTGGGGGGGTTCATGGTACGGACTGCCAAGCGCGGGATGTCCTGTCGTAGCACATCTCGAGCATAGTTTACTAGTCATTTGACGTTATTACGCCGTGAGGACACATGTCAATAGCGGCCGTTGCACACAATGCAAATAAGCGATGTTTTATAAGCGCCGAAATGAAACTTGAGCAGTTAATTGCGTTGATGGTTCATAAGGAACTGCTCTAGCTCCAGAGAAAAAAAAAAAAAACTCGCTTAGGCTTGTCTTTCGGACTTAACGACCTTTTGTAACATGGCACTGAGCTCGTGAGCAGCGAGAACAGGGGTTAGAAAGGAAGACATTCTTTTCCGATTCCTTAAAGCCTTCTGTAATTTTTATCTTCTGTTCTCAGAGAAGAAGAAAAGAAGGCGATACTCTTGTAAAACTTCAACTATGAGCTTGTTCAAATTTCACAACTGGAAGCCTTCTGACTTTCGGGTAAAGGGAGTGTTTTCCTCTTTGCGCTTGTATCACAAAGTTCCGTACATACAGGTTCTGCGTGACAGAGAACCGGCAAGCAATATAACTCACGAAATGCTCCTAAAATTTGATGGGGACACTTAAGCTCCGCCTTAAGGGTATGACGCGATAGCGTAATGGGTTAACTCCCATATATACAGAATCGGTGATTCTCTACTTAACATCCGTGGATCCCTTGGAGTCCTCATACTACTCCTGGCGCAGTGGCTCAGCGTTCAAGCGAGAAACCACTACTACCTGAGCCACGACTACTTGAGGATCTATAACATGCACTGACATCGCAGAAGCACACCGACACCTTTTTACGACCCGCCGCAGTGGGCCACTGGTCAGCGTGCTCGACTACTTGAAGAAACCAGCTACAGACCGCAGAAACCATCCTGGGTCGAACACCCTATTTTTACAAAGAAGACATCATTGTCGTGGTCAAACCTCGCAACTCCATAGCCCTACTGTCAGCATTCCTACCGGGCGAGTTGGCAACGCCCTAACTGCCTATGTCGGCATCGAGGCGGCTCAGCAGTCTTCGTTCGCGAACTGGCCTCTGTGGGACCAAAACCTCGTCATTTGCGTTACCCAAGACACCACCATCGCAAAGTTAGCACGGAAATTTACCCTTTCATTTAGCAAGGTCAGATTCTCGTGCAATGACACGCAAAACTGAACTCTGGAGTGTGCCGTGGGATCACTACGGTCAACGAGCGGGATACTTCGGCAACGCTCAAAGGCAAGATTACGTGGTGGGACGGTGACATTGCCTTCGTCCGAAAATTAGGCAACTCTTCGCTAGCCCTCACCACCTCCGTGGGTAGAAGAGTTCCGCTCTTCGGCTGCTACGACACGACTAACACACCGGTGGAGAAATACAAGAGTACTTTTCCCGCCTGCTACCGGTGTGGTACCATTGGCTATCGCGTGGATATTTGCCCAGAGCAATGGAAGAATGATGCGGCCATTGTGGACAGAATATGGGGTCAACAGCCGAGGTGATGACCCCTCATGAGTGCAAACCATAGTGCATCTTATGCGGGGAAGCACACCTTACGGGCTCCCAGGCATGCAAGGGCAAGTTTCTGCGTCTTCAAGCGGTGCAGCGCCCGCCCAAGAGGACCCCGGTGTCCCGTCAGAAATCGTCGCCGCCGTGCCAGGAGGTGCTTCGGGCGACGCGGCTGCGGGACCGCCATGCGGAGCCGAGGACGTCCGGCCCCCGTCAGCCAACCCGAAGACGCCACCGAAGCAACCGAAGACGCCGTCGCGGCAAAACCTGAAGACGTCAGATCCGGGCGCACGGCCTTCTAGCCTGAGGACTTCTCTGATCTCGTAGGCACTACTCAGCAGAAGGCCTCCAAGAAATCACTGGGAAGGTTGGCGGTGGGCCTGAGGCTGGCTCTCAGTCCCCTCCCCTACCTCATCCTTCCTCGCCCGAGCTCATCGAGTTGCGCCTTGAAATGGCGGTGCTCGGCGAGCAAGTAAAACAGCTCGCGGCTTAAACAAAATTCTCCGCGCGGGCAAATCCCCACCGTCGCCTGTGGCACGCGAAACGGCGCCCGCCTCCGAGAACACGAAGCCCATGAGCGGAGGGTCTCTCCCTCAATTTAGTGCGAGCCGTCTCGACGCTCTAGAAAACAGTGTAGGTGAAATTTTGATTAGGCTAAGTGGCCTCGGCCAGCTAATTTCCGAAATTCCCAACACAACTATTGCCGAAGCCAGTCAGAAGGTGACCCTCTCGGTTACAGGTAACATTAAAACTTAGATCAACGATTCCAACCGCCTGGTGCGTTGCTCTAGCTCCATTAAGGGCCCTCAGCGTCCATTACTATTCAACCGCAACATTGATCTCAGCAAAAATAGTGAGGACCCCATCGAACCTTCTGTGGATCATGGCTCCGGAGAGGCTGCGATGGAGGCTGGCCCATCTGACCGCCAAATTTATCATAGCCCAGGACACTAAGTTACCCCGCCACCCCACAAAACAGCAGGCTCGTTCAGTCATTCAGTGGAATTGCCGAGGTCTCAAAGACCGCAGAAAACGCGCTCATTTTCGCCTCTATCTCGACACGTTTCAGCATCCAACGGCGGTCGTCGCCCTTGAAGAATCTGGAACGGCGGTGAAGCTGTCGGGATATAACACGTACCATTGAGACAGCTGCACCTATCTACTTGTCCACAAAAGCTACACAGCGCAAAAGGTCGATCTGGAATTAAATCATCCCTTACACATTAAATTCTTACACTAATTGAACATTAATTCTTACATTAATTGCATTAAATTCTCACACCGTGAATCAGCTCTTCTCGTACGTAATGGTCTCCGTCGTCCCCCTGAAAAGAACTGACCCTCCCGTACATATTCTTAATATTTACTGCACCCCTAAGCTTAAGAATATAATTTTTTCCAACATCTTCAGTAAGACACTGAAGGTGGCGGGGCGCGACACCCTTCTGGTTGTGTGTGATTTCTACGCCGCTAGTCGGATGTGGGGCTATCGCAAGGAGAAAACGCGTTGCAGAAAGCTGACGGAGCTTATCTTCATGCAGGGCATCAGTTTCCAAATCGACCTTGCAGTCCCGACCAGAGTGGGTAACTCCGTCAAACGGGACACGTGCCCCGATCTTACCCTCACTCGGAACATTATACACGCAGACTGCATCAGCACTGAGGACGGTCTGGGCGGCGACCACTGCCTCATAAACACCATTCTCTATATACGTCCCCTAAACCGGCCCCTAAACCAGGCACGACTCCCAGACTGGACGGCTTTCCGAGCGTCCTTGCCCCCGTACAGGCTGCTAAAAAACGACGCGGTGACTCAATGGCTAGAGCGCTCGGCCACTGAGCCGGAGTACCCGGGATGACCGCGGCAGCAGCGCTTCGATGAGGAAAAACGCAAAAGGTGCCCGTGTGCGGTGCGATGTCAGTGCACGTTAAAGAACCCCAGGTGGTCGAAGTTATTTCCGGAGATCTCCAATACGGCACCTCTTTCCCTCTTTCTTTCTCCTTTATTCCTTCCCTTAAGGTGCGGTTCAGGTGTCCGCCGATATATCGTTGTCGACAGATGGTTGCCAGCGGAAGATTGTCAGCAGAGGTGTCACGCTTTTTCTAGTCAGACAAGAAAAAAAAATCGTTGTGCACGATGGGATTCGAACCACCATCCTTTTATTCCACAGACGCGCGTGGAAATGGCTACGCTACTTCCTGCGACCGCATATGTAGTTCTCCTTGTCTAGGACGCTGGAGAGTGTTTGCAGAGAGGCGTCGAATGAGACGGATGCCTCCCAAACGCCCTCCAGTGTCTCCAGGATTTGAGGATTCACAAACAATTGTGTACTTAATTAACATCCTAACCACACATCAGTGACACAAGCAGCAACACCGCGCTAGAGGCTTTCGCCTCACGGCTCTTTAGGTCAACAAAGTGCCCCCCCCCCCCCCCCCCCCCCCTTGAATTTTTTAAGACGAGCAAGACGTTTACGGCACTCGCGGATGCCTTATTACAGTGCAGCATTTGTGGCTGACTACTGCTAGTTGAAAAAGTTTTATTGTTTTCTTGAACGAAATTGCATTCAGGCACTGCACGTAGTTTCTCGATTATTTTTGATTACTTTTTTTAAAAGATTTAAAAAAGTTTTATTTCCGAGGAATGTTTATTCGAACTTTCCATATTTCATTACTCTCGCATTAGCTGGCCTTCAGAGTTTTATTGCACATATATATCGTGCCTCATCGTACCCTTATCCATCGCGCGCATCCAGATTAACGATAATGACGTAAGGTTTTGTCTGAGAGAAACATTGAGCGACCCGTGCGTCATGAAGTCCGTGAGACCTCCGCTTTGACCCACAAAGAAGACGAAGCGGCCACGAGTGCGTGAAGGGCGCTTGGGCTGGTCACATGATCCTGCTACATCACCACTACCAACGCCGGCGCTTAACTGGCTAACAAGCCGTTACCAGATAGGCTGTAAAAAAAGCCATTCTCTGGGTATTCTCAGCTACTTAGCTTCCTTTGTCAAGAATGCATCCCTCATTGCCTGATTTCCTTTGAGTGTGGAAGCAAGGGAATTTTGCTTCTAGTATTAGAATTTTATAACCTTTTTAATAAGCGGAATGTTTTCACTAAAGTTAAAAAATCAGAGGAATTGCAAGACGTATGTCAGAACAACTAGACGGCACAAAAGGACTAAAGAAAGCTGAGCTGTTGTGTTTGATTTTGTTTATGGGGGTTTGACGTCCCAAAGCGACTCAGGCTATGAGGGACGCCGTAGTGAAGGGATCCGGAAATATGGACCACCTGGGGTTCTTTCACGTGCACTGATATTGCGCAGTATACGGACCTCTAGAATTTCGCCTCCATAGAAATTCGACCACCGCTGCCGGGATTGAACCCACGTCTTTCGGGTGAGCAGCCGAGCGCCATGACCACTGAGCCACACAGTTGTTTTAGGGTCAACGTGACTTCTGCATGAGTGGAAGACCTATGGCATTTTATCTCGTAGCAACCAAAAGTTTTATGTAGACAAAATACTTCCAGCTTGCAAGACCATTCAAATTATTTGTACGGTTGCTGTCGATCAACCTACACTAACATTGAGATAAGCCTACGATAACAACAAATAAATGTGTAAAAGCTAAAGAAAACCGCACGAACACAAATTAGCAAAAGTACATAAAACTAACGTTGTACCACCATCAATCGCTAACAAACTAATTCACTGGCCGATAGCACTAGCTTTGCGAAAGGCCAATATGTCTCTCGTTTCGGCCTGCGCAACAGCAAAAAGGGACCTACTCATGCTCCTTTTCTGCTGCGCTTCGCTTGCAACAGTTTCTGCATTTTTACCTCACTTTCCTAATTTTGCGAAGGACAGTTTTATCATTTTCCGACATCGATCCGAACGAGCTGCCGTGTGGGCCTGACGTGGCAACGGACATGACGATCAACAGAACGAAGGAGGCACGTATGAAAAAGAGCGGGTTGCCACGACCAGTCCCCAGCTCGGAAGCGAGCTTTGCCCGCGGCGTATCAGCGATATCGATTAACAGTTGATTGGAAATGACAGCCGTTAGGCGAGGAGCAATGTTATGGCCGGGCTTTCGGGCGATCACTGTCAGCCACTCGACAAGTTGACGGGAGTTAGTGCGGGCGGCCTATCTGGTGCGGGCGTTCTGGATTATTTTTTTTTGGCGCTCGCTTGTTTCACAGATCGATTAAACCGTTTCGCGCTAGATGTAGGGCCGCTACTCTTTGGATTTTATTTATCTGAGCCGCGCTCTACTGGGAGCTAGCTCCTCAAACCTACGCTTACAGTCCATGGGCAGTGGATCAAGAATTTGATTTGCTTTCCAATTGGGGCACCTAACCATATTAGAGATGTGTAGAAACGAATAGCCGTATATCTCTTCCGCCTCTCAACGAAAACAAGATTTTGGGCTCAGAAGAGCGTGTCTTCATTCATCCGTATTTCTGTAGCTTAACTTTTTTTTTTTTCTGACGCAGTGATCGCGAATTTTGTTTTTGCTGTTTTTGTTCTACCTCGCTTTACCCAGATGCATTCGTCTGCAGGTCTGTAGTTAAGCGTGCGACTTCTTGAAAGCGCAGCACGTTTGCTCTGATGGTCAGAACATTTTGTCTAGCCGACACGTATTACTTAGTGCTGATTTGGCTTCCTTAATCGATTAGTGTTCTTCGTGTGAACGCTGTTGTGACCGTACTTCGGACCACGTGGGCCCTATCAAGCAGCTACCGTGAACAATCAACAAGGCCGACAACCTGGCGACGACCATGGCAAGTGGGATGCTTGGAATGCCCCTCCGAGCCTCAGCGGATTAGTGTAGCAGGAATGTCGAGGGCCATTGTCAGCAGTAACCCCGGCGAAATTCCTTGAGCGGAGGTGACCACTATAGCGGCGAAGGCCGGGGACGCGCCGGAGGTATTGTCCGAGCGACCACAGCGAAGGCGACGCGCCGGCGCCGGTCACGCTGGCGGTTAATTGAAGAATTCTGTGTCCCCGACTCGCGTTCTGGGCAATCGGCGGGGAAGTAAGTTCATTCACCTGCTGGAAGACTTCGGGAGATTCCTTTCCCGCAGGGCTGGATGAGTCGGCATCTCCCCCTCTCATCGACCCAGCTGCGAGAGAGTGGAAAAGCTCGCACCTGCCCAGCCGTGGGTGGTAACCAGAACGTCCCCTTCGGTCCATCCGATTGGACAGTGCTCGTCGACCATTATTCCCCAGCCAGGGATCTGGGGAAACCGAACGATATTTAACTCGGCCGTGAGTGTGGCCGAGAGAAGCCTGCTAGCTCCAGTCGACTACGGTTGACGAAGACTTTCCCCTTCCACTGAGAGCCATTCTCAGTCCCGCTCTATGTAAATAATGTAAATAAGTGTATAAAGCGTTTTTCCTTCACTTCCCATACTCCCCGTCTCCGGCCCACGTTCCTTCCTCCTTCGGCAATGCGGCGGTGATCCTGGATCCGATGCCTGGTGGGACACGCTACTAGCACGGCAAAACATATCAACTGGTTGGCAGCGGCGGGATCTTCCACGCTTGGTCCTGGCTTCAGCAGTGGTGAGCGCTTGACTTTCTTTAAGAATCTGCCAGGCTTGATAACTCTGGAAATTTATCACTACCTGTAGATTGTTTTTCTGCACGTGCTCGCTTATGCATTTCACGTAGCAGCTTATTTTGAAAGTCCTCGTTCGGAAGTTGCCATGGATTTGAGCAAACTAAAGAAGCCAGAGTTGATGTTGCTGTGTGAAAAGCTGGGTATTGAGGCCAGGAAAAGTCACAGAAAGCCGCAGCTGATTGAGGCTATTAAGGAATGTGGTGCTAAGGAGGAGGGTGACAAAATTTGGGAGACCTGGGAAGTCATTCAGGAGGGAATCAGGAACGCTAAGGAGGAGGCCGACAGGGTTGAAAAGGAACGCAAGGAGGAGGCCGACAGGGTTGAAAAGGAACGCAAGGAGAAGGCCGTCAGGGTTGAAAAAGAACGCAAGGAGGAGTCCGACAGGGTTGAAAAAGAACGCCTTTACCGCAAGGAAGCCGCTAAGAAGGAGGCTGACAGGATTGAAAAAGAGCGCAAGGAGAAGGTCGAGAGGGTTGAAAAAGAATGGCAGGAGCAATGCCGTAAGAGACGCGCTGAGCTCGAGGAACTACGTAAACGAGAGCAGCAGGAGCTCATACGTACGACTCAATTTCTCAGACGGAAAAGGGCCCGAGATCGGTTGAGGACTTTTCAGAGAGGCGAGAGCTTCAGAACTTTCCTCGCGAGTTTTGAACAGATATGTACGGAAGAGGAGCTAGATCAGGGCGAATGGTCAATGATGTTGCTGGCCATCCTTCCTTGAGATGTCAGCGCCGTATTAGCGCGACTGTCCGATGAGGATGCCAGCAACTACGACAAAGCGAAAAGTGCCCTCTTCCGATACTTCGGAATTCGTGTACAGACCGTATCTAAAAGCCGAAGTGATAGCAGCGGGCAGTGCTCCCATCAGTGCGTCAGCGACCAGCCAAAGAGCCCCGCTTGGTCAGCTACGCACATTGTAGTTGCTCAGAAGAACAGTGGCAGTCGGGAAGCTGATGTGATAATCTGCGGCACGGAGCGTCGTTGTCAGTCACCTGACAGCGACTATGGCGCTCCAAGCCAAAGCGCAGCGTTGGCTGAAAAGCGGGATGCCGCAGAGATTGCCCTTGCAACTCAGAAAGGTGTAGGCGCAGCGCCGAGATGTAGTCCTCCAGAAAGCAGTCGCGCGCTGAAAGCTACAGATGAAAGTTCTACTGTAAGCGAGGAATGCGCCTCATCGCTGCCTGGAAACAAAGATCAGTTCAGCGATAACGGAACGACAGCCGCTCGCGACCGAACACCCGAAAATGAGTTATGCTCCACTGAAACTAGTGTGTCTTTGCCCATTGCCCGCGTCACGATCGAGAGCCCGCTCGAGGTGCGTCTGACCGAGGCAGCCGTCTCCCAAAACCTGCCTAAGCAGCAACCCTCGATTTTCTCAAATCGCTTGGATATGCTGCCCAAAGAAAAGGGCCTTTGTTTTGGAGATAACGCTGCGCAGGTCCTCACCATTTCGAAGGCTCGTGAGGTCGCGGCGCCAGCAGAGCACGTGGTTGAAGAGGGCAAACCTCAACCTGTAAGCCCGAAGCCTGTAAATTCTCGCGGTGATGAGCTAGAGCAGGCTTTGTTAAAAACAGACGATGAGACGAACGCCGGCAACTTAAGCCGTGACGGCTCCGCGTTACCTAATGACGAGCCAGCGCAGGACTTACTCACTTATAGCACAGGGGTAAAGAGTACCGACAGTAGTACAGGCTATAGTGAGTCTTCCGAATAAGGCGCAAGTGATGAGCTGGAGCTAGGTGAGGAATTGAATACCAATCTTGTGTTACCCCACTCGGATGGCTTTCTCGAACTCCTTCGTGTGGACAGAGAAACGTTCACCGCTGAGCAAGAGAAAGACCAGACTCTACGAAACTTGAGTCACCAAAGTCACATAGGTGTGTCACGAAAGAGCATACCTTTCCAGCTCCGTTCTGGCCTGTTGTACCGCCAGTATAAGGATAGGAAAGGTATCCAACACGACCCACTTATTGCCCGCGTCGCGATCGAGAGCCCGCTCGAGCTGCGTCTGACCGAGGCATCCGTCTCCCAAGACCTGCCTAAGCAGCATCCCTCGATTTTCCCAAATCGCTTGGATAGGCTGCCCAAAGAAAAGGGCCTTAGTCTTGGAGATAACGCTGCGCAGGTCCTCACCAGTTCGAAGGCTCCAGAATTCGCAGCGCCAGCAGAGCACGCTGGTGAAGAGGGCAAACGTGACCCTGTAACCCTTATAAACTCTCATGGTAGTGAGCCAGAGCAGGCTGGATCACAAATTGGAAATGAGGCGAACGCCGACGACTTTACCTGTGACGGTTCAGCGATTGCTAGTGACGCGCCACGCAAACCAACTGCGAGGGTTTCCACGGAGCGGCAGCGCACAGAGGTGGCCAAACGGGAAGAGTTAAAGGGAAAGTGCGGCTCTTGTTGACTGCTCGACTGAAATCCGAACCGCGTAGCCGCCCCAATTTGGCACCTCGGTGCTCAGGAGTTCGCACCCGCCCCGTGGGAACACAAGCCAAGAGAACGCAACGCTCGAACCCAATCCGAGAGAGACGGATACGCTGGCACGGCATTCGCACTCGTTCGTTCCCTTCTCGCGTTCTGTTTTCTGAGCGTCAGCCAAACTTCAGAACCACGAGACTTGGACGAGGAACAGTTAAGGGTCCTAAGCTGAAATTCCTAGCCTTGTGTCCTGTTGCACCTGCTAGAGCAGCTATTGGACCGCGGCCGCGAAGGGGACGGCTGAAAAATAGGAACCAGTAAATTCCTTGAGTCGCAATGCTGTTTCTGGACGGTTTCGAGGAATAATTTATTGCTTGTTTCTTTTTGTTCATTTAACTCGCCTGTAGAGAAATGCAAGCTGAAATTCCTAGCATTATGTAATGTCTCATCTGCTAAAGCAGCTGTCGGACCACGGCCGCGCAAGGGGCGGATATGACGCATAATCTCATATTGAGTTTAATGCTTGTTTTTTGTCTTTTGTTCATTACACTCTCCTATGCGAAATGAGAGCGAAATTTCGGAGCGTGGCATTGCGGGACTCAGTTCACATGCGTTGCCGAAAGGTGCGAGTAATGGCAACGCTGATGGCCTCAGCCGAAGCTTTCCCGTGTAATGCCCTTTCCTGACTCCCCGGACGTTATTCCGCTATGCAAATTTGTATTGTTCTTTTGCTTTAGCGAGAATCATTTTTGTCTGTTTTGTATGTGTGTTCAGCAGCTCCACCTTCCCTTTGTGCTCTCACGGGAGGTGGCTTTCTGTGACAAAAACCGTGCTACGGCACCCCCCCCCCCAAATTTTAGGAAATTTTTCCCTTTTGGCTAAACAAGCTCTCTGTATTCTGGTTTGGTCAAACTTGGAAACTTTCGGAGGAGGACGTAAATTTCACGCGACAGCTCATTTTCTCTAAACAGACTCTGTCGACCGAAAGCAGCTTGGCAGTTCTTAAAGTCGGTTTGGCGCTTTCTGCTTGTTGGGCTGTGTACCTTGCTGGTTGAGACCGTTACAGTTGTCAACGAAGCAAGAAGAACCTTTGGGCCCAGCTGTGACCAAAAGCCGAACGGACACAACTCCAGGTCTCTGCGCGCAGCAGCGTTGGCTGCAACCACTACGAGACCTCTTCGGGCGGCGGACGTGCTGTTGTGACCGTACTTCGGACCACGTGGGCCCGATCAAGCAGCTACCGTGAACAATCAACAAGGCCGACAACCTGGCGACGACCATGGGAAGTGGGATGCTTGGAATGCCCCTCCGAGCCTCAGCGGATTAGTGTAGCAGGAATGTCGAGGGCCATTGTCAGCAGTAACCCCGGCGAAATTCCTTGAGCGGAGGTGACCACTATAGCGGCGAAGGCCGGGGACGCGCCGGAGGTATTGTCCGAGCGACCACAGCGGAGGTGACCACTATAGCGGCGAAGGCCGGGGACGCGCCGGAGGTATTGTCCGAGCGACCACAGCGAAGGCGACGTGCCGGCGCCGGTCACGCTGGCGGTTAATTGAAGAATTCTGTGTCCCGGACTCGCGTTCTGGGCAATCGGCGGGGAAGCAAGTTCATTCACCTGCTGGAAGACTTCGGGAGATTCCTTTCCCGCAGGGCTGGATGAGTCGGCATCTCCCCCTCTCATCGACCCAGCTGCGAGAGAGTGGAAAAGCTCGCACCTGCCCAGCGGTGGGTGGTAACCAGAACGTCCCCTTCGGTCCATCCGATTGGACAGTGCTTGTCGACCATTATTCCCCAGCCAGGGATCTGGGGAAACCGAACGATATTTAACTCGGCCGTGAGTGTGGCCGAGAGAAGCCTGCTAGCTCCAGTCGACTACGGTTGACGAAGACGTTCCCCTTCCACTGAGAGCCATTCTCAGTCCCGCTCTTGTAAATAATGTAATTAATCATGTAACTATGTAAATACAGTTTTTCCTTCACTTCCCCTACTCCCCGTCTCCGGCCCACGTTTCCTTCCTCCTTCGGCACTGCGGCGGTGCTCCTGGACCCGATGCCTGGTGGGACACGCTACTAGCACGGCAAAACATATCAACGCTTAAACTACTTATGGCGACTGTATTTATAACGAGACGAAGCCAAATGAATGCCTTCAGCATTAGAGTTCTTACAAATGATCAGAATTGAGGTGAATGAAAAAAATGCTAGCGAATAAATTTGAAGGAACAAATGCGAGGAGTTACGGGTACCGCTCACATCAATCTTTTGTTCCTTCAGAAAAAAAAGAAAACGATGGACATACACATGAAGGAAAACACCACTGAAACCTCTTTTGTTCCTTCAGGAAAAAAAAAATCCTTTCAGCCTGCACATGAAGGAAAACACCACTGAAACCTTACCTAGAGGACAACACTATAGCAAACTTTAGTTCTCTCAGCTTCCGTGATACGTAAAACGGATATTTAATTATTTTTAATTTACGGCTAGTCTGCGCTCGCGGCTTAAAGCTTGGTGCAGTTAGGACGGGGCAGGCGAGTGTTGCGGTGTAGAAATTGCAGCGATACATTCTGCCGGCTGCGCGTCCTAATAACACCGTTAGAGCTTAAGCACTAACTTTTATCGTTGCTAACAATTATGAAAAACTCTAATAAGTGCGAATCACGTCAGATATCGAGTACTTCAAGCAGGTCAAACTCATTTCTCTGCAAAGCACGAGAGGGTTTTGAAATACAACCAGCGGAAACGGTTAAACAAGCACCAGAGATGATACAGACTGCAGTTTCTCGATATGACGACGCTCTACCAAGAACTCCACCGTCAGATGACTTCTGGAAGCATTCCGTAAATTTTTTATGTCGAAGCTTTTTTAGACAGCTATTTGATTGAAAGTTCGAAAATTTAGAGGACACTTAAGCTACACATTAAGGGCATGATGCGATAGCACTAATGTGTTCCTGAGCGGCCTGAGGACCTCTTTGAATATCACTTCGCAGTCACGGGCGCTGTTCTTTATTCATATTTTTATTTTGTATACAAATGCTTATATTTTAACATTTTATTTATTTTTTTACATTTTTCTTCACTGCAAGACACAAAAGGTTCCTCTTTAACGAAATCGAACGACCGTACCTCAATGGCATAGTGTTAGCATGCCTGACCGGCAAATGAAGGGCGATGGGTTCGATTTCGGACTGATTTTCCGAATTTGTATTTCAGCGTAATTAATGGACTTTGCATCCTTACTTGTCGTAACGATATTTGAGTCGTGAGGCCACTTCGCAATCAACAATTAACTCATGATTTAATAATTTTTATTCAGAGCTCAACGTGTGGCGTCAAGACCCTCTCGACCAATCGGCATTCTCCGCACACACCGCAGACAGCGCTTACTCCGGGTTCTAGGCTGAACGGGTGCTTAACTCTATCGCATTATTATGGCCGAGGGAGGAACATGTAAGAGGCGTTCCCATTCGAAATACGATACTCAGAGTTTCGTAAAGGAAACAAACAAACAAAAAAAAACTCACATGACGACTACCAAACGAATAACGCGAGACTCAGTGACAGAGTTTTGCGGTGCATAATACAATGCTGCTTATTCATGATTATTTGTCCTCATATCTGGTAAAGTCCACATACGTCGCTGGGCTATCAATTGTGACGTCATTCTGCTAGGACCACGCAGCGTTGCATGTTGCAGTGACGTCGTGCATAATGTCATTCTATGCTGACCGATCGACATACCCTGTTACGCCAACGCTACACAAATGTAAACGTGCCCTTAGCCATTATCGCGGTTAAACTGTTTAAGCAAGACGGCAGTGGCGATAGATTTTTCTGCAGTATAGACAATCCGCGAATTCGGCCTGTGATATACCAAGATATAAGAATGCAAGCCTCTCCCAGTTCAAATGCGGCGTAGTATGGCTTTCTGTAGAGATGTATTTTTCGGCGTTCTAGCCTTCAGATGCTCCGGAGACACCAGGATTTTTTCTGGTGCATTGCCGGCGCTTTCGAGTTTCCACTTCTCTAGATTTTGAGCTACTCATACAATATCTTAATCTCATCCGCCCACCTAACTTTCTGCCGTCCCCTGCTACGTTTGCTTTCTCTTGGAATCCACTCCGTTACCCTTAAGGACCAGCGGTTATCCTGCCTTCGCATTACATGCCCTGCCCAAGCCCATTTCTTCCTCTTGATTTCAACTAAGATAATATTAACCCGCGTTTGTTCCCTCACCCACTCCGCCCTCTTCCGATCTCTTAACGTTACACCTATCATTTTCCTTTCCATAGCTCGCTGCGTTGTTCTTAACTTAAGCTGAACCCTCTTTGTTAGCCTCCACGTTTCTGCCCCATAGGTGAGTACCGGTAGGATACAGCAGTTGTATACTTTTCTCTTCAGGGATATTGGTAAGGGGATACAGTGGCGGCAACTGACAAAGGACAGGGTTAACTGGAGAGACATGGGAGAGGCATTTGCCCTGCAGTGGGTGTAATCAGGCTGATGATGATGATGATGATACAATCTCTAAGCATTCGTCATGACGCAGCAGCTTGGTCAGGGACACCGTGGCCGAGCCCAAATGCATTAGAAAATTTAGCGAATCTTCTATGCTTCGGAAGTCTGGGAAGTGGCTGAGCACCTCGGAGTAACAGCCGCAGGTGCGGCACGGGGTGGCGATGCCCCTGCGCAGTGTTGATATAATTCCCGTATCTTACTGACCAGAGGCATAAGGGCATCCCAGACCAGCAGGGAGCGAATCCATCGGCGACTGGACAGCTCCCTGCCAAAAGGCGATTTCGCCAATAGTCGTGCGTCCTTCCTTAGAGCTTAGCTGTGGAGGCAAGGGGCGGAGGATAGGGGATAGGGGTTGGACATGTAGCGTCTCCCACGCTTAGTTGGGTGCCAGAGTACTAGGGTCACATATCGACACCCCTGTTTTCTCAGTGCCATCTTGGCAAGCGCTGCACCTACGCCTGCTAGCCAGAATTAAGATTCGGAGCCCTACAGAGGATCCTCAGAGCAAGCGCATAGCAACCCCCAGCGTTCTGGAGTCTGTGTCGTTCGTTGCCACTTGTGCTTGAGCTTCTAACTCAGAGACCGGATACTGCGATAATTCACTGACTCTGTACTTTGTGTCTGGCTGCAGCGAGCCCTACTGAGAACAACGTTTTCAGAAGCGCTTGACACTTAAGACACTGTTTAAACCCCAGTGAGTAAAACGGGAGTGAGCTGTTCTCTGCCGCACTCCCTTTTATAGAAGGGAGTGTCCTAGGGGACAGTTTACTGCCGCTATACTCCTTTCTCTTTATAGCGCAGGGTTGATTGTGTACTCTTCGTTCAATTCTTTTATTCTTTACTCCTCAGGCTAAGTCGCTCCGCGCTGAAAGTTCGACCATTACATAAAAAGAACCATTGTTTTTAACCGGATACTTATTTGCAATTGCTACATGTCCGAAGATTTTTTTACTCTGGCCCATTCCTGCGCTCTGTAAGCAACTGCAGCCCGGAGGCTCATTTAGCAGTTGCCGTTTCTGAGAGCACCAGGACTGCCTGGCGACGATACCTAACGGCAGCAAGCTAAAGCTACTATCCTGTAGGCGTTCAGCGTCTAATTTGCACAAAGCGTTAGTACGCGGAACAGTTGGTGTGCTCCGAAAAGAACCAATGAAAAATAAGCATGACATTTTAAGTGGGTATCGGCAGCTAGACCGGTCACTTTTGTTTTGTTTTCTTTTTTCTTTAATGCACCTAATGAAATACCTTGCCAGCGGCGAGGATAGAGCGAAGACTGCTGAAAAAAAAGGAACAAAAGAACTACAGTGTAAAAAAACAGAGAACAGGTGACCTGACTAAGGCTAGAAACGAGCCGAAGCTGCAGAAGCCGCAAATGAAATCCTTACCGGCCGTTCCGCGGTCGTCGTTGTACCGCCGATTTAGGTAAACCAGCCTAATGCGTTCCGGCCACTCAGAGCAGAGCACAGCGAGGCAAGACACGCGGCGGTACGAAAGAGAAGAGCAAGAATCGGAGCGCTCGGCGGATGCGAACAACTGAAAAAGAGAAGCAAAAAAGCACGGTCCTCACTAAGAGCAGCAACGAACCGCTCATTAATCTTATCCGCGTATCGTAAACATTCGGACGACGTAGCTGGCCGTGGCAGGGCCCAACCCAATCAAGGATTACTTAATTGAAAGCGCTGTTAGCGTTCATTAGGCAGTACCAGCTTGAGCAGGAAAAACAGCGGGGAACGACAAAAGGAAGAACAAAGGAAGAGGTCGCAAAGCAAACAGAGCGGGGAAGAGACGGGGCAAACGAGAGCTAACACCGGAAAGCATTCGAGCGAAAAGCCAGGCCTACGCGGAGAGGGAGGATGAGTGGGGTGGAGGAAAAGAGTGGTGTGTGCGTGTATACTGGAGCCGTGTTCGTCGTTCGAAGGCCTTAAGCGCAGTCACGAAGACGAAATGGCCGGATTGGAAAGCAAAAGGTCGCGGCGTGACGGAGTGGAGGAGGAAGCTTGATCTACGTGTTTGCCCGATTTTTCGGTTTAACGCAGCGCAGGCAGCCATGCGTCCGGTCGAAGTCAATGATCCAGAGAGAAAGGGCTTCCTGGTCGCGTTGATTGCGAATTGGCGAGCGGCTCTGTTGGGCTTTTATTCAGATTGTTGCCGCTTTGCCCGAGACATCGACGGGGAAGGTCAACGGTGTGTTGCACTGCGCTGGTACGGTTCGCGTTTGTCGGAGCGAATTGGACAAATAGAATAAAAATTGGGACAAGTGCTGAAAGCTCCCAGATTCGCGTGTTGAAAGATGGCGTGAATTGGAAAGGATATAAATTATATTGCATTATCAGCCTATTTTTCATGAATACTTTTTTTTATAGACCGGGTGCAGTTTCGACTAACGCTTCTGCAGATGATTCCTGAGCCGTCGTAACGATTTAATTCAGGAAACAGTTAAGTATGAGTTATTTAATCTGGAAGCGCTGGAAGCCAGGACGTCTTTGCACTTGCGCTTGCAATTCGGGTGATTCGGGTGCTTTGATTCGTGTTTGCTGTAAGAAGCAGCCTTCGCTATACAAGTTATCAGTGCTGTACACATGGTTTAAATGGAAGGCTGCTGAATGTATACAGAAACAGGGGCCCGAATCATTAATCGCGACATTTTAGGGACCAGATCATTGAATAAATTTTTTGTTAACGAATTTTACCTCTGCATGACGCAGGGGTCTGTCTAGGTTTAGCCAGTGGAGCATTTTTTGGCTTCAGTTGTTTGTCGCCTAAAATACTCGTTTTTAAACAATAATGAGATTTAAGGCAAACTTCATTCAAAGTGTAAACTTGATCTCAAGCCCTGTGTAATTGTAGGAAGGCGCTGATGCAATTTTGGCGCATTGGAACCCGGCGCAAGGTCCTGAGATCGACTTCGTTATACAGGGTGTAACTTTCTTCAATGTTTACGGCTAGTTGATTTAAGATCTGTGAGAGACACGTCGGAGAGATTTGCGCATGTGGATGCTATACCAAGGCGCACAGTACGTACTTGATATTGTTCAATATTTGTATGATTACTTCTCTAATATAACTAATAAACTTTTGATTTTAATTTTAAGAGGCATGGTAATATCTGAAATTGAAGGCCGTTCCCACAAAATGCGAGCCTTGTTTTTTAAATTTTCTTAACTGGGAACGGAGTTCGAAATATCCAATGACATAAGCATGCATTTGAAGGTTGGTTGAGCTGGCTTTCTCGTGTTGCTTGTATGTAAAATGGCGTTGGATGACTTTTTTTATGCATCAGATACGACCCCGTTTGTGTATTTGATGATGCACAAGTACACTACGGTTCGGCGGCGCTACCGCACCAAGACACGCCATTTTATAAATACGCGGTGTAGAAAAGCGCAACCAGCAATGAAAAGAACATGCGTATTTCTAACATTGGATATTCCCAGCCCCATTGCCGTTTAAAGAAATTTTAGAAAATCTTACCTTTGGTGGTGACGGCCTTAAATTTCGCAATACTGTCCTGTCCTTAAAATGAAAACATTATCAGTTGATTCGATTGATTAATCGTCGCATTTATGATCTATGTCAGGTACGTAGTGCCAGCCTTGCCGCAGAAACCACACTGACGTATCTATCGCAGTTTTCAAAATTAAGATCTCTAAAAGTTAAAAAAAATAATCGTTTATACGTAGCCAAAAAATTCAGGGGGGCACTTTGTTGACCTAAAGTTGGTTTGGTTTGGTTTTGTGGGGTTTAACGTCCCAAAGTGACTAAGGCTATGAGAGACGCCGTAGTGAAGGGCTCCGGAAATTTCGACCACCTGGGGTTCTTTAACGTGCACTGACATCGCACAGTACACGGGCCTCTAGAATTTCTCCTCCAAAGAAATTCTAGCCGCCGCGGCTGGGATCGAACCCGTGTCTTTTGGGTCAGCAGCCGAGCACCATAGCCACTGAGCCACCGCGGCGGCGTGCAGTCCGGTGAGGCGGAAGCCTTAAGCTCAGTGTTGCTGCTTGTGTCACTGGTGCGTTGTTAAGATGTTAGGCTTCGCCTCTCTAAGAGTGAAACGCGAAAGCTTCTTGCAACGCTGCCAAAGAGTCCATAGAACGCCATCGCCCGTTCGGTTCTACGCCTTGCTCGTCGGTAAATTTGTTTTTGACGAAAGGAAATGTATCTGTCTCGCATATCTCGGTGGACACCTGAACCTCGCCGTTACGGGAAGGGAGGAAGATGGGAGTGAACGAAGACACCGTATTCTCTAGATGCGCCTTTATTCATTCCAAACCATCGAGCTGGTATGGCGAAGTAGTAGCGTGCTCGTCTCGTACTCCGGAGACCGGGGTTCGATTCCCGAACTCGACCAATTTCCTACTCAGTTTATTTATTTATCTCGCCTGACTAGATGGATTTATTAGGCTTATTTGGTAATTAAGTAATTAACTAAACTCAGTCCCACTTACTCATAGCAACACTATACGTTCCCTTTAATTGGTTGTATGATTACTAGCCAAAATACCATTGGACCCGTTTGAAAATGCGCACACTCTGACGTCACAACCGTTTCGACCAATTGAAAAGCGTGACATTTCTGTCGTCAACTTCTGCTTACAACGATGAGGCATTAAAGGCTTCCGCCTTAATACTTTCTAAAAGGTTTCATGCACTGACTCACACAAGCCAATGCGTTATTCAATGAACGCTTTTCAAGCAGTGATTGACTTCACGGGGTCAGAAAAGGAAGAGCTTTTTTAGTCAAAAGATGACTAAAAAATGAACAAAACCGCGCAACGCCTCTCTTAAACAAAATTGGGCTCAGCTATTTGTTTTCCATTTGGCCTAGTCTTTATCGCCATGGCACGCTGGCACAGCAGTGCTGGCGTTTTTCCCGCCAACGTTTATTTTGGATTAACAATCATAGCTCAGGGAATGGGTGTGTGACAAACGGCACCTGCCCGATAATAGGGAACAGCAATAGAAGCTTTATCCCACTGGAACGTAGCGATCTTTGCAGCGAGCAGTATAGGCCATTCCTCTACGCGTGCTTGTAATATTATTTAAAAAGTTCGGCAGAATGCTTAATACTGTTTAACTCGAAATCAGTGACAGCTGTTTAAGCATTTATTTTATGCTGAGATAAGAGGATATGAAACCGACCTTCCAGATGGTTCCCTTCGCTACCATCCTCCGATTTAGGTATTCTTACGCTCTCGCCATACCTTCCTCTTTTCACGCTAATCCTCCAGCTCTATCAAAGGTAACTACCCTCACGGGAGTCTCCCGTAGCAACCATCCTCCGCTTGCACATTACACTCTCGCCTTCACTTCCTCCTTCAGGGGTAACCACCATGCCGTAAAGGTTTCCTACGCTCTCGCCATATTGTCCATATTGTCCGCGGGAAACAACTTTCGGGCGGTTCCCGTGGTAGCCACTCTTATATTGCGACCTACTACGATCTCGTCATACCTTCCTTCTTCCACGGTAACCCTCTTCGTATTTCCAGGCCCTACCCTCCAGTTGATTCCCGATGCAGCCTCCCAATGGTGGCGCCTTCTTACGCTTTCGGCGCGCCCTCCACCTTCCACTGCACCCTCCTCGTCCTTCCATGGTAACTGCCCTGCAGGTTCGTTCCCTAGTAACTACACGCCGGTTGCGCCATCGTCCCTTCTCTCCGTATCCTCTGCCTTCCACGGTAACCCCCTCTCCGGTTGAGAATTCCTCCGCTCTCGTGGTATCCTTCGCTTTACACGGTAATTGCATTTGCATCGTTTCTCATGGTAACTACATTCAGGTTACGTCTTCCTTCGCTCTCTCCATACCCTCTTCCTTGCATGGTAACACCTCTTTCGAGGGGTAACTAACCTCCTGGTATTTCTAGGGGCTACCATCTACCGTTGGCGCCTTCTTACGCTCTCGCCATACTATACTTATTTCAGGCTAGCCATTATCCAATTGTAGATTCGTCTGCTCGCACCACATGCTTCTCCTTCAACGATAACCACCTTCCGGATGGTTCCAGTGGTAACCAGCACCCGGCTAAACCGTCCTATGCTCTCGCCATACCCTCCTACTTAGAGGACAATTACCTTCCGGTTGGTTGCCGTGGCAACTACCTATCGGTTGCGCCTTCTTCCTCATCATCGTCATCAGCCTCAGTACGCCCACTGCAGGGCGAAGGCCTCTCCTATATCTATCCAATTAACTCTATCTTGTGACAGCTGCGATCATCCTATCCACACAAACTTCTTAATATCGTACGCCGATCTATTTTTTTACGGAACCGTGCTGCGCCTTCTTACGCTCATACCATATATGTACCTTGAAAGGGGCGCATACACACCGGCAGCTGTCGACAATCGACTTTCTTTCACCTTCGCCCAGCGGTGACGGCAGAGACCCCTCACTGCAGCTGAGACCATAGCCGCAGCTGTGGTCATCAAACCTGAAAACGAATTCGGCAAGAGAGCGCACGTCATCAAGGACTCGCAATAGGCTTGCCGCAACTTTACGGCAGGCAGACTAGGTTCCAGCGTAACACGAAAGCACTCTTTTACACGTACGCCAGGCCTTGCGATCTAGCCTTACCGGAAAGAAACGAGAACCCTACCCTCTCTCACACCCCTCTCCTCCAACTGCACAGAACGCCTCGAGACCCACCTCCTCAATCGCAGAGTCTACCCCCACCACACAAGAAGCTGTGCACAGCAGACGCCACACCATGGAGGCAAATTCAAACAATCCTTCCCAAAGCTCCATGAATGCAGGTAATTTGTATCTAACACAATGCCCGCATAGCTGCCTCTGGTGTAGCGCCCGCCCCACATTTTTCGACTCTTGTGGGATGCGGGAGCACGCCCGAAAACGCAAAGAGCACAAACACATCATTTGAGGAGTGGGAGCCACAGTTGACCAGCGCTTCCTTGAACGGCAAGTAGGGTCTCATTCAGCAGGTTCGCCAGGCGGTCAACGATGCGGACTGCTGGAATGATTAAGCCCCACGCAAAGCCCAAGAGAAGCCCCGCCATACGGTCAGAATAAAGTTTCTTCTCTCTTTATTGCGAAGCGAACATTTGCAGAACGAATTCTTAAGCTTTAATCCCCGTTTATGCCAAATAAACAGGGTGTGCAAGCAGTGATGCAGTGAACTAGAATAGCTTTCTCAGCTCGTAATAGCTATTTAGAACGATTTCATGGCGCCTACACTGTTATCACAAGCTTCCGTACAGCGACGCCATTTTGTCGGCGTAAACACCACCTAAGCATAAGGTTTACATACACTCTTCTCTGTACCGTGCGTGTTATTCACTCGTTATTTGTGCCGCTCAGTGTCCCATGTACGTGCGAGATAATGGTCCGGACGGAAGCTGTAATTCACGCTGTCCGGTTATTAGCACTGCCGAGAGCATTTCGACAAAATGCGCCGCGCACGCATGAAGGCATGTAATGGCACTAGCGCACGCAGTTTGTTCGCATTACGGGAGTAAAACCAGGCCTGTATGCCCCGCAAGGCACAGCATATCAGTACTTGTATGCACAACTTAGCGCGAAATGGCTAAAAGTGGTTTCGCTGCCATAAATTAAAACCGAGAACAGAATGTTAAGTACGCACAAGGAATGCCTAGGGAGGGGGGCATTAGATGTGTTCGCATTGTTGTTTTTGTCATATTCAACGTACCATAATCGCCGCCACTCTAATCCTTCCCAGCGCTGTTTTTCAGAAAATCATCCTCCGTCGACCTGGAGCCTGTATTTTGCGCACAACAATGACCTCCCGTCATTTTTTCGACTGCGGTATCGAAGCTACTCGTACTCCGATATCGCACGCTAAGCCAGTAAAGGGTAGGAAAGATTGGAGGCCATTAGCGGTTAAGCCTGTCGATACCGAAAAACAGTGTAAGACAAAATAAAGGCTAAATTCTGGGCAGGTACAGTCGAAGAGTTACACAGTGGATCTTTTAGGTAAACCATCACGCATAATTTCTTCATTATTGGTAATATTTTTTATTTGTAAATTTATAGATATTGATTGATTAAAAATTATCTTTATTTACTGAATATTCGTAGAAATTGTGGGTGAGCCGCCTATTCCGCTGGTCCACTGGTTATTGTTGCTGCACTGGCCGTCCCCACCAGCCAGTGCTGACGGTCAGGATCATAAGGGAAAGATTTTAATTTTTTGACTAAGCGTCTTCCTTTCGAAGACTCCTTATAGAGAAATTATTTGACAGCGTTATGGAAGCAATCAAAAATGAACATTCTTCGTAATTTGAAAAAAAAAAAGTGTGATACCGATTTATGCATTCTCGTGACGTCATCATGGCGCTTATTATGACGTTACGCTGTTGAAGCAGCTATGTTTTATTATGCCGAAGTTCGCATCCTGCTTTTATCTTATGCGCTTTGTCACATGTAATTTCCGTGGCAGCTCATGTGCCTCAGTTCTGCCAGTCGACATTTGGCCCATAACAAGAAAGCTGACCAGCTTTTCTGACAAACATTCTTTTATTGTTAACAAGTTAGTATGAGAAAGCGCTTAAGTAGAACAACAGAAAACGCACATTATTGATCAAACCCAAAACCCATCGTTGTGCAGGCTCTTTCAACCAAGCATACCAAAACACATCCGCGAACTACGCAAAGGAAACTGACAGCGCTAAACAGCAACAGGCAGGACACATGAGGAGGTGACATGCTAGCTGTAAACAAGATGGACAATGGCGGAACATGCAGTGTGCTTCAAGGCGTTCTAAAGAAATTTTCAACAAATCACCCTATTGCACCGGTAGTCAGTTTAGGAGATTGAAACTTATATTTCGGCATTACCACACATGACTGTATTAAACCCTTTCTAATCCCAAAGATTCTTATCTTTCTCTCAACTTTCTGTTAAACCTACTAGGCCACTCAATTATAGCGCGAATACGTTGGATCTAGCTCTAAATGCATGCCCAGACGTAGTGTCTTCGATATTCTACTGGCCTAGCTTAAGCGACTCCCTTTATTTAGCATTTGAAATTTAAATCACCAAACCTAAAGCAACTAATACTGTTAAAACTTTCGCAATCACAATCGACTTAACTTTCAGCTAAATAACCGAAGTATAACCATTTTTATACACTGCTTCACAGCACACTTTTCTGACCGATGCGTTGTGGTGAATACGAACATTTTGGATGGAAAATGTGTCCCTACGAAATGTTCCGGCTCACACAGTGAGATACATCCTGCCTATCCTAATGATACATCATTCAGTCTGCAACACCTTGGCGTTACCTTAAGTTCATATCACCCCAAACCTTATGTGGTGCCCCCACACTAATGGCATAATAAAAAACGCTAATCGATTTTTAGCACTACTGAGAGAATTTTTCTTCTCCTCCCGCATCCCTGAAATCCTTAATTCTTAGAGAAAAGCTAGTCAGAACAATACCCGAATAAGCCTCTTCTCTATGGAATTCTAGCTGGTCCAAGCTAAATAATTTGCTCGAACTCGTCTAGAACAATTCCACTCATCTCATTGTGAACAACTGCAGTCAGACTAACATTATCTTAACCAATAAACAAAGCGTAAATCTATTCTCACTTGCTTCTGCCAATAATTTTTATCGTCTTTGCTAATTTTCTGAAAGCTAATTTCGTTACGCCCACTCGCATAATGAAGTAATTGGTAATCCATCTAGTGTTCTGTCCGTGTTGATAACTCCCGCAATGTCAGAATAATTTCGTTCAGCCGTAATTGGTCTTATGACAATTTTCTCCTACGCACACCGCGAGGCTGGAGCCGCCTTCAGCGGCCAATCGCCTGAAGAGCACAAACACTATGAAAAAGTGTAAACTTACATTGAATAATAAGGAGCCCGACAACTGGTACCTTCCTTTCCTGCTGCGTTTCTTGTATTTTTTTTTGCTATACTACACATTTCACCGCCTCCATATGTAATGCTATTTCACCTTGAAGACCCTAATAAATACATGAAAATAAAATGAAGAACAGTTAACCACACGTCTATTTGAACAACAGGTGATTCCATGTGAAAGAAAACATAGTAGAACATCGCATAGCCGAGTGGTACCAAAATGAGCCTAGCAAATTTTCAGGTATAAGGTGGCTGTAGCCGGCGCAGGACAGGGTTCCTTCAAGCTATACAACAGTGGCCTTTCTTCAGCAGCGAACACTGTTCCCGATACAAACAGGCGATGCGGAAAATGTGAGTGGCGCATTGTGACGTCCTTTTAGACGGTTATTTCGCGGTTATTCGTCGTTACCATCGCCGAGTGCCGTTACGCCTGGAATCATAAAGTTCCACAAAAGACTCTTCAAGTAGGTGCAGAAATGTAGCAGGTGTCCTATTTATTTTGTGTGAAAACAACCGCACAACGACTACAAGTAGTGTGCTGCCTCTGCCCCGAGGCTATTCGCACAGGCGCTCAGATTGCCGCAATGATTGGACCCTTCTTATGCAAGCCCTATTCCGTAACGGGAGCAGTAATTCGAGCGATCATGTTGGGGCTTCCGTTTATTGTTCCGGCCTTCACGTCAACACCCATAGCAGGGGCAATCATTTTGGTGCAGCCAGCTTATGCTCAACCCTATAAAAGACGGCCGTCCGATAGCGGGCTTGCTCCACGCGTCATCGTTGCCAGCCGCGGTAGCCGTAAAACCAGTTAGCGCGGTTGCGGTAACGAGCTTCCGATGCATCGTCCACTGCACGCGATCTCGCGCGCATTGGGTGCGGTAAACTCCGAGCCCTTTACGAGATGCCCCCAATGAAGCCCCTTGTCTTCACATCGCGAATTAGTTGGGCTTTGTACTGTGTTCGCAGTTGCCAGTTATTCGCAGGAGCTATGACGTTCAAAATATATCCCATACAAAGCAGGCAATGATGAAAAAAGCGCAGGAAAGTTATACTTCGCGATTTTTTCACTCTTTAATATCTGCTCTTTTCCACTTCTGGTAGAAAGCTGTTTCTGTGGTTAAAGAAAACTGTTTATACTCTGGTTCATGATTTGTTTACCACACAAGGCGACGGTCTCCATACATGTGTGGCTAGCTCATGAGCGCGTAAGATACGCGTAGTTTTATTAGCTGTCGCCTTGTGGTCATATGTTCCATTTAACTCTCAGGTTGTGAGAAAGATTACAGGAGCAAAATGCTGTGGGAATGAACTAACTTGAGGCATTCACGAGTTCTCAGTACGTTATTCAAATTAATACGGTATAACAATCAGCAAACGCGAAACATTCAGTCATACAGAAGAGAAACAGGAATGAACAGACACGCAACGCTTAGCAGAGCGACTACGAAATGATTACTGAATAAATATTTTAAACACCAACCACCGGAAGCAGACGGGCCTTTGTTTGCAATTTCAGCTGTGAGTGCGCTTTCTTTAACTGTGTTACATATTTTCTATTTCTGTGGGAACAACGAATGAAACAAAGACAAAAGACAAAGACAAGAGAGCAAATAAACACCACAATTAGTGCCTGCCAGCCAGCTGACATTAGAAGGTTTATGGCAGTTGTCGGTCATTCCAAAGAGAGTAGGAAATACAGGCACTCACATATAGAATAAACCTCTAGGCATTTCACCTAGCCATGAGCCGTTAATTGAGTCACTAGATGTGTCTGAAAGCCAATATGAGAATCTTAGTGATAATGTTAGCATTTGTATATATGTATTTGTACCCAAGTTGCAACAAATCATCGGAAACTTCGGACTTGGCTTTCCAGCAGTGGCCTTTGCGTTATAACAGAACCTTCCCTGTCCGCCGCAGTGGTCGAGGGCTGGCGCTGGTTAACATTCTTCATATCAGGCTACACGCCTAATCTGAAACGCACTTGAAAGTAGAAGGTGAGTGCTCGCTTATTAGGACACTTCACGTGACGTGCGCTTGTCGTGGGCGTCGACGCGTGGGTGTATAAGCATGAAATGCTTAATACGACCACATGCGCGCCGTGGGTGACCTTGGCTCTAGGAAGGAGGTAGAAGAACGAAGCGAACGTAAACTAACTTTGGCGAAACTTTCAGTTTACCCACTGGTGTCAGCGTGCTGCTCTGCCGCCGGAATAAAGCATGAGTCAACAAGCGCGTCTTTGTGTATGGTCTACTTCTGGGCGAAGCCATGAATCGTCGCGAAGGAGCCTATGTTCTGCTCTGCAGCCCGGGACGCGCACGCGCAGTCCTAGTGAAACTTGATTAGTGAGGCCACAGCTTCATGTTTGTTGCCGTCATTACGTAATGCAAGCGAACCCTCGAACACGCGTCTCATGGCGCCATCCATCGGCGTGGCCAGTAGTCAGCTCTAACTTGTTATTCTCCTACTTGGTGGTCGGCGGAGGCGAATACGGAGGCGTCCGGCTGAGGCGAAAGTCTCAGCGTTCTATTTAGCACGTACTGGCCCCATTCCATCTTTTTCGGTACATGGTGAGCGCTGGTCATGAGGGTCGCCACACCATGAAGGATGGCAAAGAATAAAGCCGGGCGCGCGGTCGCTCGTGGTGGTGGTGGTGGTGAAAACATTTATTCAGAAGGGACAGGAGGTGTTTGGATCAGCCCTTAAGGGACCGATCCTTACAAGCACTAGGTGGAGGTCCTAGTTTGGGACCCCAGTGGCGGTGGCCGCTGCCCGGGTGCGCCCGACTAAGGCTTGTTGGGCCTGTAAGTCGTGGCAGCCGAGCAGGATCGCCTCCCAGTACTCCCGTGTTGGGTTGGGGATGGGGGGAATAGCCGGGTTGGAGGGGCAGGCTCACACCATGTGATAGGTGTCCGAAGACACCGCACTACAGTGCGGGCAGTTACCGCTAAAGGAGGGGTCTCGTGGAGAAGAGCTGAGAAAAGGGGCTGATGAGGGACATCTCCTCAAAACTTGGCTGCGGCTATCAGAATCTTTGAGCCATGAAAGAATACGGTAAGCCTTTCTTGCAGGGAATCTAATGATTACATCTACTCTCGACGAAGACAGAACCTCTGAATTATTTCTTTGTGCTGTCAGTAAAACTTTCTTCTATCTGAAATAATCAACACAAGCACACAAAATTATTCTAGTATGTTTCCTTGGTTGCAATCATTTTTGCTTCTTTAATACGTTACGTGGTTCACGTACTATGTCGGTGAGATCTCTTGCTGAATCCACGGACACATATCGGTATCATAATGTATGCTACGGCTGCTTCCTGGTAGAATGGTTAGTCTCAAAGGGCCTCCGTAAATGCAAGATTGCTCGTGTGTTCGTTTTATTTTCGTACACGTTACCAATACGACATCATTTAAATGGTCTCATCAAAAAAACATCTGATTTCTTCACAACGAATTACCTTGATTGGTCCAGAGAGTCGTGGTGTCATCAGCAGCGTGAAATTTGAAAATCTGAGGACTACAATGTTTCAGCACGTTCATAGGGTTGCCATAAGAGGAGATACTAATCCGACGAAGTAATCCATATTATTCCGCCCATTAATCCACACTAATCCACCTCAACCAATTTTCTCGGGTGGGAATACTTCCTAAATTTTAGGTATCATGAGGAATTTTGAGTATGGGAAAAGTTCCGGAGCTTCTTCTTTAAGAATGTGGTTAAGAAGACCGCAAGGTTTTCTCAATATTGAGTGTGGTTTGCGCCCAATATGTAGCCCCATTAAAGCCATTCATGAAATGTCTTTCTGCAGTGCAAGAAAACTGTCATTGCTTAGCCCTCATTGGTTCTTTAAGATACGAGAATTTGGGTTTCATAAGTTGGCGAACTACCTATTTTCTTTCCTTGATTAATTCTTTCCTTTGCTTTAGTTGGCACCGCTGCTGCGAGGTGTGTTTGAAAAAATAAATAAATTTTGGGAGTGCTTGAAGAAAAACAGAACTGGAATAAAAGAGTAAGCCAAGCAGCCACGGGTGGATAATAACTCAAGGGCACAAGCAATGCACCACGAGCGCTTATACTTTCCTGCTTTTCACTCGGGACTGTTTCCTGGTTACAGGACCATTTTGTTGATGTTAGCGACTCTGAATATCCACTGCACAATCCGCACAATGAGCGCGTCATAGCTTGCCACACTCAATTAAATATGCGCAAAAATGGCTTCTGCATATTCGATTGATACATGCCGGTTTTTGAGTTTTTAATTATTTGTGTGGCCTCCCATAACGCCCGGTTATGGGCAACCATGGACTGCCGTGAAAGTTTTTTACATATTATAGCGGAGGCTAGATTTAAACTTTTTAAGTAAGAGGTCTTCATGATCGTGATAACAGTGCTGATGAGAAGGTGGGCTGTTTGCAACTAGAGAAAAGAGAAAAAAACAAAGAACAGAATTTTTGCTGCGAAGCGAATAAAATTTCACGAAAAACAATAATTGCCGGTTTATATCCCCTTACAATATCCCCGTCTAGCGCCGGCAAGCGGTCAAAAAAAAAAAAAAGAGAGCTCCGACTTTGAAATCGAGAAATACGCCTCTCAGGTTACAAATTTTTTTTTCTTCCCTGTCCTTTACCCTCTATAACTCGACCGACTCCGGGAGCACTTTGAGCCAAAGGAACCGCGAACCTTTTTCAGATCAAAGCCTCGCTACGCGGTCTCCGGTCGGCTTACTCATGCTAACGATTTCTTGCCATTTGTCGGGTCTCTCTTCTGGTCGTCGAGTGTATCGCCTACAGAGCGCGAGGTTTCCTCAGGAAGGCTGGGAGTGGCTTATTTAGCTAGGAGTTTTCCGCAAACCAAGGTACGGCCCGTTTGCAGAGAGCTTTCCGCAAAAGAGGAGAGGGTGAGGGGAAGGAAGAGAGAGGAGGAGAGAAATGGGAGTATAGGTATAGGGAAAAAAAGCGTTGCTTGCCCTGCCGGGCTCCTTGAAGGGCACACTGCGCCGGCGCGGACCAAAGTAGTCCATCTAGGAAAGCGAAAACGGCACACTCGAGGGCAGGCAGGCGGCGGCCCCAAATTAGGCAATTAGCCTAAGTGACCGGTACACCGTCGACCAAGGATGGAGAAGATGGCCTCCGCTACCGGCTGCGCGCGCACAGCCCCGACGACGAACGATGTGCTTGAGTGCGCACGAGCTGAGGCTGGTGGGGACGGTAGGGAAGTGCTTGCGTTCCCTCTTTCTTCCCTTTTCCCCTCACCTCGCTGTTCTGCTGGCCGCGAAATGGAGGTCATCTTTCGTGGTCGCCGCGTCTGGCGCAGCATTTCTTGCCGCCGCTATTGCACGCTTGCTCCGGACACGGAAGGCATCCTTTTCAGCTCCGCTCCCTTCTCTGTCTTTATTACTTCCCGATATTCCTGTTGTCTCGCTCTCCCTTCAGGTCGCTATTTCTGATTCTCCCTGGCTTCCCTGTTCGTTGCTTCAAATGGATCGCAACTCGTCTTGCCATCCGACGTTCTTTCTCCGGCACTTTCTCGCTGCTCGAACGTCTAACTCTTCTGCCGGCCGTCTTTCTCGGCTGGCCATGGCTGGACCTTCTCTGTGGAAGCTACAGAGCGCGTGCTTCGTGTCTTTGCTTACTGTTTCCTCCCCGGCCTCTCCGTGCTGTCCCAAGAACTCCTTCTTTCTTGTTCTGTAACGCTCAGTTCGTCTTCCCTTACCCCTCTTGTTCCCTTCTCCGTCCCTGCTCCTGCTGCTAACGTTCCTGCTGTCCTAGAAAGGCCCACACGCCACTGACGTTCGAGAGACGGCCATCAGCAGTTGGGAAAAGGAACTGCTGATGCGGCTGTGCGGAGGAGGCCAGAATCATTGGCGTCGTCTTGCTTAGGCTCCAGGACTGACCTCCTTTTACATACGCACGCGAGAAGGAAATCTGCACTTTACTTGGCGGCTGGCCTTGAGATCTGTTATTTGCTGCTATTGGAGGAGTACCTCCCGCGGAAGCTCGTCGTACACGATAGCCTGTTGGAATAACAAGACTACCTATTGAAGGTCACGCTACTGCAGCCAATCGAATGCTCGCGTGAGCGCTCGTGATAGATATACGATTTAATATGGCACAACATGGATGTGTTTATTTTCTTGGCAAGCACAGCAGGGCTACTTAGTGGCACAGGAATCTTTTTAGGAGCTACATCTGTTGCAAATAAATTCGTCTTGCTTCTTAGCGGCCCTTCTTATTTCTTTGCACGACGATTTAAACTGAGGTGTTTCGAATCGCCGTATGTGTGCGAAGCCGCTTTGTCTCTAGTAATTGGCCTATATATTGAGCGTGTTCATCTCTCGCGAATATTCGATAAAAGCTCTCGCCACATTGCTGCAGAACTTCTACCCTTGAATATGTTTTAGATCGCTACAGTGATGACTGAATCGAGTTGAAAGTCAAAGCATCATGCCATGCTCTAAGCCTCTGAGGAACAGTGAGTACAAATTAAATCTGCTTCTATAGATTAGCAAGCTCTGAAAAGAAAGAGGCCAGTTTAATTTAAAGCGCCGCTTTCACTGCATTTATCCACGGAAGTAATACTGCAACAGAGGTTACTACCATTAATTTTGTAACAGTGGCCATTACAATTATCACTACACCAATTTGTAACCCTAGCTAAGTCGGTATTGAGTTCAGAAAACGGCCATAAAACATTTTCAGCACAGTTAAATGCGATGGTGTCGTTAGTGTACAATATTCAATGTGAAGATGTTAGACAGTCAGGCAAACAGTTAATGCCAATCAAGAATAAGAGAAATCCAAGAATAGAGCATTGTGGGAGATCTAGATTAGCAATTTTTAACTGCGGAAAAAACCAATCGAAACATAACCTACATTGTGTCTATCGTACAGATAGCTCCGCAGTAGCTTTACTGTTGGGACAGTTATGCTTGTAACTTTTAATTTCAAGAAGAATGTGCGATAACTAATTATATCGAAAGCTTTAGTAGGAGCAATAAAACCTAATCGGCGATATACTCAGCAGCAATAGCTTTTTTGAAAATTATTCAGATAGATGAGAGCAAGATAGTGTAATACCCAGACGAAATCACAATGGGACGAATATAGAATATTAAACTTAGTCACATAATTAGTTAAGCATGTAAAAAATAGCCCTTCAGTGAGCGCAACAAAAAATGGTAGACTTTATATTGGGCGGTAATTTGTTGCCGAACAACAAAGCTCTTTCTAAATAACCGGAAATATCAATACTCGTTACAGTTCGCGAGAAAAAATGGTACCCTAATTATTATATTATTAATATGACCGAAAACATTCAATACAAGGTGCACAGATAATGTCATGTTCATAGGAAAGACGTTATCAAGACGTGCACTCGTTAGCTTCAGTGCGCGAACGATGCTGAGAGAAAGAGCGAAAAAGCTTCACGATTAATAACGATTTTATAAGGCACAGCATATAGAAGTGTTTATTTTATTGGCAAGCGTAGCACGGCTACTTATGTGGCACACGAATCCTTTTATAAGGTACATCTGTTGAAAATAAATTCGTCTTGCTTCTTAGTGGCCTTAATCTTAATCTTTCATTAATCCTTTAAGAGAGAAGATGGTGATCCTCTTGAGGTTCCTCAGCCCCACCAGATGGCCGCCAGTGGGAGCCTGCCGGCGACCTCTTGCGCTATTACCGAGGCCCTGGACTGGACGTCCGGGTCCGGGCTGGTGAGAACAGCTTCCCATTGTTCAAGGGAGGGAGATGTGACTAGATATGCCGGAAGCGGATACTCCGCGCAGTTCCAGATTATGTGGTCTAAGGTGACTGGCTCGCCGCACGGTTGACAGGACGGATTTCCTAGAAGGGGAGAGACATTTGCGTACGTCCACGGATTGGCTGCGACCGCGTCTGCAGCCGCCACCACGTGATACCCTGTTCTTGGCTGAGCGAAACGTGCTGAGGAGACAGGCGCAAACTTCACGCGGTGTTGTAGGAAGAAGGTTATAGGAAAGGTGTAGCAGGATCGTAGGTATTTCAGAGAAAAAGGGTGCACTATTAGCTAGTGACACGTTTTTTCTTTAACAAATTACGCAAATAGCTATTTAGCTATTTTAGTCGGTTTATGGCTCGTGGAGGTTTAACGTCCCAAAGCTACTCGGCCTATGAGGGACGCCGAAGTGAAGGGCTCAGGAAATTACGGCCACCTGGTGTTCTTTAACGTCTACTGACATCGCACAGTACGCAGGCGTCTAGCATTTCGCCTCCATCGAAATGCGACCGCAGCACCTGGGATCGAACCCGCATCTTTTGGATCAGCAGCGGAGCGCCGTAACGACTGAGCCACCGTAGCGGCTATTTAGCGTCGCACCTGAGCTCCGGAAGCAAAATATTCAGTGTTAATTATGTCAATGTACGTTATGGTCACAGTGCTACTGCAGTTGAATTAATCCCTAATAAATTTTCTCGACAGGAAAAGAAGAGGCTCAACGAAGCTTATCAGGTGCATGAGAGTTGGCAGGCAATATTTAATAAGATTCCATAGAGAAGTTCAGATACAAAACTGAATATAAAGTTTAAAAATGCGCCCTATATGAGAAAGAGAGTCACGACATGAATACATAAGCAAAATATGCTACAAGCACTAACCCAGCAAGCACTGGCAAAGACCAATTCTTCGCATATTTTGCGCTCCAAGGGTGTTTAAACTGATTAATGATTGCGTACCATTTCCTATAGACCTTTCCAATAAGGGCTCCCTGGGCGCTGCCATATTGTTCACTGGACTGTAGTGGGCACCTCGAGCTAGCACGGTGGAAGCGGCGGCCGAACCGGTTTCCGGCAGTCCAGAGAAGAGGCGTTTCGACAACATCCTCGACCGAAGCAAACGTCTATAATCTTTCGTCGACGCTTGCTCCCGCCCTCTTCGTTTTATCTTTACCATGAAGTTGAACAAACTAGCCCATACAAGAGTATTACTTGATCATAAATAAGAGCCTGGAGTGTTAGGCCTCCTTGAAGCACGCGCGAATTTTACGAATTTTTTAGGTTTGACACCCCGCTCGCACCACTTCGACCTCTTGCTTCAACTTCATATACCATTCGGCCTCCCCCGCGCTGATACTACGCTGTTGCGCCGCCTGTGGCTGGGACTGGCGTTCACAAACGCCTATTCCAATCTCATCGCAATGGCAGACTTTCCAGCGTGTGAGCAGTGCGGTTGTGATGAAACGAGCGGATACCTCCTCTGAGACTGCCCTCGTTTTGAGCGAGAGCGCGGTTTCCTAATTGCTACTCTGTACCGCTTGGAGTCGCGTCCTCTAACTGAGTCCAACGTTCTGGGTCCTTGGACGCATCCTTCCTCACAAAGGAAAGCGGTGAAAGCGCTCCTGAGATTCTTAAGGGACTCAGGGTTGTATTCCCATCTAAAATCTTCAAGTTTTCAGTGCGCGTCCTTTGTTCCCGTGACATAGTGGTCGCTGGACACTTGGAAAACTCATTTCATTGCCGCTCTTTTTCCTTTTTTTCCTTTTTTTCCCCTCCCCAAGTGTAGGGTAGCCTACTGGGCATCGCCTGGTTAACCTCCCTGCCTTTCCGTTCATTTCTCTCTCTCTCTCAAGAGTGCGTTGTGCGATGAGCTGAAGCGAATGGCCACGGTTGCAAAACTTTACTGTGGCCTATGTTGGCATGGAGATTGGTACACGCGTCACTGAAAGGACAACGGGAAACAGTGGTCAGCTTTCCGACCCAGCTTCTTTCTCATTAAAAATTAATAAACGAATGTGCAGGCTATAGATTTGCGGCTTTAGATTGTTGCATATAATTCTGAGCTATGACCAGAAAGCTTGAAAGGCTAGAACAATGTCGCTGTGTGAAAGATAATACAACCATGAACCCAGTGCTGTAGGAAATATAAATACATTCGATTCAGTGGTTCTCTTCATAGGTTCAGGCCGGGGTGTGGCGTAGCGGTGGCCTTGGAAGTGCGATACATTGTTCTCATAGCGCCCAGTCCGGCAGTTTGTTTCTGTTCTGTTCTGTTAGTTGCCAGGACGTAACAGCGTTGTGCGCTGTTCATACGGGCACGCACGCCGGACATGTAGCAGCTAAGAGTGTTTTTTCATCCTTTGGTAGTACAAGTAGTATGGTAGTACAAGCCCAGATTATTTCTAGATTGCTGTCACTTCGCAGCCGCCACATGTAATGTCTGCAAAAATACTAGTAGGCTCTATTCATAATTCTTGGCTACAAGAACAGAAAAACATTTGCAATATTTAGTCGCAAACACAACAATGCGCAAAGCACTAGGCGTGATCGAAGAGGAAGTTCTATATTCTATGAAAACCTTTTTTCAATAATTATCACTACTTCTTCTCACATATCTCAGTGGAAGAATTTGAAGTTATGTTCAGCGCGATTACTTGTTAAGCTCACGCACTAGGCCTTTTCACAGATATCGTCTGCCGACTGGAGACATACTCGCAGAACAACGAAAGCCAGTGAGATTGATTTTTTTTGTGGAAAAGAAATGACGCAGTAACTGTCTCACATATCTCGGTGGACACCCCAAACGCGCCGTAAGGGAAGGGATAAAAGAGGGAGTGAAAGACGAAAGGAAGAAACGTTCTGCATGTATAGGCAACAGTGCATATAGCATATGTATTGACTCGATTCTGTGAAGAACGCAAGGCTACGAAATACTCTCTCCCAAAATCTAAACCTGTGCATAATTTGATTCAATTATCACACATACAACGTGTGAAATTATCTCATATGTGACGTGGCAAATTCCAGTGGTCTTAGTTTAAAAATTCGGCTGCTCCCGGCATAACATCGGTCAGATACGGTGGCGCTGTACCATCCCATAGCACGTTACATTCAAAGCAGATGGCTCACACACCGCATACACAACATGCTTTATCACTCAAGGACGCATCTCACATTGTTAAGTCAATGCCAATCGACGGAGACCTCAATAAAGATTATAATAAGAGAGCTTTTTGTTTCCTAAAAGAAAGCGCTATTCACACTTGTTATCGCTGAGGCTGGCCTTATTGATTTTATGCGCGTCATAAAAATGACAAAGGTATTATTATATTATGGCGGCTTGACGTAAACTGTAGCACAGCAAAACGACGCGTTACACACGCAGTTTTTGCCTCTATCCTTGCTCAACGTGACCTTGAGACCGCTGAACTTGCTGTGCACGAGGCACGCCAATATGCAGCGTATGTCACACGATTGCACTTGAAATACAAAGCCTTAGAGAAGAAAGTATTCATTTGTAGGAAGTACTCCATTTGCTGCATGACTTTTAAGCGAGAAAGAGGGATTAGGGAAGTAAATGTGATCACTCCTATGACTTTCTGCAAAGTCCAGAAACTGCGTTGCAAAGACGAGAAGTTGATCAACCTGCCACAGTAATGCTAAGTTCGATAGCAATAGCATGGATGTCTGACACTTTTATTTTTGACGACAGTTTTAAATTAGACCGGCAATAAACAGAAGTGTGCAGCTAAAAAGGCAGCGAAAACGCCATAAAAACTAACCATCCGGTATTTCACGTTTAATTTGCGTTTTTTTCGAGTCCGCACAAAAAGGCGATACTGTAAGGGGTATGGCAAATCAATTAAGCAGCAAACAAAAAAAATCAAGAAAGGGCAGTGTGCGTTTGCACATCGTTAACAAAAACCGAACAACGACTGGCGAACGTCGCCTGCGAAGGTTGAAGCTAAAAAGAAACACAAAGCTTTCGGCTGGGAGGGAGTAGTCGGACAAAGCTGTCGCCTAGAAGACGCTTTTATTGGCCGCACGTATTTCGCGGGAATCCCGGCGCTCGATTCGCCTGTTTGAAGTTTCTCTTCTTCATTCGCGTCCGTGCCTACTGTTGCAAGCCAATCACTTTCTATACCATCCTTTTCTAGCTTTTTTGCTGCTCCAGACACAGCCTTTATTCTTGCCCGTTCATCGGTGCCATCTGTAGAGCTGTTTATTTACTTTTTTTTCCTGGCTTGCCGATGGCAGTGCGGCCAGCAAGCAGCCCCGGCCGGGATGGGCAAGACGCCGCTCCGAAGAGCTTCTCAAGATCGCCGAGCGAAAGCTTGATCTGGGCCCAGCAATGGATACCAAGTCAGCAAGATTGCTTGCGCGCCTTTGCCTCTTGTCTCTACCGGATGCGAGCCGATATTGAACGTCACGGCGCCGCGCAGAACGACTGGCACGAAAGGAAGGAGAGAAATAAGAAGCCAGGAGAAAGGGGAAGGGAAAGAAGGGGTGGAAAAGAAGCGAGAGGAAAGGAAGAAATAAAAGAACCAAATTAAAGAAGCCAAGGCCGGCAACGCGTCTGTTCTTTGTCTTCCCTACGGTCCGCGCTGCTCTCCGTCTTTTGTACGAAGCGGTCACGAAGCGGCAGAAAAACACGGCCAGTGGTCGGCTGGAATTCGCCTCCCCGAGACACATGCCTCGCCGGCGATCCAGCCTCACACAGCCTGTTCTGCTGCCGCGTTTTTGCCCTCTGGCCCCCAACGTTCGTCGTCATTTCTGGCCACGACCGGAGGACGATGGAAACAGCGTGTCTGAAAAAGGCGGCCCCGGACTGTCGGAGCAAGGGATGCGTTGCACGGTGGCGCGCATATGACTACGAGAAACTATGCGAGTATCCTGGCCATTCCTAAAACGGAGAGGCAATGAGAAATGGAGAAGAAAGTGAGGAGAGAAGTTGTTCCCCTTCGGGGAAAGGGGCAGAGGAACGCGAAGAGTGAGTGAGATGTCGCACGCTGTAGTTATTAATAACTTCTACGCAAGCATAAATATATATGCCGGCATGCCACGGGTTCTCAGGAAGGAAGGAATCAATGCGAAATGCAGGCTGTCTGCGAACATAGTGTCTGTCTATTTTTTACAAGGATATTTGTACGAGAGGTTTTGTGTTTCGCTATCCGAATTGGCGGACATAAAACTCCTCGCTCACTTGGCGGCCAGTGGAAGACGCTAGCCATAGTACCGCTCGTGCGAATACGCGTTATTTATGGTGATGTCACACAGACTGCTCTGGAAGCGAGAGTGGCGACTGGACGGAACAAAACGCGAGCACCAGCTAGGTAAAAAATGCCATTGTTCATATTGTTACATGCAAATATATAAAAAAAGTACCTTCATTAATGTTTCCACGAATACAGGGTTGCAGTTAGTCGTTTAATCAGGGGCCGAATAAATGTCGATGCTGCGCTACATTTTCGAGTAAGGAAGCGTGTGAAAATTCATGTTGAATAGGAAAAGGTAGCAAGACAGCGAGGGATACAATACAAGTGCCACTATTACTTTCTCGTTCTGATGAAAGCAAAAAAATCTCTGGGAGGAGTTCTGTGTTCGGCAAATCTTGTAAGCTTCAGTTAATTATCTTTCACAATCAAATCACACCCAAACTTTTACCCCTCAGAACTGCATAGTGTTTTCTCGTTCTAGTGTTCTCTTAACTCTTCCTTTGAGAGCATGGGGAACTTTGGAAGAAAAACATCCTAAAGCGGGTGACAGCTAGGTGAGAGGTGAAACAACAATGACTTGAAGGCACGGCGTCAAGCAGCAGTACGGCGCGCTGTCGGCTGCGTCCTTTTCGCTCTGTTCACGACAAGGAAGGGCCCATTCTCGCCCTTCAACGAAGAGCAATGGAAGCTTGTGTACAAAACCAAGTGAATTTTTGTCCACACAGACTGGAGACGAACAACACAGGAGGCGACTGCTGCACGGGCAATCAGAGCCGAAAGCCGTCCTACCAGCAATGGCACAAAGTGTCCGCACGGCACTGCTTCCCGAATGCAAGGCATTACGCCCGTGGCGAGGGGCTCTGCCTCCCACCCTCCTCAACAGCAAGGCTTTGAGTGGAGGCGTGGCATTACGGCGACGGCTTCGCCCTCTCAATACGAAAAGCTACGAGGACGTAGCGAGATGCCTGTTGCTATGGGTGACCCCCAAGGTACCGCGGATGGCCAACTGATTTGAGCATAAACAAATAACTAAGGTTCCCATCGTGGAACTTGGTAGCACTCGCATGCTAAATGGTTCCGAAGGAAGGTTTCGACGTACTTGTGTCGTGATCCTGTAGATATGTCAAATAGACTTCCTCTCTGCTGACAGACCCCCTTTATTCCCCCTCGTGAAGCAAAAACACCTCAAACTGGGACCCATGGATGTCAACCTCCCAGAAAGGCAGTCAGGTAACCCGAGGGGCCGCCTACCTACCTCTGGGCGCAGTGGCGGTATCCACTTCTCACAGAGCACAATCGGAGGCACGTCAGGACTGCATGACTACGGTTGAAGTTTTCGCATCACTTTCTGGTCCACGTGCGCCTTGCGGCTGAGTGCCATGTCGGCAACATGCCTAAAGATTAGGTTTGGTTTGGTTTGGTTTATGGCGTTTAACGTCCCAAAGTGACTAAGGCTATGAGAGACGCCGTAGTGGAGGGCTCCAGAAATTTCGACCACCTGGGGTTCTTTAACGTGCACTGACATCGCACAGTATACAGGCCTCTAGAATTTCTCCTCCAAAGAAATTCAACCACCGCGGCCTAAAGATTAGAACCTGAACGCGGAAATTATCGGTTACGACATACATGGTAAATGACGACGCCTTACACCACGAGAGAGTCCTTCTATCTGCATATTCCTATAGGGGGTAAGGTTTTTATCACTTTACTGCCAGAGCTCTTTCGTTATAACAGATGTCAGGCACCCCAGAGATGGAACAGATGCATCAAAGCCTAGTGCCTCGATTGAGTAACAATTATGAAGTTAGCATAGAGTCTAGCCATATGCCGCTTTCAAGTGTAAAGAATAGCGGCGCGCACAACACGAACATAGCGGATGAACAAACGTTACACGGTGCCACCAGTAGCTGGGTGCCCAGGTCGCAGGCGGCGCCATTGTGTTAACCTCTACAATGCGACCACGAAGAACGGCCTTGTTTTGTAGCGGCGCTTTTTGTATGTTTAAACAACTATGTGTTTAGCTACAGCTTCATACGTGGGGTTTTAGTGGTGTTAACGACGGTGATGCCATCGCCGATTGGAAAAGGTTGCTTTGATGTACACGGGATCAGAATACTAAGCACGTGAACTCAAAGCAGACGTTCTGCAGAACGTACACTGCGTGGTCATGAGATGCAGTTGGGTATGGACCGTCATTTTATTCCTGATATAGTGTTAGGGGTCATGTAGATTACTTAGCTCAGTGTCGATTCATGATGGTGTGACAGTGGCTTATCTGAGGTGGGGCACCATATATGCCTATTTTTGTCAATTCGGACAAGGCGAAGTATGCAGTGCTTCTTTTTGCTGTTACTTCGTAGTTCTGCTGTAAAGATGAAATGCTCCGAACACTTTTTTTTTCCTGGTTCGTGCTCTTTTTGCCATTGCCACCTTATTATACTTATGCTTTTTTTTATTTAATATTCATCTTATGGTTATTTATTAGCATTTTTCTCTGACTTTTGTAGACGTTAGAAGCGGAACATTTTTAGGCAAGCAAATAGTTTCTCGTCCTTTTGTTCTGATTTGTTTCCCTTCATTATTCATTCTGAGGGGTGTCTCTCAAGTTTAAGTCATTTCGATTTCTTTCTGCTCTTATGTGATTAATTTCTACTGTGTTATATATGAAAACACAGCATGCAAATCTAAAAAGCCTTAGGCGGCCAACATTTAAGGCGGGAGAAAACGGTGGAGGATTAGCCGTTTACAGATTGCTCTATGTAATGTTTACAAGTACCCTACACCCAGCCTGCAGCTGCAATATTTCATGAAAGATAAAAGAACTTCATAGAATCTTCGGCTAATTAATTGGCAGTTATTACTTTTCCTTCAGAGACAGGTCTAAAATCCGCCTACAGAATTAAGGCTGCGGGCGAGTGCTTGCTCTACCGGCGTCAACCTACAGTCAGTTCGCATTCAGAAAATAGCGAAAGAATGGGAGGGCAACAAAGAAACTGCTGGCACCATTGCAAAGAGAGATGCGAATTTATAGCCATTAAGGTTCGCACTGTGTGCCGAGCGAAATACGCTCGTTTAGACCGCCCATAAATGCGTCACACGTGGCAAGCCCGTAATGAAGGAAACTTTAATTTAAACGATGTAGTGAAATCCGGGGAGTAATTCACAGAGTAATCTGCATTTTATTCGACCAACTACAACGGAAGCGAGTCAGAGTCTGCCGTGGTGCGGATTCTTTCTCCAGAAAGAGGCTGATTCCCGTGTGTCCCATCCCCCTTTCCCTAAAACCCGCACCGCTTCTGTTTGATCTCCCGTGGGATGCGCTGCTCAAAGGGAAGTTCACTCTTTTGAGCATACATCGGCAGCCGAACCCGTGGCGAGGAAGAATGCTCACAAGGAAAAAAAAATGGGGCAGCAGTGGACGGGAGAATGTAAGCAGCGTGAGCACGAGAGTTTTCTATTTCTTTAGATTGCCTGTTTCCTCGCTAAGGAGACTCGTTTCTCAGCTTTGTTTACCGTATCTGTTGGAACGTTGGACACAGTGCGAGTAATTCGTCATGTTGCATTGTGCAGCCCCCGCTGAAGATGAGGGCAAGGTTTCAGGGCTACCTAGTGCTAAGCAGGTGGGTGTAAGGCTCGTTACAAACCGGCATGCATATATCCCATTTCCGGTCCATGCCATGGCGCTGTTTTCAATCACAGCCAATCTGTACGAGTCATCCAGCTAGGCCCTCGACGCACTCATCCTTGCCCGCGCACCTCCGCCTATTCATATGTCTAAAGAAAGCGAGGTACTGCGGCTGAGATGAGCTAACCCGAGCCTCGTGCTCATTCTGCAGGGACGATATTGTTGGGCTTCCGTTTCTTATTTACCGCATCCCTGTGATTGTATTGGGCAGCCTTTTGCCCTTGACATTTACGAACGATTGTCGAATCTAATGGAAATCGAATGGCTGAAGGTAACACTGTGTTGTACTCAATTTATAAATATAAAGGTTTTTGTGCCTGAAAGTTTTGATTCCTTTGCGCCTTGTCTTTTTTGGAATTGATGATTATGGTGCTGGTGATTTGCACCTACTTCGTTAGCGACGGAAGTTGTTCTTTGCCAAATTTCTTTCGCTGTGCTGGTGAAAGCAAAAACTTTGCTCTAATGCCACAGTTAAGATGCCAAATTAGCATTTGTTTGGGGGAGAAATTCGAGGCCCGTGTACTGTGCGATGTCAGTGCACGTTAATGAACCCCATGTGGTCGAATTTTCCGGAGCCCTACACTACGGCGTCTCTCATAGCCTTAGTCGCTTTGGGACGTTAAACCCCACAAACCAAACCATTTGTTTACCCGCACAAATGACTATGATATGCAGCTGGTCGGTCTGTAGCTTCTAAGAAAAGAACTAAAACAGATAGCACTTTTGACCTCAATGTCATCTAATTTATTTTGTGCTTACTTTCAGCACTTTTTGACTTGTCATTGGTGGTTTATTACATCATCTTAGACAAAAATATACAGGCAGCGGGTGTCCTGTTCGTTGATGTTTCTGGGACTTGTGTCTTCACACCCGGTCGAGAAAGAGAATTTGACCAGAGTATTTTTGTTACCACAAGCTACTGGATACTGTCTGATATATGCAGTTACCTAAAAGCCTCGGGTAAGGGCCGTTTCCTCAGTTCGGAATCGAAATATTTGAACGAACAAAGGAGGTCGAAGAGCAATTGCATTTTACGCATCTGTTCACAGCATTTTTTGCGCGGACAGCAACCAGAAAGAAAAATTCGCTTGAGAAACACAGTACGACCACATCGAGGTTGCGTAGTTAAGTTCAGACTCGGTCTTGAACCGCTATGCCACATGGACCGCAACCATGAAGCGCCGCGTCAGAGCTGTTGAATGTGTATTTCTGCTAGAAGTTTGAAAAACATCATTACTGCGTTCGCATGTTGCGCTAAAGCCGTGATGAAGAGCGCTCGATACTCTTTCATGCTTTATGTGTTTAAATTACATTCAATTCACTCTGCTCAAGAGAACCTTCGATTTTGTTTGGTATATGGTATTTAACGTCCCTAAGCTACCCAGACTATGAGGGGCGCCGTAGTGGAGGCGTCCGGGTAATTTCGACAACCTGAGGTATTAACATGCACTGACATCGTACAGTACGCTGGCCTCTATTATTTCGCCTCCAGCGAAATAAGAACATAGCGGCTGAGACAATAGGACCTTACATGATAAATTGACTTGGTATTGAAAATTTCTGTTAATTTATTATGACAAATTGGCCGCTGCGTTCATATCTAGATCCAATGCAGAGTTACAATTCAGACTCAATTTAAATCACTCGGTACGCCCTATTCTAAAAAAAAATGTAGCGTCAACGTTATCAGGACGTTATAAAATTATTCATTTTGAAAAAGTTAATATACTTGTTTGTCCACCAATGATGTTAACCGTCCACAAACATCATTGATACACTTCAGTGATATGCTTTTAAGCCGTCACAGAACCAACATCATATGAGCAACTTTCGCTAATAAATTTTGCAGCCAGAACCACCAAATTTTACAATAAATACCCTCTCTGTGAGCACTCCGGAAGCAGCAAGTGCAGCAAGTTCGTGGAAACAGCAGTAACACACAGCATGAACATACAGCACCAAGACATTCACATCACTCAAAACAACGCACTCCTGCATACACCATATGAGGTATTTCATTCTAGTATTAGCGATAAGGTGTTAATAACTGGAAATTTGTAAACAAATTTAAGAGGAATTCATGCAATCGGTGGGTGGTGCAAATGAAGAGGTTTAACTGCAAAGTTATATTGTTTGCGCAGTTCAGTTATTGAAATCGATGCTTGACTTAGACTTCTATCTGCCTGGAAATGTTTTTACCGCCTTTGCATCGGTCTTTCAATGCCCCAAGTCAATGTTTCATAAGCATTGCTGAAGCGTTTTACCTCTAACATTGCTGATCAGCTTTTTATTGAGTGTTTCATGAAAAAATTAAGCTGGATTGAGAAACGAAATTAAATTCAATTTAATTGGCCTCTAGGCAATTGTCCACCTGTTGGCTGATATTCAAATGAGATTCAGTTGACCTGTAAGCGGTTAGTTTCCTGTTGACTCATATTTGTAAAGAACGTTTTGACATCTTGATGAACGACCCCAATCAACTTTGAGTTTTTGTGGCAATACATAGCTCCGCTAGGATACAGAGATTGGTCAACTGAAACTCAGTGTGCATTTGTGGAAGGGTCAAACGAATGGCGTCCTATGCTAGCAGTGGCACCGTAGATGAAAAATGAGCTTGAAATGCTGCTTTGGAGCAAGCTCCACATGGCGTCAAAATTAGAAATAAAGGCAGTGCCCTTACACCGGTGTATACAATGTCTATTTTCTTCTTGTTTCAGTATTTTCGACAGCAATCAACCAGTGTGCTCGGACAATGATTGGCCGATTTCTTACCGGGACGATTTTCTTGACGACGGTAACATCAGCATTTTCAAAACAGCGTAATGTCCCATTCCATTATTTACTTCCTCCTCTGTGCTGTACTAACGTTTGACTGCCTCCAAGTTAGTCAGATATACTCGATCGATATTAAGTTTACGCGTATTGTAAGTGTAGTTCGCCCTTTCCATGATACCGGATTAAGAGCCTGAACTGTAAAAATATAATAAATACCAATTAGGCTCGATACGACACTGTGCACAAGATTCCTTATTTATGGACCTCATGTTACCCTCGTGGTCTTCATCTTTTAACACCTAGATACCACAGCGCTTCCATATCTGCAATTATGTGTTTATACATTCAATAAAATGTCATAAGCATCTTGACGAAGTCATTTGAAAAGAACAAAAGTACGTTTCAAACCAGGCTAGGGCAAAATATTTTGCGTACACTCACATCAAGGACGCGCTGTTTCGGTACTAAAGGACACGCGTGGCACAAACAGTACATACGCACCAGACAGCCCTTCGTTCTAGGCGTCCTTGAGAAGACACAACCGTGCACGCATGGCTGCCTCCAGAGATTGAAACAGCTGAGGCCTCTGCAGTGTCCATGCCCGAGCTAAGCAGTTAACAAAAGCACATGTCGCCTCAACGTAGTTTCGTTCAACGCAGGCAGGGCGGCAGACGCTGAATGGCTCAATCGAGAACTTGAACGCTTTACAGGACGACGCTGACTCGCAAACAGTCAACATCCTTCGATGATTAGAGTGCTTGCCCAAAGATTACTCGCAGCGTGGCTTCCGTTGTTCACTTCGAACGCTTCGTACGCGCATTGCGACTCTTCAACTCGGGCCTATTCAAGAGAGGAGCAACTTTCCTCATCGGACGAGCCATGGAGACAACATGAGCTCTTCGGTCCAGGCGCCGCTGCAGAGAACACAGCCCGTACCGAGCGTCGGAGAGCTGAGCGAGCGTGGCAGTGGACACGCCGAGAAGAACGGCGGGCTTTGTAATCACACGCTTCGCTTCAAGCCTTGGCGACAGCGCGCTGAGTGGCGCGGCGAAAGCGTAATTACGCCTGTTTAACTTCAGCCGCGGCCGCCTCTCGCGTGGAAGAACGGATGGAGGAAGGAAAGGGAAAAGATTGCAGGCTATGCAGCAGGTTGGACGCACTGATCCTCGCAGTACTCGAGTGCTGCGAGAGTTGCGCGGGATTTGTTGGTGTTGCTAGTGTTGTGGTGTCAGATGCATCCTGATGCTGACAGGATTCTGGGCTGGTCGTGGGACATGGCGGCGCCTGTGCAGCGTCAGAGCAATGGAAACATGAATAGCAAGTGCGTGGTTTGTGCTCTAGATGGGAATTTAAGAGATTATCAGTGCAGTATTTTTTCTTCTAAATAGCTAAAGAAACTGGGCACAATTCTTGAGTGATCAGCTGTTCTGGCTTATAATATTTCATATTGCTCTCTTCATTGTTTTCAACACGCAGGTATCTAGACCGTGAAATGATTGCAAACAGAGCTATGAAAGAAAGATGTCGATGGTTTCATTACGTATAATGCTTCCGTTGCTGTTCATCGCATTTAATTTACTTCATTGAAGTACAAATCTTAAGGCGTAAACATTAAGACACAATCTTAGCACGTCGGAACCATTAACCTCACTCCTGTGAGGTTGATGGTTCCCGGTTCCCATTGGTTGGAGCATCATGGTCTATTTTCGCCCTAAAAGAAGGTACACAGGACTACTGTGCTGACAGAAAGGAGTGCTGTGAAAGGTCTAATTGTTCCTGCTAATATTCGATTTCCGTGGATGACGAACCATGCCGGAGTCATAAAAGTAAAGCCTCTTACAAGCTGAGCGTAAGAGGTTCCGGTATATGCCGGCTATTTTAATCTTGTGAACATAGTCGTTTTTGCTCACAATGCTTGATTTCGGTGATCGTGAAACTGTGTTTAGGGCAAAATTTCAAAAACTCTCACAACCTAAAGTACTTTAGCCCAATATAAGCCGCCGCGTTGGCTCAGTGGTTATGGCACTCGACTGCTGACCCTAAAGATGCAGGTTCGATTCCGGCGGCGGTGTTCGAATTTCGTTAGAGGCGAAATGCTAGAGGCCCGTGTGCTGTGCGATGTCAGTGCACGTTATAGAACCCCAGGTGGTCGAAATTTCCGGAGCCCTTCAATACGGCGTCCCTCATAGCCTGAGTCGGTTCAGGATGTTAACCCACATAAAACTTTATCCCAGTAAAAAAAAGTTGCAGTGCAGAAAGTTTAGGATAATGATTCGACGTGCTCTTCTTGAGAGGATTTTTAAGACGTTTTCTGAAGGTTAGTTATCAAAGCACTGAAATGCTATGTTATGAACAAATGTAAAACCCAAAACCAATTACTCTGTGCACCTGATAGCGAAATTCAGAGCACCTTTGCTTGATAAACTTCCAACACGCCGCTAACTTACCTACAGATCTGTCCGTCCTATGGTTCTTGACGCATGCGCAGAAAAACGGGTAAGGTGCCCAATTCTCACTTCCATAAAAAAAGAGAAAAAGAGTTTTGTCCCGCTGCCTCCTCCCTTTCATATGTGTCCAGCGCTGGGGAAATTCTCATCATACCCAGCTTTCCTGGGTACACCAACTGGCGCCATCTGTCGGCCGTCCACAGCAAACTCCATGTAACTTAATGGAGATATTTACACTTGCAATCGAGAGAACACGAAAAGCACCCCTGAAATAGAGCGGCAGGATGTTGATACAGTTGACTTACTCTTCCTACTCGCTGCAGAATAGGACTTCGGAAGTGCTTCCTGCGCACGCATTGAACAGTTTTGAGGTGAAAGGAAATCAGTGAGGTGTACCAAACATTCGAAATTACCGCGATAATTTTTGATGCTCAGCGTGATGCAGCAGGCAATGGCCGCACAAACCACTAGAAGTGCTTGTCGACATTTCCTGGGCCTGGAAGGAATGGAGTGTCAAGAATGTGAGGCATGGAGAGGTAGCAATAAGTAGAGCAGGTTGGTGTGAATATAGCAGGTGCACACATATCCCGAAACAAAAACCGCAGACCACAACCTCATCATATAGGACGCAGCGTTTATTTTGTACGTTGGTACGAGATTGAAATTTAAAGAGAAGACAACGACCCCGCCGTGATCTTCGGGGACATTCAGAACAAATACCAGTCGATTTACTTCAATCACTCACCAAAATTGACTGGTCGCGTCATTAGCTTAGCATCGTCCTACCATCTTCTCGGTGTAACTATTCGAATCACGAAAAGCGTTGGCCGAATTAATTTCGAAGGTGTCGCCGAGAGAATAGAAGCTCGCAGGAAAATTAACACCGCGGAATGGTAAAAACTGTCCGAGAAGACCTGGTCGAAGAATAGCCTTTTAGCGATGCGATGGTTTTCTTTCTTTGGTGAAGTGAACAACTTTTTTTTTGTACTTACCAATGACACTAGGAGAAAATAACGCGAAAATCTGGATGCTTTTTTCTGGTAGCTTTCTTCCTCGATAGAGATGGAAAAGACGGGTGCGAACGAGGATGTCGATAAGACATTGCAGTCTGCGAGCAGTAACAAGTGCCTAGGAAGTCTCACAAATGACAAAGCTCTGAAACTTATAACTTCTTCCCGAAGAAGCGAAAACAATTCTGCAATAACTCTATCGTCCTGAGTGCCAGAAAAGGTTAAGAGTGAGAAATAATAGTATAGGCTTATTAGGATTGCAGGACGGCTCAAGAAGGAATCTGCAACATTTCTGGGATATTCTCCAGTCACATTTACTAAAATGCCTACGGTTTGATCCAAGAGGATACTGCGCGGTATTGGAACAGTGATCGAAAGCACGGGATTGAGCCGAGCTTTTGTTCTAGATAAGCTGCTTGTGAAACGTCCTGGGAAGGAAGCCTTCTAATGTTTTCATTCAGCGCATTATGGTGGATTGCCCAAAATGATTACTATCAGTTTTCAGAGTTATTCTGCAAACTGTTGCACGTCATCGTCGGATTTCTATTAACTCTTCATAATTTTCCTACAGTGCTTCAGAACAAGGACAGAGAGCGAGAAGAGACACACACACGACGCTGATGTGCGCCTCCTGTGTGTGTGCCCTCTCGTTGTTTTTCCTGGTTCTTATGCGTGTTTGGAAAATCACGAAGGAATACCAACTCCACCCGTTGTGCCGTTCTCCTTTTAATAACTTCTTGCCTCTTTTACTACTTTTCGCCGCCGCCATCGCAGCTGCAAGAACGCGGTAAGAAAACAAAACTTTCCTAGCATATATAGTAAACAAATGGTGAAGGATGACCAACAGAAAAAGGCAGGCAGTTTGACCACAGGGTTCAGGTTTTATACTTTTCTTGGAAGGAAGGGAACAAAATATTGTCAAGTGTCGATAAGGCACCCGTGACAGCGAAATCAGCAAAGTGGCGAAAAGCATGCGTTTGGACGTAAGCTGAAAAGCGCTTTAATTTCTGCTTCCTTGCCTCGTCGACATGCACGCCTGAGGTCAGTGCACAAGGAAGATGAGGAATGAATGCAGCGTGTGACTGGAACTCTTGTAAAAATGACCATCGTCCCGATGCTGGAAGCGTAAGCCTAACGAAGTCAGTAGAAGTGGTTACCCGCACACAAGGAGGTTACTAGCCAACTGTGCTGCTCGTAATAAGGTTTCAGGCGGGCCCTCTGGACCCCATCAGGGCGCACGGATCACAAAGGACAATCTCGCAGCGTTTGTAACTTCTTTCCTTTATCACTTTGCAGAGACCAATGTCTCGATGCAGGAGTCATTCGCTGAGCTCTCGTCGCTTAATCGTGAGCCAGACTCATACATGGTTACCAGTTTGTACCGAGCATCACGGCGTCGGAGGTTATACAGTTGACCATCCCGGTGTAGCTGGTTCAGAATTTTCCCCTTGGTCACCTGACGAGCTTCTTTGGCGCGTTCCAGGAAGGTATGAACGCCAGCGTTCAGGCTGTCTTCGTCCAGATGCGGTAATGCGGCGTCCAACATCGCTGTTGCTTTGCGGCCGTAAACTAGGCGGGACGGTAAGATATTCATCCTTTCCTGTCCGTGACGTGGGGAAACATTTCGTCCCGCGACGAACTCGCACACTGTACCGATGTTCACTGTACCCACATGTTTACTCTACCCCCTCCCCTTGCAACCTCATCTTTCCGCAGCGCTATCTGCCTGTCTCTAGTATCGTTTGATGTGAATGAAAAAAAAAATGTCTGAGGCTTAGCTAAGGTTAAGCCTAGTCAGATGCGAAGCATATTGATGGCTAGGCTTGGTAATACATGGCTTTCCTTGGTTGAATACTTGGTAATTTTAATACAACCACTAGAAGTGTAGCAAGGATTGCCGTGGCAGCTATATACGGGATCATCGGTGAACTCAATGCAGAGTGTACAACCGCTGCCCCAGCACCGGCTACAACAGCATTCTTGGCACCCATGGAAAGTACATTGGAAACACCCTTAGTTATTTCACCACCGCCACCATTCTCTATAGACTGTATTGATGTACCCCCAGCAGCAGCAGGCAGCGCCTCTGATGTGGAGCCTCCACCGCCGCGGCCGACCGCGCGAGCCGGCAGCCCATCTCTCCTCTGCTGTGACGTCATGTTGTCACGTGGTCAGCCGCCGAGCCTCTGATGTGGAGCCTCCACCACCGCGGCCGACCGCGCGAGCCGGCAGCCCATCTCTCCTCTGCTGTGACGTCAAGTTGTCACGTGTTGTCACGTGGTCACGCTAAAGGTCAATGGTAGCTCCACCGCCGCGCTCGACGGGCTGTAGTGTAGCTCTAGTAATATGCTTCGCATAAAAGGATTGGTATTGAATTTTCACCACGCGTGAACCAACTCTAGCTGTATCACAACTCCTAGCGCGAAAAAGACCAAGGCAGTTAGAAGGTAACGTTGCAAAAATAACCACACAACGGGGTTTACCTGTGAGGTATGAAGTGAAGCCTTTACGGCACCCGTAAAGAACAAAAGGTATCGAAAGGTGTAAAGAAGGTTCTTTTTACCCTACGCAAATTTAGAGCATAACATGTACGAGAAGTACAGGGTTGAGAAACATGCATTTGCCTTGATACTGTAGGTAGAGATGGTAACTACACAAAAAGCGTAACTTCCATTAAGGTCCTACACCTTGGTCAAACAAGAATACAAACAAAACACTGAAGTGCCCCCTCTTCCGGGTTAAACGATCACATTGGACACATTCTTGATACCCCAAACTCTCCGTACAGCTAAAGAGGTTCTACTTAACAAGCATACAAACGCAGCAGTTTTTAATTGCGGCACACTAAGATGTCAGCTCCACTTTCACTAAACATAGTCTCTTCCGCAGCTATTGACGTCTCCTTGCGGCGGCACACAATATCCCGGACCGTTGATGTTTTTAAAGCATGCCCAAAAGCTTCCTCGCACCATGGAAAACCTTCCAGACATGTTGCGCCAGGTGTTCCTTTTCTTGCCGCTGACGGGATGGTCTCAGAGTACTTTCTTCCCTGAACCGAAGCCGCTGCTATCGAAGCGAAGGCCATCGTGGAGGTGTTCCTCCCACCTTCGATATTCTAACAAGTCTGTCGACACGTATGCATATTGCATTCGTAGCGTTTAGGTTAGCCTCGGCATTCGAACATCGCAGCGTGGGAAAAAAATGTTCGATACATCGTCCTCGTGCCGTGACCTCATTACGAATAGTGGCACGAGTGCTGTACGAACACTTTACATGCCCTGTGCCGCGTTTTCCCCAACCCTGCGTGTCCTTGCAACCCGGGGAGGAAGAGGTAGGAGGAAGGACTATGCGAAGATGGCGCACAAAATTAGAAGAAACGACGCATTGATGCGTCGCAGCACGCTTCGCTCAAGGCGCGGCCGCTGCTTGATCCTGGATTTAATCAGGAACACTGAAGCGAAGCGCGCAGGCGCCATATGGCGTGCGCTCTCAGCTCCGACAGCAAGAGAGAGCCTTGCGAGCAGCTCGCAATAAAAGTCTCGCGAGCGCACGGAGCACCACGCAGAAGCGCGATACTTGAAAGGAGATGATAGACAAACTTGGAGCAGAGAAAATTAAGAAACAAAAAAAAATTCAAGCTCCCAAACTCGCGAGAAAAACGAAGATACCATTTCAAAGCTCTCTTTGGTGCAGTATGGTATGGTGAGGCTGGGGGCACAGTGTCCCGGGAGAGATGGCGGGGGGGGGGGGGGGGGGAGGGGGCATGGCTTAAATCTGAAGAACGCCATCCGGGTGGTGAAGCGAGAACGCACAGCCGGTCAGTGTTTTTCACGGGCACTGACTTCGTTGTCTGTTGTAGCGCACTTGACGCTAGCCAGTGTATGTGTGTGTGTGCGTGCGTGCGTGTGTATACGCATATATATACTGTGCAGAAGGGCCCCCGTGACGAGCTCACTGCACCTCAGTCGTGATGTGACGGGAGGCGGACAGCCTTTATGTCTGTTGTTAGGTTGACTACGCGGAGACACAATTTCGGGCCCCGCCTCCGTTAGGGACCATTTGAAACGATCCGCTCCAACGGAAGATTTAATTAGGTCATCGATTTTCTGGTGCTGCTACTGCGCCACTGTGCGAAGTGAGTGAACCATGATGTTTTACTGCAGCATGGGCGGGCTGTGTCCCTGGCGGAGCGTGCTACTGGGAACGAAACAAAGAGTTGCAAAACTTGCTCAGCGAGAAGCTAGGAGTGAAATGTTGCCCAAAATGTATGGCTCACAAGAGGCGCGTAAGCTTTAAGCACCCGACTGAGTACTTCGTGTCTAACAGAAGGGGCTTGTTTAAGTAACTGACTGAGTAGCTCGTTTACAAAGTTATATTTCTTATGTTTTCACGATCAACACTGATTACCCTGTTATGAAGGCCAGCTAAGCAAGCGAGGTAGCACATCTGGAACGCTCTCAGGGGGTAGACATTGAAGCGAGATATAAGTGCCTTTGCTTTTGAAGTGATAGCTTCACTCTGCTATAGGTAAAGTCGGGTATCACCGTGTGTGCAGCATGAGCTCACGAGCATGGCTTTGGCAGGTGGTCCTCAGAGAGCAACCTAGGAGGCAGGCCGGCCACGTAAGTCACGAGACCTTGCGACCTCATCCCAACCTAGCTACCGGATTAGTGAGCCAACTGCCAAGGTGACAGTTAAATTAAGGATTAGTCGGTTAGGAAGACGCACCCGAATAGCACAAGGCCCGCTGCTAGGAGCACCTGCCATCGCAGGGCAGTGGCGCATCGCTTAACCACTGTGCCAGGAGGGGTATGAAAAGCAGAGAATGAGCTTCTGCATATATGGGAACTAACTCATTACGCTATCGCACCCACCCTTAAGACGGAACTTAAGTGTCCCCTCCATTGCTATTCTGATAGCTTTCATGCTTTCTTAACAACTCCTACGCGTTCTTAATTTTAGGCCCGACAATAGAACACGCACTTGGTAAACATCAGCGTTCACATCGGCGCGTATGTCGGCTGCCCACTCTATTTAAACGTCATTAGAAACTTTTCAAATAGCCAAAATACTTTCCAATAATCAGTCCTGAGCAAAGTAAAAACAGATGTGCTTGGTCACGGTTCTTAGCGCAAAACCAATTCGTATACCAGCGACAGAGAATACACTCAACTTACCGCGCTAGTTGGTACCGTAAAACCATGAACCTCGAAAAGGTAAAAAATTGCAAATCTCTCTATAAAACACATGCAATGCATTTTTCACCTTGCAAATTGCTTTCGAGGCCAGTATCTGGCATACATTTAGATTGTGTACAAGGAGTTCCTTCGTTCGGAGGTCGTGAAACTAGTGACACTACATTTGCACTACTAGGGGCCCAACCTTGCTGAAGAGAAGCCTCAAGTCGCCGGCGCCACGAAAGACGACGGAGGCTTCGAATCCGCGAATCTCTTAAAAGATCTAAATAAAAGTTTTCTACTACTACTACTACATTTGCAGTGCGCAAACGCACTAAGCATGGCAACGGTTCTACCGCCGAGCTGTGCCTGTAGAGAGGCGAGCCACTCTGTTAGAACTGCAGTAACCTCGAGCCGAAACAAAGCACGGGGCGCTTATGAAGTACCGCAGGAAGGACTGATCGACGCCTGTGGCCGTGCCCTCTGTTGCCGAAGCATTGACTTTGCTTCGCACGACTAACTATTTCAGGTTCAGGGTGAGCATTAGTGGCAAGTTGCTTTCTCGGCCCAGATGGGCTCTGCCTCCCTGGCAAATCGCCCGCGTTTCGCATTGTTTCACCCCCGTCTTAGAGCTGTCTTTTCCTCTCTCGTTCATTGTGTTTTTCGCAGCACCACGTCGTCAACGCAGCCACTGAAACACATCTTTGTAGGCGAAACTGCAAAAACTGGACTGAGACCGCAAAGTTCACAGCTAGATGGCGCCACCCATACTATTGGACAGACCTCTCAGAGGTTCGAACAGTCGAAAAATCAGGCGCCCACACATTTAGCAGCTGTGAGAAATTTTGCTTGTATAAAACATTTGTTGTCAATAAAACTTTATGCGTTGAACTCAGCACCGCTGAAAAGCAAACTAACAAAACTCAGTGGTAAAAGGTAAACGCTTTATAATTTGTTCTATTTGTAACCACGCTACGTTTTGAAACGTACATCATGCACAACCTAAACGAAGCGGAATAACAGGTGTGGCGCAAATTCATACAAAGAAGCAAGTAAATGATGGTTGTACGAGTGTTTTGCGCCTTCTTGTTAGCGCGCGACTAATGAAATTGTGCAGTGTCGTCTTCTGTACTTGCATATAAAGAATTTCATTTGGAGTGGTATAATCTTGCGCGGCTACAGTCACCTATAGCTTTTTGCGTTAAAGCACAACGAGGTTTGGCTAGCTGGCACCTTGTATGACATAGTTGCGTGTCGTTAAATTTTTATAACAATGGAAGAAGTTTCTATAGAGGAACGAAAAATTCGCAAGCGAGAAAGCGCTAACGCTCGCAGGCAGATAATTAAAGTACGACACCACGAAAAGGCATTGTGTTGGCTGATGAGAACTTTATGTCAGGAGTACTGGGTGTCCTCTTTTTTCTCTTCATTTAGTCCTCACAAGTGAATCCAGAAAACACTCTTGTAGCTTAGCGGCAGAAACGGATTCCATTGTTTTGCCACCCACATTATTTTGCTGTATATGGATATTCTGACGTCTACCGCAACTTTGTCACCAGGCCCTGTTTCTGCCCTTTTCTTTCCTTGCCGAGCGGCAGTATGTATGCATTGGCGGCGTTATTTGTATGAGTTTCAGCGAATTGATTGGTTTGCGTTGCCGCGGTGGCTCAGTGGTTATGGGGCTCGGCTGCTGACCCGAAAGACGCGGGTTCGATCCCGGCCACGGTGGTTGAATTTCTTTGGGAGAGAAATTCTAGAGGCCCGTGCACTGTGCGATGTCAGTGCACGTTAAAGAACCCCAGGTGGTCGAAATTTCCGGAGCCCTCCACTACAGCGTCTCTCATAGCTTTAGTCGCTTTGGGACGTTAAACCCCATAAACCAAACCAAACCAAACCGAACCGAATCGATTGGTTTTTCTTTTCCCTGTTTTTATTCGAAAATGAAACCGGATACGGGATTCCTATGGCTCTAACAGTCACACACAGATCCCACCCTGGCCAATAAAGTCATTTCTAGGCTTATCAGAAAGAAAATTACTGTTCGGCTAAGAACCACAGTAAGATTCGTTTGCAGTATGTGCTACGCCAGCTTAGAATTCGAAAATGCGACTGAATATCAAAAAGCGCAGAACAGTTTGATTCGCACGCCGCCTAAAGCTTGCTGAGCTTCGACAAAACATAGAACAGTGGCCAACTAGGCTCCAAATCTGCTAATAGATCTAGTGCCAGTCGTTGTGAGTGTGCCACATCCCTTGTATACAACCGCCTCTTTTCAGTTTCGCTCTCTTTCATGGTGTGATTTGGCTGTTTTCTTATGTTTTTCGTTCGGTGCCGTATCTCTTACGCTCAGCCCTAGCGTTATTTGCTCCCATTTCTCCGTCCTTTCGTCAACGGACGACTTGAGTAGGGCAGTAAGGAGGTCATCCAGCCGCACTAAATAACGAAGTTATGGCTCTTTGTGTACACAGCGTAGCTTCTCCTCAATTCCTCGCTCCACTGGTTTTATGCTACGGCCGCCTTGCCGTTTAAGTGCGCTTTTATGGGCACCAGCAAAACTTTTATCCTTCATTGCCTCTTCCGTACGTTTTTCTTCCCTTCTGCCCCAAGCGCAGTTCTCGTTTCCGCCGGACTCGCTTCACCGTACTTCGCTTCTCTCGTTCTGCACGTACAACTTGTTCCGTTTCAAATCGCGTTGAGGGCCGCTCGTCCAGCGTTCGAGAACGGCGATCTTTCAGCTGTTTCTTTTTTTTATTCTTCTTCACTGACTGTGTATCGGTACTTCGCGGATTTCTCGGTTCTCGAGAGGAGCGACAACCGGACACGGCCGGAAGAGTGCTTCAAGTTTGCAATTGATGGTGCATTAGAAGAAAAGCAGCCAGAAGAAAACTCGGGGCATTAAACACGCCTTCGGGCGAAGCCTCGATGCTCTCGAGGGTCACGTGTCTGCGTAGTTTCATTGTTTCGGTTTTTGTTGTTCGTCGCTCCTTTCCGTTTCGGCGCTGTATTTGCTTCTTATTTTTCTCTATTTTTATTTTTTTTGCTGCCATACAAAGCCATCGCGCTTATTGCTTCTACATGAGTCCGAGCAAAACGATAGCGCCGCCGGCAGTGGGCTGCATCGGAAGCGTACAAATAACGAGGTTGCCATCATATCGTTCCCTCCATGGCTTGCTTGCTTTTCGGTTCAATGGCGTCATTATTCTCCGAAGGAGTGGTCGACAAGAACTGCCGAAGGAAGGTGGAGCAGAGGGAAAACTGTCTATCACGGTATCTAAGCAAGGTTCATAAGTGTCCATGGACACGGCAAATCGGTACAAACAAATCACACCACAGATTATCTAGTCCTTAACGCTGTCAGCGTTTCGTGTATTCTTCTCAGGTTTCTAGGTGCATTGATTTTCTCAAAAACTACTTTAAAACCTCCGTACAAGTTTGTAAACGGGCTGATGCACCGAAAACTATTGTTGAAGATTTGCGGGGTCGCAGCGGAGCCCCGGAGCAAGATGACCAGCGTGGCAGGCTTCTAGTTCAGAACAGCCCGTGCCGGGCGTGCGCTCCCAGCACGCGCTGTCCATCTTTACTTTCTTCTATAGCGGGAACGCCGATCTCAACGCCTGCGCTTTATAGCGTCGCCTAGCGCTATAGGGCCCCCCGCCTAGACGGAACGTCGAAATGCACGCGCCGACGGGGCAGAGATGGAGTAGCCAGGGCAGGCAAGCAGTCAGCCAGAGGAACAGTGTCCCCACGGGGTCGCTACAAGTCCGGTAAGTTCATGTCAGGGGCCGGGAAGAGCTGTCGGATGGAGTGCGTGAGCTCAGGTGGACGAGCCTGGCTGCTGCGCAATGAGCGAATGATGCCAGGTGCCGAGCTGACAATGGACATGGGGGCAGGGGAGGCCATGGTAGGGCCGTCACCGACTGAAGTGCTGCCCGCGGACACAAGTGTCGTCGGTGTTGGAACACTGCAGCTGATGTCGATGGGGATCCAACGCGCCATGTACGCGGTCACAAGCACAGGAGCGGCCGAAACGGCTCCATGGACTGACAGCAGCTGTGATTTGACCGTCGACAGAACGGTGACAGCTGTGACGATGCCGGAGGAAGTTGCTGGGCTCAATGCCAGGTACTTGGGTGAAACGGGAGTGATAGTCCGGAGCGACTGGCCAGTGCTGATTTGCGGGTGGGCATGGTCGGCTGTGGGTGGCGGGAATGGGCATGAGGTGGCGGCCCATCTAGCGGTGTCAGGCTGCTTTGAAGATGCAAACACCGGCGGAGAGCAAGAAGGGCCCACATCAGTGGACTGGTCGGGCTTGAGAGCAAGCGCTGACACCGGGTCAGGAACCTTTTCAGGCAAAGTTGGGCTGGTGGCAACCGCCATGCTTGTTACTGCTGTCACCGGGTTGGCCTTCTCATCCTGCTCCTGATGACAATTAGTGCTCTGCGGACCTTCTGAGGGGCTTGTAGTGTGACAAGCAGGCTTGGTCGTTGTCGAGGGCTCTTTAGCATCAGCGGGCGGCGGCTTCAGCCTCACAGCAGAGGCCTGCAGAGCTTTTGGCGGTAGTGACGAGGTAGAGGGAGATGCCGGAAGCCTCGGCACGGCTGCTGCCACAGAGTCGTCCTTGGCTGCAGGAGGCTCTGGCGACAACGCCACTAAAGCGCAAGGAGGCAGGGCCAGAGACGCGGGTAGGATAGTAGTGGGAGCAGGACATGAGGCGAAGCTCGTGCGGATCCCACCTGGTGTGGCGTCGAGAGAGACAGCCGGGCTGGAGACGCTGGACTGGAGTGGCGGCGAGGCAGCGAGGGGCTGCTAAGGCGGGCCGCGTTCTGATGAAGGCTGTGTGGGCGCGAGCGAGGCCGGTGCAGGGCCAGAGGCTGGCGGCGGCGAAAACGGGTCCGCTGCGTCGTAGATCGGCGGCGGAACATAGTAGGCGCCGAAGTCCGCCAAGACGGCCGCACGCAGCTCATCGTATGGCCGGCAGCCGAAGGCAGAGTAGGTGAGCCGACGCACGAGGTCGGGCGGGAGGATCTCACAAAGGACTGCGTTTTTAAACGGCTGGACGGTAATGCCGTTCAGGTACATCGCAGCCTCCAGTTGGGCGAACCACCCGCCGACGCCTGCAGGCCGGAACGCTGGGAGCGGCAGGTAAAAACTTGGGTCCTGCCAGTACGTCATGCTAGGACGCCGCTGGGATAGAAGGCACGGTTCGCCGGGTCACCACTGTTGAGGATTTGCGGGGTCGCAGCGGAGCACCAGAGCAAGATGACCAGCGTGGCAGGCTTCTAGTTCCGAACAGCCAGTGCCGGGCGTGCGCTCCCAGCGCGCGCTGTCCATCTTTATTTTATGCGAAGCATATTACTAGAGCTACACTACAGCCCGTCGAGCGCGGCGGTGGAGCTACCATTGACCTTTAGCGTGACCACGTGACACCACGTGACAACATGACGTCACAGCAGAGGAGAGATGGGCTGCCGGCTCGCGCGGTCGGCCGCGGCGGTGGAGGCTCCACATCAGAGGCGCTGCCTGCTGCTGCTGGGGGTACATCAATACAGTCTATAGAGAATGGTGGCGGTGGTGAAATAACTAAGGGTGTTTCCAATGTACTTTCCATGGGTGCCAAGAATGCTGTTGTAGCCGGTGCTGGGGCAGCGGTTGTGCACTCTGCATTGAATTCACCGATGATCCCGTATATAGCTGCCACGGCAATCCTTGCTACACTTCTAGTGGTTGTATTGTGAGTGAGTGAGTGAAAAACATTTAATGCTCCAAAAATCAGGTTTTAGCGGTGGGCCGATGTCTTCATGTCTTCGGCCTCTTCACAAGGTCGGCGCCCCTATTCCAGGGCACCGCTGAGTCTTGCTGCTTCGCAGGCGTGCTGCACCAGTGCCCTTTGGGCCGTGAGCTCGCTGCTGGTCAGGAGGCCCTCCCATTGTTCCGCATTCGGGTCATTTAGCTTGTGAAATGTTCTGTTACGTTCGCATTCCCATGTGATGTGATATAGCGTGGGGGTTGCTCCGCACCACGGACATGTGTCCCTGTATTGTGTAGGGAACATCTTATGTAGTATGTATAAATTGTGGAAAGTCCCTGCTTGCAGTCTCCGCCAGCAGACCGCCTCGTGCTGTGTTAATGATGTGTGCGGTGGTGGGCATTTGAATCTCCGCCCTCTGTGATAGTTTAATATTTCTGCATACGTCGGTTCCACCGTCATGGGGTCCTCCAGGGTTTCCGACTGCCCTGCTCGGCTCGTGATCTCGCGAACTAGGCTGTCTACCCTCGAGTTACCCTCTATCCCGGTGTGTGCCGGTATCCAGAAAATCCTGTGTCTTAAGGTCTTATTTGGAAGCTTTGCTTCGAGGAGGATCTTCAGCGCTTCCTTGCTTATTTTGCCCTGTATGTAGTTCCTGCATGCTGCTTTGGAGTCTGTCAGGATTATCGAAGACTTGTTCCTACGGTAACCTTCGGCCGCCGCTAGAGCTACGGCAGCTTCCTCCCCCTCCGTTACCGTACAGTTTCTTAATGTCGCGCTGCTAATTGGTTCCCCCATGCAATCTACCACTGCCGCCGCGACTCGGAACTTTCTGGTCCTGTGGTCCCATGGATAGAGGGCCGCGTCTGTGTATACTGTGTTTTCCATTGTGGCTAGGTGCCGCTTCACATAGTCTGCCCTGGCCTGCCTTCTAGCGGCATGGAGGTCGGGATCCATGTTTCTCGGCAGAGAGCTGATGTCCAGTGTCTGGCGGACCTCGTCTGGAATGCTAGCTGTTCTATCTACGATCCCTTCTACATTGTGCCCTAATCTCTTTAGGAGCATGCGGCCGGTGGCTGTCTGCTGGAGCCTGGCTATTTGCGCACTTAGCTGGGCTTCCGTTAGTTCTTCGAATGTGTTGTTTAGGCCCATTTGTAGCAGCTTTTCATTTGATGTGTTTCTTGACAGGTGGAGTGCCGTCTTGTACGCCATTCTTAGCAGCGCCTCCGTCTGTTCTTTGTCTTTCTTGGTCATGCGGTGGTATGGCAGCCAGTACGTGACTCTGCTGACTATCAGGCTTCTGACGAGCTTGATCGTGTCGCTTTCTTTCATCCCGCTTCTGTTCTGTGATACCCTCTTTATCATGCGGCTTATTTGTTCTGTTGACTTCTTGAGTAGGCTAATTGTGTAGGTACATCTCCTGCTTCCTTGGATCCACATGCCCAGGATGCGTATCATATCCCTTTCTGGTATATTTTGGCCTTCTAACTTTACTGTCAGTTCCTCCTTGGTAGGGTTGGACCCTACCCTAAGAAGTTCCGACTTTTCCGTGGAGCATACTAGGCCCCTTTCCCTCACGTACTCTTCTACACACGTTGCTGCTTCTTGCAGTCTCTCTTCATTTTGTCCTAGCGAGCCTCGATTCACCCAGACCGTAATGTCGTCGGCGTACATCGCGTGCTGGATGCCATCGATCTTGCTGAGTCTTCTGGCCAGTCCGATCATTGCAAGGTTGAAAAGCACTGGTGAGATTACGGATCCTTGCGGCGTGCCCTTACGTGGGGTGGTAAAGGTGTCGCTTCGCAGGTCTCCCAATCCCACAGTCGCTGTGCGTTCTGACAGGAAGGATCTTACGTAGTCGTGGGTTCTTCTTCCGCAGTTGGCGTTGTTTAGGCCTTCCATAATGGCCTCGTGGCTAACATTGTCGAAGGCCCCTTTGATGTCCAGGGCCATGATAATGTTTTCGCCAGTTCTAGGTGCCGTGTCTATGATCTCTTCCTTGATCTGCAGCAGGACGTCTTGAGTCGACAGGTTCACCCGGAAGCCGAACATGCTGTGCGGGTACTGTTCTTCGTCCTCCAGGTATTGTTGAAATCGCCTGGTGACGATTCTTTCGTACAATTTGCCAAGGCACGACGTGAGGGAAATGGGTCTCAGGTTCTCAATCTGAAGCTTCGTGCCGAAGGAGTAGTGGTTGTATTAAAATGACCAAGTATTCAACCAAGGAAAGCCATGTATTACCAAGCCTAGCCATCAATATGCTTCGCATCTGACTAGGCTTAACCTTAGCTATGCCTCAGCCATTTTTTCTTCTATCGCGGGAACGCCGATCTCAGCGCCTGCGCTTTATAGCGTCGCCGGACGCTATACTATCCTTCTGGACCGGATCGCTCTTGTTTCGACATTTTTACACACAGGCGCAACCCAGTCATAGCGAAAAAATTAAGAAAGAATACAGACAGCAAGATTCAGATACTTTGAGGCAGTAATTTTTTTTTACAAAAATGGACGGTAAAGGTTGTTCTTCAGTTCTTATATTCACCGCTGGGCGTTAGTTAATAATGTATTTGTGGCTAGCCCTCAAAGAGGTACGTTTAGTTCGGTGAGCGGGCCGGAGGAGCCCCTCTCTCTTCTTATCTAGCATTTTCCATCTACCTCCTCTCCCCTTAACGTGTCCCCTCCACTTCTACCCCTGTCAACCGTCGCAGGTGACGGCCGTTGAATGGGATTAAACTGAAAAAATTAGATTAGAATAAATTAGTCCACTAAGTAAATAAGGCCTTAGGGCAGACGCTAAATATTTCACGGTAAAATGCACGGCTCTATGCCTATACCAAAGCTGTAATAGCTTTCTATCTGAAAAAGAATAAAAAAAGTATTTCCGCACAAGTTTCATTGCTTGAGCCCCCATTGATCATATTCTGGTGCGGGCCGGCTAGAACAATGTTCTTGTTAGTTGGGATCAATGATTACAGCATATGCAAGAGTAAGCAACGGTGATGTCCTTTATCCCGAATAAAATTATCCGACACAATGATCGGTCTAAAATTGCTGTGGATTATTCAAACTGATTGCATTATAGGGGTGAAAAGATAGCCTAATCACAGATTTTTGTTCGTCGGGGCGCCGCAGCACCATGAAATACATTCGATACTTGCATTGGTTGGATGTCGCATTGGACCTTTGGATGTCCTTGGGCTTCGAAAGGTTTTAACTGCACCTGCCATCTTCACTACCGGCCTACAACAACCTTCATCAATATAAACCCCACATTCTACTTACTCTACCCTCCTCCGAATATACGCAATGTTCGGTGCACCATGGCTGGTAATGGTTTACATCCTACACATCTGAAAGGTTGTCATTATTATCTTTCTTTCTGTGGCTAAGCCTAGCGTTCTGAGCACTTCGTAAGATCTGTGAGCATCCGCGTCCACTGACACAACACTCGAAACAAGTATCTTCTCCGCTATCACTACTACGCACGCACGCGTACGTGGGTAGGCAGACTTCGATGTATGTATATGGTAGCGAGTGTAGGCTGCAGCTTGGAAAAAAAAATGCGAAGAGACATGTGAGCTCTCACTTAAGGGTATGACGCGATAGCGTAATACATTAATTCCCATATATGCAGAAGGTCACTCTCTACTTGACATTCATAGATCTTTGGGAGTCCTCATACCACTCCTGGCGCAGTGGTGCAGCGCTTAAACGATGCGCCATTGCCCTGCGATGGCAGATGACAGTCGGCCTTGTGCGACGGAAGTTGTTCTTTCGGAACGAGCAATCATTAATTTAACTTCCACCTGCCACATTGGGCGGCTTGCTCATAATCCCGTGGGAAGGTTGTGATTGCGCCGCAAAGTCACGTGACCTAGGTGGACCACCTTCTTCCTCGGTGGCTCTTTGGGCACCACCTGCCTGAGTCGGACTCGTGATTTTTCGCATACAACGCCGACGTCACATTTCCACGGTAACAAGGCCTTCAACGCTACCGCGTTATTATAGAAGTGAAAAGGGGTTCACGTAACTTGGTATGTTTCATATCAGCGTGTAGGGCAGCCATGCTGTTTAAGGTGCTCAATGGCCGGGTGGTATGGTGATGTGTAGTGGGTTGAATGGTACCCCGCGGACGTATAAGGAATGCAGTTGTGACACTTGCGCCACACGATGACATGATGTGTTTGTGCACACTCGTTCGATAGTCGACGGGTTCCGCTGACGCCGCGCCTTCTGCAATGTGATGACCTATTTCGAGCGAACTACGCAATCTGAGTAGAGCAAGCCACTCAGATGGCACTCTGCATGCACTGACTGCACGTTAAAGAACCCCAGGTGGTCGAAATTTCCGGAGCTCTCCACTACGGCGTCCCGCATAGCCTGAGTTGCTTTGGGAGGTTAAACCCCAATAAACTAAACCAAACCAGTTATAGATATATAAGGAGATGAATGCGTATGAGAGCGATAGTTGCGCAGAAAATCTCACGCATTCTGAGTTGTTGTCGTCATCGCCTTCTTCTTCCAGTTGTTATACATGTATTTTTTCTGCCTTGGGCAGTTTTTTTCCTTTGTGGCTACAGCGAGTATTAGAAAAGGGCTCAGGGTGCCCCTGGAAAAGCTAACCATTCCAAACAGTCGCATTTTTTTCTCTTCCGCTTCGTAGGAGTGACAAAGACAGATGCCTACTATACCTCAGGAGCGACTCTGGAACAATGGGAACACAACTCGCATATTTTCGAGGGTTCCCGCCTCCTGACTCATATCCCTTATGGCATTCCGAGGCGTAAGTTCTGAGCTACGACACAGCATGACAGAAACCCCAACTTAGTTTTCCGCAAAAATGTCTCTTAGCCAACTATTATTCTGAATATCGCACGCAGGCTTGGAATCAAACTGAAGCCAGTTCTCCCTGGAATCGCTTTTTTAACGATAAAAGGAGGACTGATCAGCTGCATAGGATTGGCATGAAATGCACACAGTCGACACCCTATTCTCACAGGAACTCAGAAATGACGCAATAATTCGGGGCAAATCGTTTGTATTATGCCTGTCGCTCTCTGGATTTCAAATAACCTCCCGTTTCAAGGCGGCGAAAACGCGGCAGTCCCGCAAAACAAGACCGCAATGAGTACCTCATTCGCTTTCTTTTTTCTCCAAGAATCGTAACCCACATATTCGTCACCGCCAATTTGTTCCTCCACATTCACCGGCGCATGCGCACACACGTTCCCGCCTGCTTTAATCCTCTTATGCGAAAAAGTTGTTCCTCCAGCCTTCCTGGAAAGGAACGCCCTCGTCTTTTCTTAAAAATCTGCGTCCCGAGGCGACGATCGACCGGCGGACGTTATGCCGGCGCGCATACTGAATCCGAAGCTCCATCGAATGTGTCAGATCTCAAATCTTGGGCGAGAACCTAAAATGCATTGGATATCAAGAGAAAGAACAAAAAGAAAATAAGATGCCGGTGTGAAGCGTTGGCGGACCAGAATCGAACGAAACTTGGACAGGCACGTCAGAAGGGCAGCTCGAGACTAACCCACGCACTCCGAGAGAGAGAGAGGGAGAGAGATGACGAATAAAAAGAATAAATGAGTGAAAGAGAAAAGAAGGAAGCAGAGACTGGCTGGGGAAGAGACAGGCTAGAGGCGTTGCGCATGGTGAATCATGATAAAAGAAACAAGGAAGTAGAAAAAAAGGAGGGCAATATGTAACTCCGAAAGCAGTCGCCGGAGACAGAGTGAAAAGAAAAAATAAAAATATAGGAGGTGTGCGCAGAACTGCAAGTGGCCGGGAGGAGTCTGGGATTTAATATGAAGAGACGTCGCCTTTCCATAAACTCGCGAGCGAATCGGAAACTCTGGACGCGTATCCCGCCATCGACAGTTTTCTAAAAGATTTCCTGCCGAGCCATCGCGGCGCAATTGCACCAGCCATAGTGCGCTGCGTCTCTTCCCCTCGCGCGCACTTCCTCCTTCTCACACACACCGGCCCGTCGCCAGCTGTTGCGTTCTCAAATTCTGATCGCACGTTCAGATTTTTTGGTAACACTCGTTTCCTTCTTCGCACTTCTTTTCCTTCTTTTTGTTGTGCCTGCCGGCATCGCGCACGTGAGCGCATAGGCATCTCGTTCTTTCTCCGCATATCTACTCCATCCGCCTGCGGCATTCATTCCGTGTTACGGAAGATCTTATGCTTAGCTTCTTCTTCGTCTTCATCCTTTTTCTTTTTTCGTTCGCTTTTACTTTTGCTCGCCGCGCGTCATTGTTTCTCGCTTTGGAGAGAGAAATAACGCACACTTCCGACAAGATGGGCACCGCGCTGCGACCGTTGTTTCGCGCAGCCCGATCTGCTCGGCGCTTCCGGTAAACACGGGCTGCACGGGAACACGACGGATCGCGATTCAAATCGCGGCCACGAAACTGGCGCTTCAGGCGCGACGATCGATTGATGAAAGGTAGTGGTTGCATTCAGGAAAGGGTTAAATGGAGAGGGTTGTAGCATGTTCCTATTCATCAGTGCGCAAGCTCTTAAGACCACATTCACAAAAACAATTCCCTGTGGCTTAGCTTGGTTAAGCCTGGTAATTGCGAAAGCAATATCCGTACGTACGCCATGGTACAGCTGGTAGTGTAGCTGGTGGTGGTGCTTGTGGTTAGACTTGCGGTGATGCATCGGTTATATAATCCAATCCAATCCAAACCAATCCGATCCAATCCCATGCAATCCATTCCAATCCAATGCACACCATTCCAATCCACTCCACTCTAATATAATGTAATCTATTCTAATCCAATCCCATCCAATCAAATCCAATCCAATCCAATGCAATTCAATTCAATCCAATCCAATCCAATGCAATGCAATGCAATGCAATGCAATCCACTCCGATCCGATCCAATACAATCCACTCCTATCCAATCCAATGCAATGCAATACGATCCAATCCAATCCAATTCAGTCCACGCCAATCCAATCCAATCCAATGCAATCTTATATAATCTAATGTAATCTAATCTAATCCAATCCAATCCAGTCCAGTCCTATCCAGTCCAATCCAATCTAATGTAATCCAATCTAATCCAATCCGAGTTCATGTGCACCGAGTTCATTAAAACTATTACTTTACAAAACATTGGTCCGCTCTAAATTGGAATATGCTTCATCGGTGTGGAACCCTGGGGTCGAATCTCTCATTTCTGACTTCGAATCAATTCAAAACCGCGGTTGTCGCTTCATTCTTTCCAACTATCATCGTACTAGTAGTGTAACTGCCATGAAAGCTCACCTTTCCCTACACCTTCTTTCCCATAGCAGGTCAATAGCTTCATTATGTACATTTCACAAAATTTATCATAATCCTCATCTTAAAGAGAAGTTATTAAAAAGACCACCGTATGTTTCAGCACGCATTGATCACCGTCACAAAGTTTGGATCCCTCCGTGTCGCACAAGATGTTTTCATGATTCATTCATACCCAGAACTTGTGTCAGCTGGAATCACCTTCCCCACAATATTGCTGTAATTACTGATACTGCTGCATTTCGTAACACTGTTATTAATTTTATATAAGTATGTTTCCATAACTTTGTTAATTTATTAGCTGTTGTTTTCTTTTTTGTTTTGTTTTGTGAAATGCTGTCTTTTGTTAATTCTGTTATTGATTTTATGCCAGTGTGTGCTGCAACTATATTCAATTTTTCTAGCTGCTGTTTTGTTTTTTGTACTTGCATGTTATTCCCACTCCCCTATGTAACGCCTAACGGCCCTGAGGGTAAATAAAAAAATAAATAAATAAAAAAATAAATCCAATCTAATGCAATCAAGGTGAAATGAAGGTCAATGGTGGCCACCGCCGCGGCACGATGGTGGTCACCGGCCGCGGCACGCAACGGCGTGAAAGTGCAAGTAGTATTGCTTTCGCAAAAATTTAACATACATTCGCTTAGTTAGTCCATATTCGAATTAGGTGCACTAGGAATGTGTGGCCATTGTCTTGCGTTGTTTGTCTTGATTATCTAGAAGTGGCGTCACTTCTGATCTAGTAACATCACTTTCTTCCAGCCAGTAGGCGAATTTTATTACCCGCGATATATTTTGCTCCCTCTAGCCTTCTGATGCTATCGTATTAGCCACTGACATAAATCTACCTCTAACCACTGCGCCTCCGCCAAATTAGATAGATAAGCTAACACTAAGCCCCTTACACCCCTCCCCCGCTGTGGATTAGCGGCTAACGCGTGAGCTGCTTTCACCAGTTTTCTCTTTTCCGCCGACGCGCTTGGCGACAGCACGCCCACCGCCGAGCACCCATGGATAAACATTTGGGAGACACTTAACCTCTGCCATTAAGGGTATGATGCGAATGTGTTAATGGTTTCCGTCAGCGGTTTCTTTTGCCAACGTAGACGTAGAAACTGTTTCCTCTTTCACATTCATTACGTGAATGACCACACGAGATACATATTTTCAAGCGACAATTAAGACACGCAAACGAAGTGAAAACTAGGAAGAAGCTCGTAATCTTCGCGCTAACGCACCAAGCTCAGGTTGACTCACTCCTGTAAATAAGCCTTTAACAGTGGGTGCATGTGCTGGGTGGATCACCACGGACAGTTGTAGACTTCGCTGGAGCTGAAGACGCGCCGGACCGTGACAATGAACTAGGAAGGCGACGCACGGCAGCCAGGAGCAGCGGCGCCCACTTGGCAGCACTAGCGCGAGCTGCGGACCTCTCCTGGAAAGGCTGGAGAAGACGTGGATACGTTTCTCACCAAATACCAGCAGGTCAGCAAGAACGACCATCGGGATGCCATCGTTACGCCCGCCAATGCTGCTTTCTTTTTGGACTGTAGGGTGTTGAAATGGTTCGGGAACAGCTGGGACCGCTTCGTGGAAAAGATCCACAACTGTATGGGGGATGCCGGTACGAAATTGAAATGCGTTCAACAGACTTTGTTGCAGCGAGCGCAAGTGCCTCCTGTACGTGCATGACTTACATGGAAGACGGGCTGCAGTTCTGCAAAGTGGTGAATCCAAGGATGTCCGAAGAAGACAGAGTTGGCCATCTACTTAGGGGCATCGCGGAGGTCGCATACAATTTTCTGTTCAGCAAAGACAACTTGGACTGCACTACGGAGGTCTTCAAACACTGCCGCACGTCAGAAGCTCCGTCGCATTACCCCGAAGTTCGGCCGCTTGCCTAATGTCACCAGAGTTGCTAGTGTGGATTCCCATGAGCCTGCAGACCTCCCCGACATGATTCGACGAATTAAACAAAATTAAACGAGAAAGTTATGTTAGTTGGTGCTGGGACACTGGCTGCGACATGTTAACTAGCGCGAATAAAACAGCGCACAGAGGCAGAGAAGCAGAAGGGAGAGCTTGTGAGGAACTCTCCCGGCATCAAGATCTTGTGCGCCACAGTGAAGTCCGATATGACAGCTGTTCCTTGCAGGCAGTTCCGGTCCGGCACTCTTCTCTTTGGTGTTCTACTATTCACACCCCTCCCCGCGAACGTCGTAACGACTCCCACGACCCTGCTCTGCTAACAAGTTCCTACTGCAGCACACCACTTCCTCCGCAACGCCGCCAGCAACTGGACTTTGATGGCCGCTTCGACAGTGTCTACGCAGACTGTTACCCTGAGCGTACTCGCGCCCCACCAGTGTGTTATTGCTTTAGTATACTCGGACACGTAAGTCGATTCTGCTTCCGATGAAGCCAGATTTCACACTACCAGCACCAATGACCGAATCGTCGGCCTAGTTTCAATGCGGACGTTTGTGGCCCGTTCTTCACATCTCCTCAATACTCAGGAGGGCAGCGCCTATCAGTTCTGAGGTCAAAATGTTTCACCAGTGCAGGACACAACAAAGTGTTGGTCTGCAGGCCCCTCAGAGCTCGCTCATAGGCTTAATTCAGGCCCTTAGCAGGGATTTAGAAAATCCGATGCCGTTCGCAATAGTATTCCCGGATTTCCCTCAACCGCAGAAGCGGTTGCCTTATCTCTGAACCGGAAGAGCCTGGGCGATGTGCCCGTCGGGCATGAGCTCGTGCAGCCGCGTCCGCAGCCTCGCTATCTATGAGGCTGTTATGACCAGGAGTCCAAACTATGCGATAGTGGATACTGGTGCCATAGTGTCGGTGATCAGTTCAAATTTTCGAGAACCGGCTCAATCGTAAAATAATGTCCGATTGGGATAGTGTTTTCATATTTCGTGGCGTAGGGAGAATCATTCGTCTCGCTTGGTATCTTTTACGTAAATATAGGGATCACTGGTCACAGGTGTTAAGAAATGAATTCACGATGTTCCCTCGCTCTATACACGACGTTATCTTGGGTGTTGACATTCTACAACAATGCGACGCAACTCTCGACTTCAGCAGTGGCGGGATGTCAATAAGCCTTAGTCTTGTGTAGGAACTCATAGAAGACTCGCCGCGGAATCCCGAAACGTTTTTCTGTTTCCAAAGATACCGTTGTTCTAGAGATGTCCGCCATATTCGTCCCAGTTGTCCCTCAAGCCTGGTTTGCGTTGCCTTTGATGCTCTGGTGGAGCCCACTTCCCTTGCCTGTGCGAAGAAGAGCATGCTGGCGCCCCCCAGCGTCGTTCGAGTGAACGAGGGCTATGCCACGCTTTGATCTACTAATGTGATGTGATGATGTGATGATTGATGTGGTCTGTTTCAATGAACCTGCCGTATTACCGCGTGGTTGGAAACTCATCGGAATTGAATAATGTCTTTTTGAGCCTATCGCCGCACTCATTGAGAGCGTTGCTTGTCCATCTAGACGTCGCGACCTGACCGACCCTCAATTCCTTCCATGATCAAGAATTCCGCCGGATATTGATGGAAGTTTTTTTGAAGCATGTGGATGTGTTCGACTTAGCTCGAGATCAACTACCGCCGATTCCACCTTCCCGAACCTATCGCATGATCCGTACCGGATCTGCACACCCGATTCGACAGATGTCATACCGCGTCTCGCCCTCATAACGTAAGATGATTGATCAACAGGTCGTTGACATGTTGCAACATGTAATTATTCAGGAATACTTACGCCCGTGGGCCGCCCCTGCGATCCTCGTGAAAAAAAAAAAAAACATTGCACGTGGCGATTTTGTTTTGGCTACCACCGCCTTAACACTGTCACAAAGAAGGATGTTTATCCACTTCCGCGCATTGATGATGCCATTGGTTGCCTCCATTCAGCTTCCTAACTTTCCTTTGATTTACGGTCCCGATATTGGCTGATGCCGATGCACCCGAACGACAAAAGAATGCGGCGTTCGTGCACTCAGACGGGTTGTATGCCAATGTGATGCAATTAGGCCTATGCAACGCTCCTGCCACCTTTCAAAGTTTTATGGACATTCTTTTGCACATAACAGCCGCTTAGCCGTTGGCCTTGACTGCATCGAAAGAGCGGTTCTCGTGCTGAACTCTAAGAAGTGCCCCTTCGGGGAACGTTATCGTGTCAGTTGATCACCTCAGGCGTTACTGTGAACCTGTCGCTATACCTTCCGCCACTGCAGAGTCTCTCTCTTGATTCTTCATGCTTTTGTCCTCCGTCATGAGCCTCCTGGCGTCATTATCAGTAACCGTAGACGCCAACATACGGCGGATGTGGAACAGCTTCTGTGCCTTTGCTGTTGTCATTTGACGTCACTTAACGCCATGCCACCTTCAGGCAGATGGCCTCGTTGAGTGTACAAGCCGGACACTGGCGAACATAGTTGCTATGTATGTCGACTCCTTTCAAAAGAACTGGGACGGCGTACTTCCCTTCACTACATATACATATGACACCTCTAGGCATGAAGCAACTGCTTATAGCTAATTTTTTCTTCTGTATGCCAGTCTGCCTCGATGTTTTCTCGACACCATCTTGCTGTTCTCTCTCGACACCGATCTTTCTATTTTAAGCACCCTCTGCCGCGCTGAAGAGGCTCGTAGGCTCGCCCCGCTATGCACTGTGGCCTCGCAGGTTCGCTCTGTTCCAGAAGCGGCTGTCGCACTACATAGGCCCGTTTATTGTGCTCGCTCAGATCAATGATCTCAACTAAGTGGTGCCTCGCCAATCTTCACCAGGTCGCCTCGCTCGGAAAACGCAAGTTTGGTATGTTGCACCGATGAAGCTCTGCAATTCTCAGGACACAGGCTGTCTCACCCAGGGGGCTTCGTCTGCGAAGGAGGAAGGGTAACGTGACGCTGAAGAGACAACAAAGAAGTGGAAGACGCGGAACAAGAAGCTCGCCATTTCGCGCTAACGCACCAGGCTCAAGTCGACTCATCCCTGTGAATGAACCTGCAACAATATAAAGCTTCGCTTTAACCAAGCCGTAAGAACGTGTCGCTTCTAGATGGTTTTCCTATACGATAAATGTGGCCTGCGGCAGTGCGTCTGACTCGCAACTCAGTGGTTCAGAGGTGCAATTCAAGAGTAATTATTCACTTTCTTTAGCGCAATTGTTTACTTTATATACTTTCAACTTACAGTACCTGCCCTAAGTAGACGTATTCCCTTACCACTTCCAGCACCCCGCTGCCAACTGTGAACTGCTGTCCCCTTGCGAGACATTTGAACATTATTTTGGTTTTCTGCATCTACTTAGGGCAGGTAGTGACCGCTGATCCGGATCATGAGAGGGAAATAACTAGAAGAATAAGAATGGGGTGGAGCGCATATGGCAGGTTTTCTCAGATCATGAATGGCAGTTTACCAATATCTCTCAACAGAAAAGTATACAACAGCTGCATCTTACCGGTACTCACCTAAGAGGCAGAAACGTGGAGGCTAACAAAGAGGGTTCAGCTTAAGTTAAGGACAACACAGTGAGTTATGGAAAGAAAAGTGATAGGTTTAACGTTAAGAGACCGGAAAGGGGCAGAAGGGGTGTGAGCACAAACGCGGGTCAATGACATCCTATAGTCGAAATCAAGAGGAAGAAATTAGCTGGGACAGGGCATGTAATTGGAAGGCAAGATAACCACTGGTCCTTAATAAGAGTAACGAAGTGAATTATAAGAGAAGGCAAGCGTAGCAGGGGATGGCAGAAAGTTAAGTGGCGGATGAGATGAGAAAGTTTGCTGGGATTCGTTGGTTGCAGCTAGAAAAGAACAGGGTTAATTGAAAGATATGGGAGAGCCCTTCGCCATGGAGTGAGCGCATTCAGGCTGTTTATGATCATATACTTAAATGTCCCAATGACGTTTGAGTCATATTCCCACCTTCTCATCAGCAATTTTCTCGGGTTTTAATGACTTTTTGAATTCGCCGCTCGACGTGCCACTAAACCACCTTTTCAACCTATCCAGATATTTCGCTAACAACTGCCCCAATACCACCACCGAGTTTTCTCCAGAACGGGAGTTTTACGCTTGCATGTAGAGCTGCCCCTTTGCGCATGCGCCTATGAAATGAACCTCCAAGATACGAGCGCAGCGCCTGCCGAGTACTTAGTGGATAGAACAACCATTTGGCTGCCGCTGCGGTCGCCTGGACACAGACACTCTGTCTCAGCTCTGAGAATATCTGAATATGTACTCAATCGGAAGCCAGCTGACGATGGATGATTCGCACGCTAAGTTCCGATTAAACTAACACAAGCTTAGGACTAACTTAGTACCTGTTTGCTTATTGAGTGAACACATTGCTTAAAGTTTAGTGTACACATAGTTGTCTCGTAGACACGTGACCTGCCTTCTCGGAATCGGATGCACGCACAGTAGGACGAGAAAATTGCAGAGCTTGTCAACGTTATCAATGTTCAGTGCAATATATAAGAGAGTAATTAGCACTAAGCACTGTGGAAGCGACAAGAGTGATGCGCACTGGGAGAGAAAGAGAGAGCGAAATCCTTTGTAAAAACAGAGAATTTAGCCACCGTTTAAAAATCGCTGGCATGCTACTCTGCATGGAGAATTCAATTTTGGAGATAAAGACGGAAAATGAGTGGTGCGGAAAACGTAAAATGACGAATTTCTCCATATTAGGCACATTCGGGGTCAGCTTTATTCCAGTGAGAACCTACAGTAAAAAAAGGCAACACATTCAATATCAGTTAATTTTTGTGTACTCTATGCTAACGGGAAAAGAACGCCTTTCTTTTCGTTTTTACCAATCCTCAAATCTTTTTTTCTGGAGGGGGCTCTAGGCATTACCAGCACATTGTTACAACCATCAAGCAGCGCTATGAGGCTTGATTTCTTGGCTCATTTTGCAATCGGTGCATCGACATTTTGTTTTATCACTGCGCCGATTTGTACATCAGGAGACGTGCCTTCTTTTACATTGAGAATTTTCTTCATAATGCGGGCGCAAAAGCGTCTCCGTTAGGATATGACGAGACATGCAATGTTTAATTATAATAGTTGATCACTAATGGTTCGCGCTTATCTTAGATTACACTGTTGGCTTCGAAGTAGAGAGGCAAATGTTCTTCATGAGTTCACAGAACGACAGAAGAAGGTCCCTACTACTAAGCCTCTCGAAAAAACCTGGACAATTGCACTTAGGATTTCATTTCTACAGTGCCCGCTCTCCATGGTCTCATTTGCGAGACTGGAGGTTTACGGTACGAAGCTGCATGGACGCTGAATCAACAAAGTTCAGCGTAGTATCTTCCTCAGTGTCCCTGTGATGTGGAAAATTACATTTCAAAAGTTGATGGGTTGCTGGATGTTGAAGGGTTGATGGAGCTTATTCGTCTGTTCGCAGAATGCTGGACCACGATTGTAGGGGTTTACGTCCTGAAGTGGTGGTAAATATTCGGTAGGTTCGGAAAAATGGTTGAAAGGTTCTCGTGGCGCTGTGCAAAGAACGCATCGTCCAGCTAGTACAGTTCCCGTGATGAGAGCTTCAGTACAGTTAAGTTTGGTCCTGATCCTGAGCAACGCTAAACGCAAAAGACATGGCACCATCTAGTGATTTTAATAAACGGTACATGTTTTTTGATAGCTTTTCAGAGACTAAAATGGAAACTGGGGGGAAAAGTGATTTCTTTTTCAGAATGCCTTGAAAAGTTAACGCTAATAACGCCAGTTTAGCGGTGGCCATTTGGAACGTTCAGGTTTTGAGTTGTAGGCCTTCTCCTACATTACGTGTACTAGCAGATGGGATATGCACCTTCGTCGTCGAAGCGAGATTGAGTAAAAGCGATAGCCAGCGAAGTTCTTTGCAGTGACCATGCCGAACAGAACCGCGACTTCAATCCCGATCAGTATGACCGGTTTGAAGCCAGAAATAACTGCTGCCGTTTTTTCACGCAACTTGCACGAAATATACAAAGCACAAAACGCTAACTTTCGACAATTGCTGGAGCACACTACCAGAGTCGAACAACCACCTTATTTCTTATTCCATTAAGTACGCAATCTCGCGAACCTCTTCACGTGAAATATTCTATTATTCAAACTTTAGGCGGTGCCGGGAGCATTGAATTGCGAGAACGGAGAAGTTTCGCAATTTTCGGTCATTAACTTTCAGACAAAAATCCGTTTTAATTGATGACATCACGAGAGAGTGTGAGAGACTAATTAATAAAGGCAAGGTCTGCCTGGTTATTAGCCAGACGTATCCTTTATTCATTCAAGTCTCTTTCTCTCTCTCGTGATGTCATCAATTAATTAGAACGCTTTTTGTCTGAAAGTTAATAAACGAAAACCGCGTAACTTCTTCGTTCTCGCAATTCAATGCTCACGGTAGTGTTGTAATGTGAGGCACCATTCGCACTGTAATGGTTTATGGTCGGCGTGGTAATTTCATTTATATATAAAAATCAAAATGAAAAGCACACAAATTAAAGGAGCTGTGGAAGCCAGGCGCGACAGCTAAGTTAGCGCTGGAATTTTTTTTCGTACTAAATTTCTCTTGTTTGCTAGTTTTATAGATGCTACGTGCCGCCACTTGGGAAGAAAACAGAATGCTGTCGTTTAAAAAAGAAAAGACCGTTCTATCAGCTAAACGCATGATAACTTCCTGCTTTGGCATCTAAGCGAGAGATAAATTACCCGCGAAATTCGGAAGTTAGTGATGCGTGATAGGCAGCCGCTGTTTGTATGCAAATCATTTCTTCAAGAGGGCAATAAACCAATTTCTTTGCGCGCTTCGGCGGTCGCCACACAACAGCTAAAGAATGTATAAGCGGTCCCAAAGCTAGATGTGCGTTTAATTCGAGCCGAGGACGTTTCCATTTCTCTTCCATTTCTGTTCTTGCTTTCTTTGTCTCTCCCCAGCCCTTCTTCATGAACGATTTCATTCGAGTGACGCATGGAAATCATTCCGGCCATTTCTTCCGGGCGAGTGGCTTTAAGCGGCCTTCGCGCTGGCATTTCATTCGAGTCCCGCCTGCATGAGCCTTCTCGTGGAGTTGGTCCTCTTCTTTCTATCTCGTTCTAGATTAAACCGGTATCCATGGAGAATGAGCGCGATACGATGGAATGAAAAGGAAGTATTAAAAAAAAAAGAAGTGGGATGTAGGATAATTCAGAAATAAAGGGCGAAGCTAGGCGTAGCACTGGAGATAAGGCCATGCTGTCGGAAACAAAGAAAAATTCGCCGGCCGCACTCTTTACGAGGCAAAGCTTCGAAATGGCGGTACTGAAGCGAATAAGGGCTCCGGAGACTCTAAAACTATCTTCGCATTTTCACGCACGTGCCATGGTTTGAGTGCCGCGCTTTCGAGTTCTCTCTCCCCAAACGCGAGTGTTAAATGCGCGCCTTGGTCGCGTACACTACAATTTCCGCGCACCCGAGGGACACTGCAGTGGAGGCTGAGGGCTTTCGCTCTTTCTCCAAAACCGCTTTCGCGTAATTCCTTGCGTGAACGGCAATTTTATCCTCGTCTCGCATTTCAGTCACGCTTCTGTACTTAAGGCTCAGCCAGGGTGGTGTATCTCTTAGAACGACACGCGATGTCGTACAAGCCGCAGTTAGATGGGGCGGAGCGCAGTACTCACCATGACGAAGCGATGAAATTCCGAGGCACGTGTGGTTGTGTATTGTAGCGCCCGGAATGCATGGGGGCCTGTTTTCGACCGCTGTATAAGAATGCTACTAGGCTGCTACTCTTCCGCATCGCGAAATAAAGCGAGGAAACGCGGAGGCCGGGAAACTTCCCTATCTCTATATGCTTTACCCATAATTCCATCTTTTCAGCTGTTCCGGTCTCACACTTTCTTGCGCTGTTGTGTTCAAGGAAGCTTGGAAGTTTCTTTTTGCTAGCCCGCTTATCGGGGCTGTATCTGCAATTACAAGAGAAAGTGCAACTTCGAATGCAAGTAACATTGCAAGTGCAAGTGCAAGTTAGAAGGGCAATGCAAGTGGAAGTGCAAGTGTAAATGCGAATGCAAGCGCAAGTACGAGTACAATAACAATACATAAGTTCACTCGGAAGTTCCAGTGGAGGCAAATATGCGTGCTCAAGCAGTTGGGGTAACGATGAGGGAAGCTTAGCCGAGGCTGTCTAACTTGGGCCGGCTGACAACAGCATAGCTCTGCCGGTAGGAGGTAGAAGTGGCATCACTGATTCAGATGGGTGTTCAGAGTGCAATAAACAATTATTTCCTTGCGCCTTGTGAATTGGCCGTGTTAGGACGACAGTACGCTACTTTTACAAGAACTTCGCACTGCTTATCTCCGCTTAATTATGCATTGCAAAATATGAGGTTGCGCGGCAGTGATGGAGAATTTAATAATTTTCAGATAGATACATGTCTCGTACGCTGTAATGCCCTCTGTTATTGCTTAAACAGGGAGTGTTAAATACATTACTAGTCTACAAGAAATAGATAATGCTGGCATAGCAGCGCAACGGCATCGCGATGCCAAAGCAACTCGCCGAACAGCTTGTGATTTAAAGAAATAGATAGGTCGGCATTTTTAGTGAAGCCCAAAAATGTTGTGCGTGGTATGGTGTCTTGAAATGGTAGGAGCGAGAAACGTCACAATGTTACTCTTTTTGTTATCTGACAGTGGCAGTCAGCAGAAGGAGCCAGGCTTGTGCGAAACCTTAACATTTGCGTACGTTGGATTTGGTCGTTTACACACGCTAGGTTCCAAGGTTTTGCGCGAAATTCAGAGTAGCGATTATTTGTCGTCTTCTTTTCTCTACCGAGGTTGTGCATGTTTATGCGAGTAAAGCAAAGTTACTCAAATTAGCTTACACAAAAAACAATTACGCAGAAATAACTTTGGCTTCCCTAACAAGAAAGAAGAATCGCGGGGTGCGAAACGTATTTTTTTTTGTTTAGTAACCCTACTCGCCTTTACAGCGTTATGAACCAATACTTATCAATAGTAAAAATACCAAGCGGAGCAACTGTATTGTCACAAAGTTTCCTGCAGGTCAATTGGTTTACCTGCAAGGTTTCTGTGGTTCACGCAATTCACTGTTACACGAGCAGATACTTCGGATGGTTACCGCGTCTAGAAGGAATGGATTTTTCGTTACCCATGCGGCGATTCGATGTAAAAAAAAAAAATAATCCATCCGTTTATGCTAAGTGTCGGTGCAGATATTCATTCTCAAGTGGCTGCAGCTGCGACAATTCCATTTAGAACAGCAATCTATCGCAAACGGTGGTGGTGTGGCGGTGCCCTGTGCCGAAGCAGCTGATGTTGCTGTTGATACCTGTTGTCTGTTTCCACGCCCCGAGCCGCAAAGAGGCCGAAGCAGCGCTAACCGCAAGAGGTGTCCACGTTCAAGTCACGTGACCTTTCTGCAACATCAGCGCCAGCAGCGACGCACAACCGGCAAACGAACCATTAACAACCCAGCCCCGCGCAATCTACTCTCTGAGCAGTAAAATAGACGAAGCGGGCACAAGTAGCACGAGGGCGTCGTGCATTGCACCCGTGTTTGCACATCTTACTCCATCTTCACAGTTTTTAAAAGTTTACTTTCTCTCTTTTCCTTTTTCCCATCGTGGTTGAGATCCCTATAACAGCTCTTTGCTTCAATTTACAGCCATGGATGCTCTGACAACTGTGTAGGAAAACAAGTGATAGTATCACAGAGCCTATGCACTATGGTTCCGTTAAGTTCACTACTTTCAAAAAACGCAACTTGTTAACGCTTTCGGTAGCTGTAAGGCTGACGCGTGAATGGTTGTGAAGGATTGTATGTATAGTGTGACTGACACCTTCAGCCTAGTTCCAGAAATAAGTCAAAGCGCAAGGCACTCATCTACAAACAAGCCAAAACTGTTGTAACGGACGGCAAAAGGAAGATGACAGCGTGAGGCAGACTACCTGCTAAGCGTGTTCTCCGAGTGGTCTGTTTTAAGGTGTAGACAGTTACAAATGTAAATGGGCCTCGTAGAATATCGGCTCTGGGGTTTCAACGTGCGCTCCGGAACTTTAAAAGCTTATTAATAAAGAAACTTTGCCATTTGCGAATGTGTTTCTCAATTCGTCGCTTCTCTTGTGCTTTCGGCAGTCACGGTTTTTGCGCTAGTGACGCTTGTTCTGCTGTCCTGTCGAAAAATTCGAGTCGTGAGCAGTCGTTACATTTATGGCTGTCTTTCTTCGGACCCAACCAAACACTGATCTGAATGTGTTGGGATGTTTTCTACAAAGATATGACTTCATAATAGTTGCGCCTGATAGCAACACGTTTAATTTTATCAACACCAACACTTCTTTTTTTTTTTTTTTTACGGGCTGCGAAGGAGCACCGCATGTCTTCACGTTCGCAGAACAGAAACGCTCGTTCCGACTCTTTTGATATTTTGTAAAAGTTTCAAAATCAAGAAGCTCTTTAGATATCACAGAACTTTTCGATCAGCTTTCATCATTGCATGTTTTCTATTGCTTTTATTGTAATTTGTATTCCTTCAAAAATTAGTATATCATCCAACAGCTCCTCCATTGCTTGTTTTACAAAACCTGGTGTTTCGATGTTACGAAGTTCAACTGGTCTAACGCTGCCCACGAGATTTGAGTAAATGCTCATGGAACGAATGCTAGGTGTCTGCTAGAAAAAAACTCTTCTTTGTCAGTTCAGCTAAAAAAGAACAACAAGTAGCATTCTATAGATGAAGTTTTTTTGGCAGCCCGTTCTCTAACTTCATCGCAAGTTCATGAAAGATCGGCGCGGAATTTTGTCGCTTGCTATGGATTTTCATGCGTTTTACATATATGATAAAAATTAAATCTGGACTGCCTTTAATGAATAATTAAGTTTGTATTTCGCATATTAGAGAATTACCTTCATTTGAAACTTGCTTGCCTACTATGCTTGATCCTGTCATCAATGAGCAAGGTATGCTTAAAAGGTATGCTTTTAATGTAGTCCTTTTTAAGCGATAAAAAATATTAAACGGCTTGCTAACAAGCTATGCTGGTGTCGTGTCCGGTCGCTGTGTTGAATGCAGCGAAAGACGCACACGGTACTTTAAGACTTCGTTTATTTAAAGCCGATGAGGGTGCGACCAGCGTCGACCGAGGCAGGAGCCGAACTGGCCGCCCGAAGAAAGGAGGGAGCGGAGAAGCGTCCACGGGAGGGAGTGGCTTCCCAAAACAGGAGGAGGATGCGGGGGCGCACGGGGGCGCACACACACAAAAGCAATAAGGGGACACAACAGCTGGATAGGTAACTAAGTAGTTATTATTGCTACCTTCAAGCACCCTAAACTCGTGACAGCCGCTGCAAAACTAGACGGCGGGAAGAGTTCGACCAAGTCATGATAACAGAAAGACACAGTATATAGACAATAATTACTGCAGAATACATGACATTTCAAAATCCATTAATTGACGAAAAGCAAACAGATGCCATTTTTATGAACTTTGCTGAAGTTTTTGACAAAGATTTTCGCAAAGTGTTGCATTTTAAAAGAGCAATTCATTGAAGAAAAAAAATTTGTTTCAGAATACTTGACTAATCATCAGAAATTTGTTGGTCCTGGCGGTTCATTATTCTAAAACTGCTTCTGTTAACTTCGGCTCTACTGATGGTTTGGTGCTTTGTCTCTTGTTGTTTATAATGTATACTGACAGCATCAAATAAAACTTTATCGGCCACAGAAAACTATGCAGGAATGATTGTGCACTTTACTCAGAAATTAAAGATACATAATTAGCTAACACCAAACGATACTTTCTTAAAAATTACGTCAAGGTATTATGCCTAGCAGGTACGTGTTAATGTTCAAAAATTGTTTGCGCGAAAATCAATCAAAGGAAAGAAAACCCTTCTCAGTATTTTTTGTGACAATACTATCTGCGACTTTTCACTCTGTTAATATTTTAGGACTGCGGCTCAGTAGCGATGTTGACAGCAATAGGCACTTTGATTACGTAAAAAGGAATGTAAACCATAAAGTATAATTTCTTCAGTGTGCAATAAAACTATACGCCCCCCAGGTCCGCCTACTAGCTTAAAAATCAATCGCCCTCTAAATATTGCATTACAATGCCATAATCTGGGATCCGTTTGCAAATACGAACATCAGTGTTGTAGAAAGAGCTCAAGGCATAGCTGTTCGTTTTCTTTATGAAAGCAATGAACACATATCAATAAGTGACCTGTGAAATAGAAGTGGTTAAACTTACATAACCCAAAGGAGTCATGTTTCTGGCAAAATAAGGCAGCAATTAGTCTTAGGTCATTTTAAGAGCAATAAATAAGAGTAACTTAATCTTCTGGTTACACTGCAAGAGAACATACCATTCTTGCAATGACTATTTTCTTATCGTGTAATGACAGCTTTAACTTCTCATTTTTTTCTAAGGACAGCAACAGAGTGGAGAAAACGTACGAGTGCGCTCGAACACAGACAAAGGACGCAGGCAACACAAGCGCTCTTTTTCGTGCGCGCTCGTACATGGTATGCAATGCAACACAAACTCGTCCACCAGTCCGTGCTTTTGAACCGACTGAAATCGGCTTACCAACAACGAAGTTCTAAAGAATTCTGCCAGATTTAGCCCTAGGCTCAGTGTTTACTGACTACGGGTCTTTTGTATTGCATCGCTGCTTCCATCTCTCTTTGAAGTTAAAATTGCCGGCTCCACGCTCCATAATATTAACAGTTTTCTTTTTACTGAAGACTTGAGACCTATTCTTGGTAATTTGGAGCAAAGATTAGTCTGCTATGGTGCTAAGTCGTTGCAGTATTGCTTTGACTGTCTTTTTAAGTTACGATTTTAGCTGACTTAATGCGTTTTTGTTTATTATTCTTTTTAGTACGTCTGTTTTTCTTTAAAATCTTTTCTTTTTTCTCTATAATCCACCAACCAAAATTTCTTGTGGGGTTGCAGTACGAATGAATGAATGTATGAATGAATGAAGTCATTTCTGTGTGGTGTTTCAAGACTAAATAATTGGCTTTTTTTTTGCCTGGATAGGCTGTTTACACTATTTTTTGTTTATGTATAGAAATAATGAGATATCTGAATAGAATAACCAAAATTGCCTGGTAGTTTTCAGACAACCGCCTTCTGAACGATGCGACCCCTGCCACATTGTTCGCTCGGCCTCGAGATTAAGGGCTGTTCTAGGATGCCTCTCATGAAAACGCAGTGTTTGCGCAAATAAATTTACAGAGTCAATTCCTAAATGACGGAGCGGTACTAGTGGGAAATTGACCGTTAATTGGCCAATCTCATCGTGGTTTTGGAAGATGTTTCAAACACGGGTATTATCGTGCTTATAAAACCACCTAGAAAAAGAGACTAATGTGTCTGCTATCTTCTCTGAAGATACCTCCTGCTCCGCGTCCTAATCCTCTTCAGTGCTTATCTGACTGCGTTGTATCTTATTCTTCAGACGGAGTTACTACCTTCTGCATGTTTCGTGTGAAATGTTTAATGCGTTCCCAAATTCTTCTGTCACACACCAGAAACAAAAAATTGGCAGTGCCTTAACTCAGCAATGCCAGGTTATACGTAGCGAGAGGTACGGTATATCCCTGGTTACGTCTGGTTGTTTTGCTTATCGTCACGGCTACTTGTTACACATTAAAGACGAGACATGTGGTGAAGGCGACACGTGTTATTCAACTTATTGACTGCTAGAAAGACGGCCCGGTGATCCGTAAAGTAACACGTGGCCGTCTCGATGGTTCTGCCACAGTACTGTGACACGGAGGCGAGCGGCGTCTGCTCCGCGGTCGGCGCGCGGCACACCTGCTGCGCTGCTCTGACGTCACTCGGCTCCTCGCGCATGCGCCGAACTGGCGACCGACAGCCACAGCGAAACGGCGAGACTGCGGGTAATGTAGCTCTCACTACAATATTAGGCTTATTACTATGGTGAAAACTTAGTGGCTTAATCCGTACTACGCCATGAATATCCCACTGTAAAAATACATGCGAGCTGCGTCTTGTTGTACAGCCATGCAAACGCACCGAGCCTTGTCAGTAAACCCACTTTTATCCAGTCGGTTCGTTGCTGTTGGCTTTAGAGCGTGAACTTTTCAATGGAAACTTCGTCCACCCGTCAAGTTTCTTCCGCAGTTCAGTGTCCAAGGGCGTCGGGAAGGCTTGGCTGAACTACATGCTGAATCTTGAATAAACAGCGCGAACGAAGACGAGCACAAAAGACAAGAAAATGGACGACACAGCGCTGACTAACAACTGAGGGTTTATTGCTGATCACACAAGTATAAATACATAGATGTCGGCAGAGAGGGAAAGGTATACATAGTGCAAAACAAACAAAAAAAAGCATAAATGTGACAACAGCAACAGAAGCGCGCTGGAAATCAGCGGAGATTATCAGCCCCCAGGAGTGACAGCTCTTTTTCCAGTAGTGTTAGCGAAGGAGTGCTTATACATGCATTTCCCTGCTTGAATATGTTGTAGGCCTCGATAATTTCCCTCGCAGTTTTTTCCTGATTTTTGGCAATGACCTTGGTTTCATGATATAGCGGTACGCACTGTTTTTTCTCTGTCTTTGCCCATTCACAATCCCGGCAATGAATGCCGAGGTGACCGGAAACTACTTTTGACACTTTATAGCTGTGTTCGCTCAGCCTTTTATTGATACATCGTCCCGTCTGTCCAACGTACTGCCCTCCACAGGGCAGAGGGATGTTATAAACAACCCCCTTATCACAAGGGACGAAGCGTGACTGGTGCTTAGTTGTGCACTTCGCCACTTTTTCTTTGATCTCATTAACAGATCGGCACAAACCAGCCAGACGATCAGGCGCGGAAAACACAACATCGACACCTGCTTTTTTCCGCACTTTTTTCAGGGAGTGTGAAATTCCATGTAGATATGGAATCACAGCGACACGTTTACGGTTGTTGTCCGATTCCTGGCCGTCTCGTGTAGCTGGTTCTGACTTGCTCTTCTTTAGGGCCGACTCAGCTACTGACGTGATAAGTTCTAGGGGGTACCCTTCCGAGAGCAACCTTTTTACCTGGAGTGAAACGCTGGAGTGCAGTCTGTGGTGGCAGGATTTTGTTAATGAGCTGTTCAAACAGGCCCCTATGATACCCCTCTTAATGAGCTTGGAATGGCAAGAACCATAGGGAAGAAGGGGCTTATTACCTCGAGGTTCGAAAGCCCAGCACTCCAGCGTTTCACTCCAGGTAAAAAGGTTGCTCTCGGCAGGGTACCCCCTAGAACTTATCACGTCAGTAGCTGAGTCGGCCCTAAAGAAGAGCAAGTCAGAACCAGCTACACGAGACGGCCAGGAATCGGACAACAACCGTAAACGTGTCGCTGTGATTCCATATCTACATGGAATTTCACACTCCCTGAAAAAAGTGGGGAAAAAAGCAGGTGTCGATGTTGTGTTTTCCGCGCCTGATCGTCTGGCTGGTTTGTGCCGATCTGTTAATGAGATCAAAGAAAAAGTGGCGAAGTGCACAACTAAGCACCAGTCACGCTTCGTCCCTTGTGATAAGGGGGTTGTTTATAACATCCCTCTACCCTGTGGAGGGCAGTACGTTGGACAGACGGGACGATGTATCAATAAAAGGCTGAGCGAACACAGCTATAAAGTGTCAAAAGTAGTTTCCGGTCACCTCGGCATTCATCGCCGGGATTGTGAATGGGCAAAGACAGAGAAAAAACAGTGCGTACCGCTATATCATGAAACCAAGGTCATTGCCAAAAATCAGGAAAAAACTGCGAGGGAAATTATCGAGGCCTACAACATATTCAAGCAGGGAAATGCATGTATAAGCACTCCTTCGCTAACACAACTGGAAAAAGAGCTGTCACTCCTGGGGGCTGATAATCTCCGCTGATTTCTAGCGCGCTTCTGTTGCTGTTGTCACATTTATGTTTTTTTTTGTTTGTTTTGCACTTTGTATACCTTTCCCTCTCTGCCGACATCTATGTATTTATACTTGTGTGATCAGCAATAAACCCTCAGTTGTTAGTCAGCGCTGTGTCGTCCATTTTCTTGTCTTTTGTGCTCGTCTTCGTTCGCGCTGTTTATTCAAGATGCTTAACCAACTAGCCCACCAAAACGTGTTAATACATGCTGAAGGCAACACTTTATATGATGTTCACTGCTTACAAAGGCGATTCTTTTGTCGCAGATACATACTGATACATGGCTTAGGCGAAGAAAACTTACAACAAACGGAGTTGATTAACGCGATTTTTTTTATGCGATACATGAATGAATTGTTATAGTGGCAAAAGTGGAGCGTAAAGCACAAGAAGTCGACCTCCCAGAGTTTGTTCTTTTGACTAAGAGTGCTTCCCTGAAGAACAAATTGCCACTTTGTAGAAAACAAGACCGGCTGACAGACTGTAGAGAAATAAATAAACAGGCACAAAGGAAGGGAAGCCGGCACCCGTTTAGAGGACTGCTCAGACATTGTGCCACGTCAGAGGAAGGGGATGGAATAAAAGATGGCAAGCCTTGTGTGTTACTGGCGCTTTTTTACTCTCCAGCAGCACTACGCGGACTCCGCTAATCGTCGGGTCAAAAGGGTGGAAAGAAAGGATCGGTGATGGTTTGACTTTACTGCGCGCATAAGAAAAACTCCGGGGCATAGGGATCAGAGGAGACCGGTGCATGGGCCCACAAGTTAGCCGAGAACAACGTGCAGAACCAGGCACCGAGTCAGCCAGGCAGCCAGCCAGCCTGATCCGATCGCTAATGACTAATTAATTGCGCGCCGGCTTTCGTCGCCGCTGACACGATGCTGGAGCTCGAGTCATCAAGCTGCCAGGACATGGTGCACGAAGGGAGAAAGAGTGCCTCTGTGCTCCGAGAAATAAGTAAAAGGAGCCGAATTGTTAGCATCCGTATATCCACGCGATGCCCAGACTACGCGCGGCTCAAGTGGAGGCTGATTGGCTCCAACGCGGCCGCGCTTTGTGATCTGCTCTTGTCGTCGGGAGCCCGGAGCAGTTATGTGCAGGGCGATGGGCGGCGCAAGTCATGCAGACGAAGCGGTTACCGACGGACACGATGAAACGTTATGGAAAAATTAATTTTTCAGGCCGCTTCAACCCCTTGGTAAGGCTTGGTTATCGTTCAGTGACAGCTAAGGTATCTTTCACGGGCCATTGACTCTCTTAATAGCAAAAAAGGACTTCGTCGTTCATTTTAATTAATGAGGAAAAAGCAGGGTTGACATAGAAACACCTCAGAGTTAAAAGGGATGAAATGAAGGGCTGTAAAGTTGCCCTTCATCTCCCTTACGAGTTCTGTAGTACGATTGGAGCCAGAGCTCTAATCACACTGAGTCGCTCGGATGAGTTTCTCTACATAGTTTTTGCTTATGGGCACGCATGGTGATGCAGTTTTTACGGTTTGCTGAATGCACTCGTACACGAACGTTAAAACGGCGGTAACTAAAGAGATCCTGAGTATTGATGCACCACGTACTGTTCCTATTGACATACTGTATAAAGACAATATTTCCTAGAGCACTGGGTGGCGAAAATGACATTTCATGCATTTACCCTACAACTCGCGTCTGCAGCCACACGGAATTTATTTTACTTGACAAGATAAGCGTGCACCGTAGAGAAGGATGAGTGTTCCATGCGTCTACGACACCTCCGCTACCTTTCAACCATAGCTGGACATCGAAAGTGTAGCAAAGTGGAAGTTTGGGCAAGTTGGTAAATCACGATTTAAAGGACAAGGGAAGGGGGGGGGGGGGGGGGGGTTAGCGTGAAAGAAACAAGGACGTGAGGGGACAACAGGGTCTGGCTCGTTCTGTGTCCCTTTGTTGCTTCTCTCGCGCTAAGCTCTCCTCCAGATCAAAACCTAAACTGTAGTCCCTTGCTTCGTGATTTTCTTATGCGGGGTTGTGCGACGAAGATTCACGTTTTTTCTTTTCCTCACGGATGGGTTAAGAATCGCAGGCGACTGTTTCGCCAATAGGCAGCAGCCGCAAGATTGCTCCAAACATCCCCAACGTTCTGGAAGCGTTGTACAGAATTACGCGGATTCATCGAAGCCATCCGAGCATCACTGGCGCCGCGGAAACATTGGGTGGGTGAGGAAGCGGCCAAAGCCGACAACAGCTGTCGCGCATCACTCCGTCAGGCGCGTGGGTGCGACTCTGCCGCTGCAGCTGTTTGTGCTCTTTCTGTTGCTGAAAGGTAAGCACAGCTGAGTGTGGGTAGGGCGAGGAATAAGCCCTTTGGATGCTAAGAAAAATAGCAGAAGATAAAAAGTGCTATTTTGTTAACAAGCTGTTGCGCTAAACACGAGCGATGCATTTTGTTTCTCTCTGGCGTGTTTCCCCTCGGTCGGATAATGCTAACAACGTGCGATTTTCCGCGGGAAGCTCTTGCAGTTGCGCTAACTGCCGCTCTCGTTAACGAGCACTGAGATAGCGCCCGCTTTGCACGATACAGCACTTGAACTTTATGTGTAGAACACAAAGCCAAAAATCTTTTTTTTTTTCGCTTCTTTTTCTCGTGGACTGAAGCTCGGTGACTGCGTAGTGCTTTTTCTTGCTCATTCCAGCTTAAATTTGCATACTGAAGGCAGACTTTCAGTCTTGTACACACATCCGAATTTTGCAGTCTTTGCTGGTTGTGTTTATGTTCTTCCAATTTCGCCTTGCAACACTAGCGCATCTAACATGCACGTCGTTCGGTTTTGTCTGTGACGGCGTCTTCCTCAGGGAACATGTACTGAAAAAACAAATTTAAGTATTACTGATGTCAGGTCAATGGAAATGTTTGTTTGCAAGAAGGAAGATACTTCAAGTTCCCAAAAGAAGGCAAGGCCCTGGTTCTTAAAACGGGAACGGTGATCGCCTTTGAATTTATTTAATTAAAGTGACAGAATTGAACCGCTTTCTTGAGCGACGGCACGGCTGATGGTGACTCAATGTTACCACAGAGCCCCATTCAGTTCACTTGTGATCATGCACCTGAACGAAGCACACAACGACAGCAGCAGGGTCCTCTGGCGGGAGGAATTTAAAAATCCTGCGCAGAGATAATCACTCAGGCGTATCTCAGCCCCTATCATATTATGCCTCCTGTGGAAAGGTGTGTCTCGAGCAAGGATGCTGTTGTAGCGAAAACTTCATTAGGAAACTCGACTGCGGAAAAGCGAAGAGTTAGCTAAAAAATCTCCACAAATATACTTCGTCTCCAAATACGTGCAGTAATTCGAATTCAGCCGCAGCTGCCGTAGTGTCGTGACGACGCATAATAGGCTTCAGGAAGCGGCGGCCGATAGTCTCGGTTGATTGATACCAACCAGCAGTAAAAAGAGCTCTTTTGAGCCTTTTTTCACAAAATCTTGTCGTATTCGTTTGTTTTAACAGTTAAGCTGTCGTCTCCATCAAAAACTGAAGTTGCAAACATTTTGGTTCAGTACCCCTTAACGTTTAAAATTTTAGCAACGGGACGACAAACAACTCAGTCGTCTGCGAATAAGCGCATTTAAAAGGGATATTGACGCGAGATCATCAGTGCATGCTAGGAAAGTAAAGGTTCTAGTACCGTGCCATGCGGTACGCCTGAATGAGCAGGTTGTAGTGACAAGGATTGCTTGTTAATGTATATAAACTGTTCGTGATTAATGATGATTTTATAGGAAGTATAACATACAAAAGACGGGATTCATTGATAAAGTTTGAGCCTGTTCCTGAGCTTCTCTGTTACGCTTATTGCAAGGTCTAAAACAATGGTGTCAGGTGGCATATTAACATCCAGTATAATATTTATTACAGAGCTTTATAACAGCCATGTTTGTTCGGTTGAAAGAAATTAGAGGTATTAGAAACTTAGCAACACGGGAGCAGATAGCGTGGTATATTATCTTCAGACAAACGCTAGACAATGAAATGGGACGATAACTGCTGCACCCAGATGGAAGACCTTTTTTCAGACTGGGAACAGCCTTACTTGATTTGAAGTCTTGCGGCACCAGCCTTGGTGATGATGACCGCTGAAGGATATGACAAAATGGCGCTGACAGTATCTACTGTTGTCTTCAATATTTTCAAGCTTATCCCATTGGTACCAGCTCAAGAAGTCCGCTTTACAAATTTCATTATTTTCGTGATACTAATCTGGTTAAGCCGCCGCGGTGGCTCAGTGGTTATGGTGCTCGGCTGCTGACCCGAAAGACGCGGGTTCGATCCCGGCCGCGGCGGCTAGAATTTCTTTGGAGGAGAAATTCTAGAGGCCCGTGTGCTGTGCGATGTCAGTGCACGTTAAAGAACCCCAGGTGGTCTAAATTTCCGGAGCCCTCCACTACGGCGTCTCTCATAGCCTTAGTCGCTTTGGGACGTTAAACCCCATAAACCAAACCAAACCAAACCAAACAAATCTGGTTAAAACAATTTCGGCCGTGGGGCCATGATCATAAGAAATAAAGCGGCACTGAATTCTTCCGTAAGTACAGAAGAATATTTTATTAAGTTCCCCAGGAACTTGTCCGCTAACAAGGATTAGTGCAGTAGGGCCCGATTTAAATATTCTTGAAGCGAATGTTATTCATATGATGATGTGCCCTAGATTTCACTTCATTTCAGGCTTTCCTGAGCACCTATTGGTGTGCCATCTTCTCGAGTGTTCGGTTGTGTCGGAAAATACTTTCATCTTCAGCAATGGGCAGGTTGAGTAATGTTTCGGTCACAAGAACAGGGTTAGCTTATGTTGTGTAGATGAAGTTATGAAGAGCTTCAAATTTTGCACAGAACACTTCTGATGTTTCTTAAAATAAACGGGATACAGTTAGAATCAGAGCTGTTTTCTATATTGCCGCGTATCATTGTAGTGCCCGTTCGTTCGCGCAAGGCAGCAGGAAAGGGGTGTTATCATTTTTGTTCGTGACGCGAGAAGCGACCGGACTTATCTCGATTGATCACAGCCATGAAGAGCTGCATCTATGTGTTTCCAGATTAGTCTAGATGATCTCGACCTGTTATCTCGAAGTTTCCTTGCGGGCTTTAAATTGAACGATGCCGCGAGCAGCGGGCATTCGTAGTTCGACGACTGACGAGCACGTTTGTTGCTTACGCCGCCGCCGAGTGATTCATTTCTTTTACGGGCGCAAGTCAGCCCAAATAAAGAGCTTCGTTTGCAAGCTTTGTTGCTGTCTTCCTGACTGCTGGATTGCCGTCACAACAACGTGACATCTGGTGGAGGTGCTGGGTGGCCAATTTGAAAGATCATTGTCTACCCTTGTCTACCCCCTCCCTCGCATCGATGACACATTGGATCGGCTGTGCAACGCTAAGCACTTCTCATCGATGGACCTGAAGAGCGGCTACTGGCAAATTGAAGTCGACGAAAGAGATCGCGACAAGACTGCTTTCATCACGCCTGACGGACTCTTCGAGTTCAAGGTGATGCCATTCGGCCTGTATTCTGCCCCAGCGACGTTCCAGCGAGTGATGGATACGGTGCTCGCAGGCTTGAAGTGGAAAATTTGTTTAGTCTACTTAGATGACGTTATTGTCTTCTCCTCAAGCTTTGAAGACCATCTAAGAAGGCTTCAGACAGTGCTGGAAACAATCAAGTCTTCAGGACTGACACCGAAACCAGAGAGGTGCCACTTCGCCTACGAGGAGCTGCTGTTCCTTGGTCACGTCGTAAGCAAGGATGGAGTTCGGCCAGACTCTCAGAAGACGGCTGCGATCACAGAGTTTCCACAGCCTAATGACAAGAAAGCTATACGCTGATTCCTTGGATTGTGCGCTTATTACCGGCGATTCGTCAAGAACTGCTCGCACATCGCTGAACCTTTGACCCGTCTTACCAAGGTTGACGTGCCCTTTAAATGCGAAAGGCCACAAGAGGAAGCTTTCAAAGAGCTGAAGCGCCGCCTGTGCTGGGGCACTTTGATAAAAACGCCGAAACCGAAATCCATACCGATGCAAGCAGTGTGGGCTTAGGAGCGGTCCTCGTTCAGAAAAATGGAAGACAGGAGAAAGTTATCGCTTACGCTAGCCGTTCACTGTCGAAAGCCGAGGTCAACTATTCGACCACCGAGAAAGAATGTCTCGCCATTATTTGGGCCACGTCGAAATTTCGCCCCTACCTGTACGGACGACCATTCAAGGTTGTGAGCGATCACCATGCTCTGTGCTGGCTAGACAATTTGAAAGATCCCTCCGGTCGCCTTGCTCGTTGGAGCCTGCGCCTTCAAGAATTCGACATAACTGTAGTCTACAAATCTGGCCGCAAGCATTCCGATGCAGACTGCTTGTCACGAGCCCCTGTCGACGAAGCACCCGAAGAGGAAGACTACGACGCTTTCTTAAGACCGGTAAGCGCCAGCAGTTTCGCGCAGCAGCAGCACTCGGATCCTGACTTGCAAAGCCTAGTTGATTATCTGAAAGGCAAGACCGCATGGCCTCGCCGAGAGTTCAAGCGGCAACTGTCGTCCTTCGTCCTTCACAATAATGTCCTCCTGAAGAAGAACTTCGCGCCGAACAGGACAGTGCATCTTCTTGTCGTGCCCAAAAATCTCAGGCCAGAAATTATGCGGGCATGTCATGATGAGCCGACTGCAGGGCATCTCGGAATTGCTCGCACGTTGCACTGCATCCAGGAGAAGTACTATTGGCCGCGGCTAGCTACCGACGTTTCCCATTACGTGAAAACGTGCCGTGAGTGTCAGCGACGCAAAACGCCTCCGACTAGACCAGCCGGACTCCTGAACCCCATACCACCGCCAACTAAGCCCTTTCAGCAAATAGGGATGGACCTCCTCGGCCCCTTTCGGACCTCTTCATCAGGAAACAAGTGGATCATCGTGGGCACCGACTACATGACCCGCTACGCCGAAGCAAAAGCGTTGCCTAGTGGTACCGCAACAGAAGTCGCAAAATATTTTGTCGAACATATTCTCCTGCGACACGGCGCCCCGGAAGTGCTCATCACAGACAGAGGAACGGCGTTTACAGCGGAGCTGAGGCAAGCCATTTTAAACTACAGCCAGACAAGCAATCGGAGGACGACTGCCTATCATCCGCAAACCAACGGACTCACAGAGCGCCTGAACAAGACCATCGCAGACATGCTCTCCATGTACATCCACGCCGAACACAAGACGTGGGACTCCATTCTGCCCTACGTGATCTTCGTCTATAATACTGTCGTCCAGGAGACAACCAGGTTTACCCCATTCCAGCTGGTATACGGCAGGAAGCCCACGACAACACTCGATGCAATGTTCCGGCACGTTTCCGACGAAGACAACCTCGACGTCGCTGCCTACCTTCATCGCGCCGAGGAAGCCCGCAGACTTGCGCGGCTTCGCATTCAAGACCAGCGGCACACCGACGCCCGACGCTACAATCTGCGCCGACCAGACACGCCTTACAAGCTAGGTGATCGTGTTTGGATATGGACGCCCGTTCGCCGCCCTGGATTGAGTGAAAAGTTACTGCGACGCTACTTTGGCCCGTACACGATTCTCCGTCGCATCGGTGACCTCGACTATGAAGTCATCCCCGACGGCACGACAACATCTCAGCGACGCCGCACACGCCCGGAAGTCATACATGTCGTACGCCTGAATCCATATTATGAACGTTAAAGGACTCGAAGTTCGCATTCTCTGTGCTTATTTTCATTTTAAAGCAACGAGACGATGCTTCTTTGGGAGGGGGGTAATGCCACGTATCATTGTAGTGCCCGTTCGTTCGCGCAAGGCAGCAGGAAAGGGGTGTTATCATTTTTGTTCGTGACGCGAGAAGCGACCGGACTTTACTCGATTGATCACAGCCATGAAGAGCTGCATCTATGTGTTTCCAGATTAGTCTAGATGATCTCGACCTGTTATCTCGAAGTTTTCTTGCAGGCTTTAAATTGAACGATGCCGCGAGCAGCGGGCATTCGTAGTTCGACGACTGACGAGCCCGTTTGTTGCTTACGCCGCCGCCGAATGATTCAGTTCTTTTGCGGGCGCAAGTCAGCCCAAATAAAGAGCTTCGTTTGCAAGTTTTGTTGCTGTCTTCCTGACTGCTGGATTGCCGTCACAACAACGTGACAATATTAGAGTGCACAGGGACATCTCGCGAGCGTCACAATGTAGTGTATAAACATTTTTCACCTACAGTTAGTTTACGGTGCTGCAGTTTCAACGGTTTCTATTTTGCTTGTCCAAAACCAAAGAGGTTCCTTCTAGATGTAAGAGGGTTACTAAAGTAGTCTGTAGAAGTTTTGAGTTCAATACCTTTTAACCTTGCAGCATAAAAGATAACTTTTTCCTGTATTTCAAAGAGCGGAAACTAACTATGGTCTGCCTGTTATGGTTAGAGTGAATTTCTCTATATTGTGCGCTGTTCCATAGTCCATAGCTCACTATGGTGTCCAATACGGGACTAAAACGTTGAATTATTAGTTCATCCGGGTGGCATCATGTGTGGCTTCAATGACAGCGATTTCTTCAATGTTATTTACGGCAAGTGTTCGAATATCATCAATTACTAGTTTCCCGGAAAGTAACAATCAACAGTCTTTATTAGTTATGACAGGCCTGTTACTGTTGTTACTGATGTCTGCATAGTATTCTGCGGTTCAGCCGCCAGTTGTAACGAAAGGATCCGCATCCTCCCTACTTAGTGCATTGTGACGCCAAAACGTTGAATGTGCGACGTAACGCTGCACTTTTCAAACCGCACTTTAGAAGATTACGCCACCATTCTGGCTCGCATTCAAGGAAGTAGTCGTACTGCTTGCGTCAAAATAATAAATATTTGCAAATTAGATGAAGAAAAGTCTGTGCCAACGATAAAAAGTGTCCCATGCCCGTTGTGCATCTTGTCCACGGCCGGCGAAAGTTAAAAGTTACAATAAGTTACAAGACAGATATGAGGACACAGCATGGGCAGGGCGTGTCATACGTAGAGCAGATAACCGATGGTCGCTAATGGTTTAAGGAATGGATTCACTCGGAAGGCAAACGCCGTGCGGGATGACAGAGTGTTAAGTGCGCGGATTAGATTAAGAATCTTGCGGGGATAAGTTGGCCGCAGCTGGCACAGGATTGGACCACAAACTGGAGATTACCGCGAGCAGCTACTAGCCTGCAGTGAACGGAGAAAGAATGCTATTTATGGTGATGACAATAAAGTGGAGACAAACACCCTTAAATGACTCTACAGATCCCGTGGACTATAATTGTTTTAAAGTTAAAATTCTTGGCCTTTCAAAGTGCGCACAGACAAGCAATATAAGGCATTTCTTTAAAAAAACATCGCTCATTGCAGCATAAAGTGCCCAACGCGATTTTAGGTACCGAGGGTGGACAATGTATTGGAAAGAAATTTTTTAAGCTATGTTGAACCTTTCTAGCTACGCACTGAGTGGAAACTGTGTACCAGAGATTGCGGTACTGTCTAGAACTACGTACTTCGGTCACATTCACGCAGACGGAAGAGCACAAACAATGACGTCATAATTAGATGTCGCAAGCCCCTCTTAATACATGAGCAGTGGTACTCCAAGTGGCTGTATAGGGAAGAATTGAAAAAGCGAGAAAAACTCCGCAGCCATTGGTAGGCTTACAATATAGCACTCTTGCTCCTGAGTTTCTAGTTAAGAACGATGTAGATAGAGCGCAAAAAAATGATAACTAAGCTGGCAATCCGTCACATCATCCTTTCTGTGTAACGGGGCTTTCTAAATTAGGACATTCGCTTCACACTGTCTCGCACTTCACGCTCAAGCGTATCGCATATTTTCTTTCGCCTACACAGAACAGGAAGTATAACATCCGGAAACAAAAGATGGCGTTCTTCCACTCCCTGACTGCTTTCCTCACAATGACATATGACACATTCTAACAGACTCTCGTCGTAGCGAAAAATGAATCACTATTCTGCACTCGGCCGCACTACTGTAAAAAGAAAAAGAACTAACAAACGGTTGGTATGCCTAATGCGGCCCATCTCGCGCATACAGCGACAACTACATGAAAGCCACGAGGATGACGACACCTCGGGTACGACTGCGCTGCGTTCCTTTAGCTCTTTTGTGCATTTTTTTCTTTAGTAAGGCCATCGTTGTGATACTGGAATAACAAACGTTTATGGTTGACGCAATGGAGCGCCTACTCAGTGCAAGCAACTTTCGCAATGTTTCGCGCGCGTGAAGAGCACCATTCTGGGTGTCCTCGTCGGCGGCATTATGGTATTTCACCGCGCTTCCCGCTTCGGAGAAAAACTTTTCCCGTGCGCACGCGCACGGGAGCGCTCGCCCGCGTTGAACTCGGACCTAGCGCTCTCGCGCCTAATCACCTCAGAGGTTAATTACGGCCTCCTAGGCAACGACAGCGACGGCAGGAACCACTCTCCCCATCGTCACCACTGGCAGTGGGGGGACAGACATCACCGCACCCGCGGCATCCTTCTCCGTGCCACCGACCGCTGGGAGTGACGCGGTTCGCCCGATTTCCACGAAAAGCAATCTGCGCCACCGCTGCGAGCCACAGGGCGGCCGCCAGGCGCAGCCTGTCTACTTCTGTGCACCACGGATGAAGCTGAGAGTGCGACAGGTGCAGTCAGTCAACCGCTGGAGATGGACCACTCGTATTTTAAGGCGGAAGCCTTTAATGCCTCATCGTTGTAAGCAGGAGCTGTCGGCAGAAATGTCACGCTTTTCAATTGGTCGAAATGGCCGTGACGTCATAGTGCGCGAATTTCAAACGGGGCCAATTGTACTTTGGCCACTAACCATGCAACCAATTAAAGGGATCGTATAGTGATGCTCCAAGTAAGTTTGAGTTTAGTTAATTGCTTACTTAACCAATTACTCTAACCTTTCTAGTCAGACCAGATAAATAAATAAAACCGAGTAGGAAATTGGCCGAGCTTAGGAATCGAGCCCCGGTCTCCGGAGTGCGAGTCGAGCACGCTACCACTACGCCATGCCAGCTCGATGGTTTCGAATGAACAAAGGTGCGTCTAGTGACAGTGTCTTCGTTCACTCCCATTCCCTTCCCGTTACGGCGGGGTTTAGGTGTCCACCGAGATATGAGAGACATTTCCTTTCCTCAAAAACCAATTTACCGACGAGCAAGGCGTATTTGTCCGCGTTTCAGATTGGTCAAAATTGTCGTGACGTCACCGCGCGCGAATTTTGACGGGTGTCCACCGAAATATGTGAGGCAGTTACTGCAAAACTTCCGTTTCTCGAATACAATTTTCGACTAGTGTCTACTGAGATATGTGAGACAGTTACTCCGTAATTTCCTTTCCTCAAATACAATTTTCATATCCTTCATTACGGCCCCTCTTTCTTATTTCACTCACACTTCCTCCCTTCCTGTATCGTGCGGCTCAGGTGTCCAACGAGATGACACAGAATTACAGCCCGAATTCCTTTCCTCAAAAAGCGTTGCGTTGAAAGGGCAACGCATCGCGCCGAACTGGTGGTGGCGTTCCGTGGACTCCCTGGCAACGCTACAACACGCTGTCGCGTTCCACTCCTAAAGGCGAAGCTTAAGCGTCATTAATTGGCAGTTAATTAATGCACCAACAAAATGTGCAGTGAACAATCGCGTAGCAGAATGCAGCACTCAGGCTTTCGCCTTTCACCACTTTAGCCGCCAAAGTTCCTCGTATTTTTTCTACTCTTCACGCCGTCACTCACTCACTCACTCACTCACTCACTCACTCACTCACTCACTCACTCACTCACTCACTCACTCACACACTCACTCACTCACTCACTCACTCACTCACTCACTCACTCACTCACTCACTCACTCACTCACTCACTCGCTCGCTCGCTCGCTCCCTCACTCACTCACTCACTCACTCACTCACATCACTCACTCACTCACTCACTCACTCACTCACTCACTCACTCGCTCGCTCCCTCACTCACTCACTCACTCACTCACTCACTCACTCACTCACTCACTCACTCACTCACTCACTCGCTCACTCACTCACATCACTCACTCACTCACAATCACATACTCACTCACTCACTCACTCACTCACTCGCATCACTGACTCAATCGCTCAATTCCTCATTCAATCATCCGTTCACTCCCTCCCTGACTTAATTAATGTCTTGCTCACTCACACGATCACCCATTCACTTACTCAACTTCTGTCTCCCTCCCTCCGTCGCTCTCTCATTTATCGAATCGCTCACTCGTGCCTCCCTTCCTTACTCGCTCAATCACTTATTCGCTCACCCAATCACTCATTTCCTCTTTCCCTCTCTCACTCCCTTCCTACATCAGTCACTCCATTGTTCACTCATTTCCTCCCTTCCTCGCCCACTCACTCACTTACTCATCACTTATTCACTCATTCCTTCCCTCACTATCTTCATCACTGACTCAATTACTGACTCAATAACTCACTCAAGCACTTAGTCACTCACTCCCTCGTTAACTTCCTTGCACCCTGAATAACTGAATATTTTTTTCGCGCACTCATTAGCTGCTCACATCCTCGAATGACTTTTTCGAGGGACGTGGCAAGACAGTTCGCTTGCCACGTCCCTCGTGAGAAAGTGCCAGTAGACTGACCCTGCACTTGGCATGTGTCGCCTGCGGTGATAAAAGGGCGTGATTTTACACGTTAACCATGTGCGTTAACTCAAAGCACGTACACATTGTTATGCGACTTGGGCAAACTAAATTTGCAGTTTGAACGTTTTGGTATGGCATGGCATGAAAGTTTAAGCTCCCAACAAGACGAGAACGGTGAAGAAAGACAGGCGACACATGAATGCTAACTTTGAACAGTTTATTATGAACCGCAGAATTAATATATAGGCAAGCCGTGGACTGACATCACACGAGCGCAGCCAGCGAAATGATCAATGACAACGCAAGTATTGTAATCTCTTCTATAGACTGCTTGGACACAGATATACCCTAAACGGTCAATCAACTCTGCCAAGATGATTCCACGCGTCAGTTTGCAGTAAGCGCAGCTTAGTGGGCCGAGTTAGTTTATTTTCGTGTCGCTGGTGCGTTAAGGTCTTCAGCATTGTGGTCATGTGCTTGGTGGTGATGGCTGGTAAGTGCAAGGAGGACACATTTTGTTATCTAAACTTTCTTTTAATGGCAGCATAACAAGAATACTCATTCGAACTATGAGTACGATTCTATTTGGAAATCTCAAGCTCCGGATACGCACATGAATAGCCATGAGTACATTTCGCTGAAGATACTCAGCTTCATCCGTAACCTGGGAAACCAGAGCAATGCCAGAGTTCCCCCATCTTGGACTTGATTATAGTGTCGATCGAGATGCCTGACAGTTATTGCACCTTTTCCTTTCTCCAAAACCAATTTTCAATTTTCGCTTTTTGCAGAGGGTTGGCTTTGAACTCTTGAGCATCAGTAGCTTTGTTAACCTCACCTAGCCATAGGTGGAAATGAGCCTCTGGATGAAAAGCTGCAGGCACTAGTTCATTTGCCAGTTTCGAAGGCAAGAACAGCACTCCAATAAAAGCGTGCTCGCTGGAATTGCGATTCTAGAATTACAATAACACGGAAGCAAATGAGCAAAGCAATAAAATGTCAACAGGGTATTTCTTGCCTTCCATTTAGTCCGGTTAGGACAACTACTTGCGCTCAGATAGTTTACAATCTGGTTCCATCTTTCGAAAACGCGTAAAGTCCACAGAGGACACTTCTTAACGCAAGCAAGTTTTATTTAAAACACGTTATCTTGATATGTCAGTGCACTTTCCTTCCGAAAATGAAATCACTTGCTTGCAATGTTTGTAAATCGTGAAGGTGGATGAAAGATGTAAAATGCACAATCATGAAGTATACGCCGCCCAAAAAGAGTTTGATCTCAAGAGATAGCTTAAGTCCAAACCAAACTCGGCATTGTTCTTTCAAAGGCATCAGAAACGCACAAACGTTTTCGTTAAGCGTCGCTGGTCTTACTCAGCTAAAATGTTTGGCGGTTAAGCGATACCAATAAATATATTTCATAACAAAAACAAAATCTTAATGTTGACAGGCATGTTTCATGAAAGTGGCGCGCGAACTCCTGGACTCGAAAAACCGATTTACGTCTTGTATTTAGGGCTCCGTACCTCCAAAACATAATATACTTCGAACATTCTCTGCAGAAATTTTATTAAAGGGTTTAAACTGGATACAATACAGGTTACAACTGACACTTTGCGTGAAAATGCTACACGGGTGTGAAGGTTTTGCTCAGCTCTTCTATGTAAATCGCCGGAACTAGATGTGCTCAGTATTTAGATGCCATATTTCAGACTTTTAAGTGCCATAAAGCCTGCATTTGACACACTTAAGTCCTGTACAAACCTAAATACATGTCAGAATAAAATTTCAAAGCTTTCAGGTATGCCGATTTTGTGGATTTTGTTTTTCGTGAAACTCCCGCTTTATCAGCCACATTGGTCCGACGCTTTACATTTTTTCGGCGACGTTCAAACATTTCTCCCCAGGTGCTTCCGCGTCTGTCTGGAGAAATAATTTCTGCCCTCGCAGGCGTATGAAAGAGGATTCGTAAGCTAAACCTTCCTCTTGACACTCTTTATAGTAATTTATTACGCCGGAACAAAAAAACTGCTGAAAGCAAGATGGAACTGAAAAGTGAAAAAAGTAGCTATTAAACGAGACAAGGTGTACCTTCAGTCATTTATTTCCTGAAAAAGCAAATAACACGTTTCCTACAAAATAGGCAATAAAAACTATCATTCAGTCCATGAGAACTCCACCGGGGTCGAGCTGCCTTTCTGCAGCGCAATAGCCAGTGCCTCGGTGGTCCTGCTTCGCCTTCAGCTGCACTGCACGCGAATAGAGGTTGAACATGGGGACAAATGACTCCGCGCGCAACCCAAATAACGCAGCCGCTTCCCTGAACGCATGCCACCCTCGGGCTGAGAGAGCTGGGTTCTCGCATTTTTCTTTAGCTTCATTTTGGCACAAAGCACGGAGAGACCAGTGAGCCTGTGGTACTCTGCGGATCTGAGTGAGATGGCTTGGGTTATTTGCGGCCTCTGGCGTCGCGTTTAACGGCCAGCGTTCCGCGAAGTGTATATGTACGCATGGTGCTGCGAGAACACTGTCATTCGGCGGGCGCTCGAGCGCGGTCGCTTTTACGGGGAACAATAACGTTTTCCGTGTTATGTGCGTCACCACGGGTGTTACCGGGCATTCCTGGTGGGTCAGAGCACATAACAAGCGTTGTTGTAAGCCTGCAATGAAAGTTAATAGTGCAATAAGGAAGGAGTACGCACCATTCTCTAACGAAGACCAGAGAGCAGCGGCAACCGGCGATGTATAATCTTTACCACTGTATGCGGGGTGAATGGAAGATATAGTGAAAGGCGAGACATCCTGCCTTAAACTGTTTTGAACAAACATGCTTTCAAGTACTTATCCTCCATAGCACATAAGCTATATTCAGATTTTTTTTCCTTAAACATTCTGACTGCAAGTGTCCCTAGTTTCCAACGTATCCCGTACGAACAGGCTTTGAAAATGGAAATAGTTTTCATTCGTGTTCTAAAAATACCTAAGCATCTTCATAGTAATCTATGAATAGAACTGACTAGCGTGTTTATGCAACGAAACTACAAGTGCGAGCTTTAACAAATGAAGACGGTCTTCTCAAACTTCACTCAAAGCAGAAACCAGGCCTAGCGGCAAAGCCACCGGAAATTTCAAGTGGCGTACCAGGAGCCAGTGTCTGAAAAACGGCGGCATCGCCGTCGGTGTGCATTGCCGGCGTTGTTGACCCCGAGTGAAGATTCCACGAAAAATTCCCAGAGAAGCATACTATGTGGCCTACCTATGTCACGTGACCTTGTGGCGTCATCACAACCTGCCCACCGGATCATGAGCAAACTGCTCACCGTGGCAGGTGGCAGTCAAGTTAATGACCGGTTGCTAGAAGTTGTCCGGGGACAGCAACGTGAGTCATACAGGGACCACTGGTACCAGCACCTTCCATCTCGGTGCAACGGCACATCGCTTAACCCCTGCGCCACTGCGCCAGGAGTGGTATGAGGACTCCCAGGGATCTATGAATATAAAGTAAGGAATGGCCAGTCCCGCTTATATGGGCATTAACCCATTAACCTCTAAGGCGTAGCTTAAGTATCCCCTGAAATTTTTAACTTTATCACATAGCAAACTGCGGGCACAAAAACAAAGGCGCGAAAGAAACACAATAAGCGCATGACTGCGCTTGTTGTGCTCTCTTCACGTTCTTGTTTGCGTGTGCATAGTTAGCTATGTGATAATAAACGACCGACTCCCACAGGAATGTGCTGTTTTTTATCCTGTTCATTTAGTTTGTGTGCCTGGGTGTGTGCGCTCAAATTAATCACTGTTGGAAGTTCAAAAATATCTCTATTTCGGTAATTAAACATATAAAATGATCATTTTCTCCGAATATCACCTTGCTTCTTACATTTTCGCAATAATCGCATATTTTTCTTCACATTTCAGGAACATTGTTGACTAGGCATTACAGGCCTGTTAGCACGCGAGCTATACCATAACGGGAAACATTAACGAGTACCTTAGCGCCATGCCACTTTTTGCAGCCTAGGTGTACTGTGTCTGAACCGAAGAAATTGGAGGACTGTTTGCACAAATACAACGTAAACAACGATGCCTTCCTCCAGTTCGAAGCATGCCCTTAACAAGTCCGAAGCTAATAGACATCTTTAGCAAACCGTCTACCGTGTTCCCGTTTCCGGTACCGAAGTACCAGGAGCCCGCGCGCAGCCATTGCGCATGCGCAAAACTCTGTGACGGCGCCGGATGACGCCACGTACCCGGCAGCCACGCGCGCGCCTGTAGCATTGGGACCAATCAGCGCGTGCTCACTGGCGGTAGGCGGGCTCCCGGGATCCCGGTAACTTTAACGGTAACAAGGTACACGGTAAGCTAAAGGTGTCGAATATGGGACGGTGTTCACTCTTTCAAATAAATCTACTTTTCCTCTTTTTGCGCTACTCAGAGCGCATCATATTATCGGACCGGGCTTGACGTGCGTTCTACACGATGACACACCGCAGCGGGCATAGCAATGCTAGTTGTCGCTACAAGACAAGACTGGTCCGTTGTCTTTGTTCTCGGCGTGTCTTGGCGAGTATCGGGGAGCGTTGGTGGCAAACTCAGAGCTAGGCCGCCCCAGGCAGTCAGTGCTCCTGATATAACATTTAAAGTGGCCACAATAGTTGTGAGAACGTTTGAAAGGCAAAAATGCGTTGCCCTATTGTTCGGCATGTTTTCTTTTAGCTATCAAAATAAGATGAGGCATGAATATGGTGTTTGGTTCGGTTTATGGTGGCTTAGCGTCCCAAAGCAACTCAGGCTATGAGGGACGCCGTTGTGAAGGGCTCCGGAAATTTCGACCGCCTGCAGTTCTTTAACATGCACTGAGATCGCACAGTACACGGGCCTCTAGAATTTCGCCTCCACCTAAATTTACCCGCCGTGGCCGGGATCGAACCCGTGTCTTTTGGACCAGCAGCCGAGCGCCGCAACCACTGAGCCACCGCGGCGGTGTGAATATGGTGTGGTAATGCCTCCTTTTGCTTGTATCAACCTCAGCCTCCAGGAGGGTTGTAAATTTCACGGGAGTGGAAACACGAAACGCTAGTAAGTACATCTAGCATGCAACGGTAGAAAGTTTTCAGTGACATTTTCCGTATGTCGCTCGGCAAAAAGGTAAGGCTTGTGAAGGCTTGCATGCATCGCAGCGACGTATTATAAATTTTGCGTACTCAATAGAGCTCTGAACGCTGCATGTCTGGAAAGCGTGTTCAAGGTAGAAAAGCTGGGTTTCCTCCATATTGTATGTCCTTTACAGCTGTGCTCGACAGCGGTTTAGTTAATGAGAGCTCGTGTCTTTGAGCAACTACATTTATTTTTTCGGACTACTCGTATCACACCAGCGTCACTTCTCTTAAATCTGAGGCTAATCTTACTAATCTCGAGTCCAGACGTTGCATCTTTCGGCTCTGCCTCTTTCATAAATTTTATCACAGCCAACTTGATGTTTCAACTATCCTGCCTGCTCATCGCTTATCAAGCCGTACCAACCATCCCAAAGCAGTCTACCCTCCCCCAGCACAGACTACAACTCATCTTCGCTCATTCTTCGTGCAAACTGCTCGAGACTGGAACAGCCTGCCATTCGACTCCGTGCACCACTCCGATCCACTGCACTTCAAGGCTGCCATCCAATCTCCCATAAGTGACACATTCAGCCCATCTCTCATGTAATACCCCATTCCTGGGGCATTTGAGGTATTGATAATAAAAATAAAAAATAAATAAATAAATTCTATTGCATTAAGTTCTATACCATAGTCCTCGTGTTTAGATCTTCACGTAAAAACCATGACATGGCATGTAGCGCTGCCTCGTTATGCTGAGAGTCTGGCGTGTGTTTTTATTAAAGCTTAGGCTTGGCAGCCCCTTCCATACGTGTAGGGGGGCTAACCTAGCTTTGGTTATCCTCTACGCCGTTCTTTTTTTTCGCCTCCAGGCTTGCAATAAGTTCGCAATCTATTTTTAAGAATGTTCACATCTCCGTGTTTACATAAATGTAGGCGCACTTTTATTTGTTTATTCAGTCATTCATTTATTTGTTACAATACCTTCAGGACAAGGGGGGGGGGGGACGTTGTATAATGATGTGGAAAGAACAAAAGAAACAAATACAGCAGGAAAACTTTTCAGAATTTCTAACTACGTCCTTGAAGTTTTCAGAAGACGCAAACAATCTTGTCGCGCTGAACCTCACTGCTGTCAAGCAGGGCGATTACTACATGCACAATTGTGAAACATTTCAGCGAAAAAAAAAACACGAAAGAAGGTACAGGAGACAGGACGAACACCGGACTTGAACTGAGGCTTATTCTACAAACAGATATTATGTACAAAGGGGGCGCAAAGAGATAGTAATCCGCTACCAGATAACAATAGAAATC